>NC_057935.1:40188598-40508872 GCF_018555375.3 Anguilla rostrata
TTGGTAATACGGGAAATGGCTTGAATGAGCAGGCCGGCTGCAGCCATACATTGGGCTCTATTTTCCAGCCGACGCATGATGTGTTGCCAGTAAGCACACTGATGAAGAGGTTTTTTTCTATGGATTTGACAAAACTGAGCTTGATAATTTTGTGACTCGCCATGCGACAAAGTGGGAGAAGATATAAATTAATAATTTAAATTCCTGTATTTATTTCTATTTTTAATAGTTTATGGCTGTTCTTATACTACACTGTGGTCCCCAGGGTACTGTATTCCGTTCTTTTCTTACACCCGTCTATAATGAGAAGAATGACAATAAATGCAACTTGAATGTGAACAACCTTTTCATTTTAATTATGTGACTGTAGTTAAAATGAATGTGTTCGCCTTGACGTTTATTATCCCGTGCAGTGCTGCAGGAGGTCTGTGGGATAGCTGCAGCTGACATCGAGGGCAACACAACAGGTTCCTGCGCACACCCAGGTGCGCTCAAAGTAACAGCAGACTTTCTCACCAGCAAATCATCATCTTGGTGGCTAGCGTGAGCCAGAGCGCTGTCGGCCTGACAATTCAAGAAGTTTTCCAAATCTAGTCAATTAGTTAACTGTTTTTCCATCATTACCTGATCGCCAGCTCAGGTCTAAAAATTATTTGAGCAAGTGCAGATTTCCCGCTCCTTCTACCCAGCCACACACCTACTGTATGTGATATTGTGTTTAGCGATATTAATTATTATTATTATTAGCCCCTTGTTTTTTTACTTTTTTTGCCTTGAATATTTGTGTTCAAATGTACTGTACACTTTCAAATCAAAAAAGTCTTTTATATGATTCACTGGTTTATTATAAGTTCAGTTAGCAAGATTCTGCAAGACTGAAGTATTACAAAGCATTAGAATTACAAAATCAACAAAATCATTTAACATAAATAACTACGCTGACTTCTGGCAATAAATGCGATGTTCTTTTGCAGATTTTCTTTAACTGTAGACTTTTCTGCTTCACTGGCTGTAGACTCTTAAATAAGATTACTCCTGTTACTTTTTCCATGGCTGTTACAGATGCTTTGAAGCATACAGATAGCGGAACAAGATTAAAGTTATGATGCACATTGTTTAATTGTGATTGGTTTACCCCTCGCTAGGAGCTTAAACAAAGGAGGAGATTGTGATTACAGAAACTAAATTATTAACCAGATATATACCTGCAGTGCATTCAGTTTTGTCCAGTTTTAATCACGGATTCAAGAGTTGGATAATGATGGAACACAGTACATGCATAAAGAGATTTACAAAGCAAAGAGTCACAGTGAAAAGTAATTTCATATTATATCAGAAAATAAATGAGAAGTGATTACGAGCAACGTGTGAAACATCTTAAATCCCTTATCCTTTCCAGAGTTTTATGCACCAGAGAATGCATTAATTCCTCTCACACAACCCACAAGGGAAACTGATTTGACTGTGGAGAATGTGCGTACAGCCCGACATCCTCCTCCAGCATCCTGTGTATAAGCTACAGTCTATATTAGCACAAATTACCACCTGCTTTTAGGAGTTGTAAAAATTCTCATGCAGTGGGGAGTCGTAATTAACACATGCTTTAGGCTTAATTTACAAAATCTCCTCCCTCTTTTTGAGCCCATTCACTCCAGGTAAACATATGCATGAACACATTTAACTAAGCATCAAATGGAAAGTAGAGCAGAGTGACGCAATCCTTGCAAAATATATATCATAATAGCAATTTTGAAGCATTGCGACCGTTTAGTAAATATGACGTTCATATTGCGACAATGTAGCTATACATTGCATCAAAAAAGCAGTCGCAATCCAAACAAACCTGGCCCATGGTTTCTACTAATACACTGAAATAGAAGGAATCAACATTTCTGACTCAATTTTGATTAAGAAGTGTTCATCTTTTATTCAAAAAGAGTTTGGCTAGTTCACAAAAATAAACAAAACACCACCAAAATAATACAAACACTATTTTCTAGGACAAAATATTGATTGAATCCAGTGCCAGTGCTCTGGAAGATTTTTAAAAAAATTCTTACCAAAGGACAGGCGCTCCACTGGCCCCATTGTGACATCACACAATCATCAGGGCAGGGCAGGTAACAGGTCTGTGCTCTGAAAGGCACCTCCTCCTGGTCACACAGGCTGTCATCCACACTGTCTCCCGAGCCCTCGCTGCCCCTTTGCACACACCTGCCAATCAAGGGATAGAATAGGTGGAGTTATGACTGGCTTCTCAAAAAGGGTAGGCTAATGACTCATCTGACTTTTCTGAGAACCAATATGTCTTAGGCTAGGAATGCTGTCTCATGGGACTTAGCTTAGATACAGTAAGTAAAAAGAGAGACATACTGCCTCATGTGACTAACTTTCAGGTACAGGACGTGTTAGGGCAGGGACATTGACTCATGAGTTTTCTAAGGTACAGAAAAGCTAAGGGATACTGACTCATGAGTGACTCATTTCTAAGGTACAGAAAGGCTAAGGGATACTGACTCATGCGTGACTCATTTCTAAGGTACAGAAAGGCTAAGGGATACTGACTCACTTGACTTTGTGGCTCTGGACTCCTTCCCCACAGTCCGGTAGCTTGTCCACGCTGTTGATGGTGCAAACGGACCAGGGCTCTGTCACCCATACATGCTGCCTGCACTCGCTGTAACAGGGCACTGCCTCATAGACCTGCAGACACAAAACAGAGAGCACAGGACGGCCATCACACAGGCACCTGCACAAACACACATCTGGATGAACGCATTCAGCCTTTGTATGGTACTGGACCAGTACTCTCCTGCGAAGAGGGGGTCCACTGCCAACATGGGGCCCAGCTGTTTCCAATTCAAATTCAAGTGTTAAACTTCTCAACTGAGTACTTGGCCTACATTTGTTTCTATTTAAGGAGAGGATGAGGATGGCTTTCTGTATCACAGATGTTCTTTTCTTGTCACAAATACAATACCAGATCCATAGTGACATCTGAGATCTACACTATGGCACTTTGCAAAACAAATAACCTCAGCCATGCTCAGCTCTTAAAACAGTTAGGTTAATATGCCAAACAGCACTAGCGCTGGATACATAAAGACCCCTGTCTTCAAATGAAAAAAAGAAAAGCGTTTATTTCACACTATTTTTGCTGAATTTACACAAGTGCAACAGCTGAGTTGCGTGGTTGTTAGTGGCGTTGACACCTAAAACGTGTCAGAACAGTTCTCAGCTCTGTGTGTTAATACGCTAAAATAGTCCTCTCCTATTTAACACTGCAGAGCACATGCATCACCATGGATTATTGTGGGCACCATGACATAAAATCCAATGTAATGTAATTGTGTGGCGAATATAGTGCAGAACTGACACTTCAAAGTAAAAGCTGTGAAAGTGAAGACTAAAGCAAACTGCAGTCCTTTCTAAGGTTTTACTGTGGATGTACCACCCAACACAACAACAATTAACTGCTAAATCAAAGAGGCAATCATACAGTCATATAAAAATATAAAATGTCTCCATTCTGTTCTTAGTACACTTTGCATTTCTAAGAAAATTGGTAGCCCTTAAGCAATAAGTGATTCTATAGTTGACTTACAGCTCTTGAGTTAAGAAGTTATTATATCTTAATGTTCTTATTAAACACAGAAATAATATATACAGTTCTCAGTGACTTTGGCTTCTTTGTTGACCAGAAGGATGGTGTATTTCATACTTGTTTTTTATATTAAATTTATACATCAATTTTGAATGTTTGTAAGTGCCAATGTAACTGTGTGCAGTGCAAGAAGATATTCAAATATTAATTTAATATAAATATTAGTTTTAAACAATTTCCACATCTTAAATTGTACTTAATAGATACTGGATCATTTTAAACCGCAGGTACTTGTTTCTGTGTGCAGGCTGCTATTGTGTGGACGCAAATGGATAATTAAAGTAAGTAGGGTCAGTTCCAAGATTGTAGTCCATGCTGCCTAATCCTACAATTTAATCCTCAACCCTCAGCAGTCTGGCTTCGGAGCTGAATACACAACTCAGGTCCTCAGTGAGGACCTCCAATCTGCAAACATGGCTTCTCTCTCCTCCATTCTAATCCTCCTTGACTTCTTTGCAGCTTTTGACACAGCTGACCACCGCCTCCTGTTGCTGTCTTCCCTGATTATTTTAGAGATCAGCAGGAGAGTTCTCAGCAGGTCTGCCTGCTACATTTACGATTTGCCCTACATTGCGGGGTGGATGCCGTTGCCCCATCTTTCAGGCCTTGGTCGTTCTCCTCTTGGTCATCTCCTCCCATGGCCTGTCTTATCACTGCTATGCTGATAATCCCCCCCCCCCCCCCCCCTTCTGATGCACTGGACATTGAGCGGACATCTCAGCTTTTCTACATGACGTCTCCTGGCGGATGACAAACCATCACCTAAACTTCTAAATAGCTACAACTGAGACGTTGCACTTCCAGCCAAGTCCTACCCCCTGCTTGGCCTTTCACCCCCCTCTGGATTACACCGCAGGGTTGCGCTCTTCACCTGATAGGAAATTTGGAGTGCTACTAGACAGCAAACTGTCCCTCTCCAAGAACATCATGGCACTGTGTTGGGCATACAGATTCTTCAAACACAGACTGAAGACCCACCATATCAGACTGCAACATGGCTACCCTGACCCCCTTTAGCTATCCTCTTTCTTTCTTCTTGGACTTACTTTTGGGATGGCAATGTTATGGATATACCTGAGTAAAGATAGTTTAGCAGTGTAGTGGTATTTACATTTGTTTACAACGCCATTTGTTGGCTTGTTGATGGTAAATAAGCCTTCTGTGCCTTCCTAATTGATATTGTGCTTTTGCATTCCTGAGAATAACACTGACTGACACTGTTTCTCGGATAAGCATCGCTTCATGTGAATATACACTACGATGACAAATTAAGATCACACACTAACAAAGAGGTAAAATACCATAAATCACACATTTCAAACAATCCACAATCAAAATAATTTTTAATCATCAAAGTGAACTAAAAAAACAAATGCTATTCAGTTGAGAATTTAAATAATTTAAAAAAATTTTGTTTATCCCAAAAGATCATGAAAGATGAAATATCACATGATGTAGAGATCATGTGTACTGTGTAATTAACATGAAATTTACATTTTAAGCTATTTGTGGTGTGACCGTTTACATGACTGCGACTCAGAAGTAAATATGAAGTGAATACCAGAACAGACATGGTGGATCAGACCTTCTGCAATTATGTTAAAAATGTGATACTTTGCATTAAAAAGAAATTCCCTGTTTGTAAATAGGAACAAATATAAATGCATCATTATCTTGTGGCTTAATGAATGCTTAAAATACAAGAGGAAACGGAATGCACAGGGTCTGTAAGAAAACGTGACTTTGCCAGGAATGTTTTACCGGCTTCATACATGTCAGATATAATGGCACACAATGCGTGTGTGTGAGACGTGAGCAAAACGCTCGCAGCTCGGTCTCTCACATCATATCCCATCTGTACTGGCATCTGCTCATAATGGGTGCATGGGGATCGGAACAGACCTGTTGTCTTTCATTTCTCATACAACCTACACTTGCTTCCGATTGGTCAAATCACCTGAAGTCACATTTCTGGACTTTTTGTTGGCTAGCTAGTTTATGCTGTAGGGGAATAGAACCATGTCATTCTCAATCTTTTCAGTTCATACTGCATACACAGACCTTGCTTCAGATTTCTATAAACCGATCGCTCATATCACTGAGTTATGCAGTAATCTTTTCAAACAAAATTAAAATGGTGGAACTTATGTATAACTTATACACGGCAGACCTGAAAGGCAATTGAATTCTGTACAATATATGTCAAGAAAAGGCCTTTTAGCAGCTTAGGAATGGTTTTTATTTATTGTAAACCATTTTCTAGGGAACCTCCAATAGTCATTATTTTTGTATTTATGCCACAATATACTTATGTATGTCACTACTGTCCCAATATGTCATCCACAAGAGCCATTTCAAGGAACATAAAGAAAGCTTGCTCTGTTGCTCAAACTATAGAGCTCAGTATTCACAGGGAATGGTTTTACAAACTCCTTCTCACAGGTAGGTTTATTTTCTCCCCTCTACTTTTTCTTCTCTCTGTTTCTATAAGTTTATTTACTATTCACAAGATAATGAAATACCCCGATTCCAAACCATTGTCTGATTAGGGGCACAAAATTAAAGAGAGGGTGAATTTTTTAGAGATTTAAAAGATTTTAATTCAATTTTCCTCACCCTCAAAAATGCAAATAAATTACTGCAACCCTACAACCAAGGTGGGTCCTGGAAGAGGTCACCTAGCAACGGGCGCAATGTTACGCACTTAGCATGCAGTGGCCCTATTGACTTAATCAAAGCAGAAACACAGAATGATCGGCACTAACCTGAGCCTTTGTGGACGTCCATATTAGCAGTGCGTGACAAGCAGAAGGGGAGAAAAAAAGCGATATATCCATTAGTTTCTGTAGCTCTTCTTTCTTTTTCATCTATGCTTCAAAATTGGAGGAACTTGACTTGACCACCTTCAGCTGTTCTGTCTTCAGTCTGTCGCTGTGCAAATCATTAGATTAAGAGGCGGATACTCAGTGCTACTCAGCCTATCGTCTTGTTAAGATTAATGCCAATGGAAATGTCACAATCAGCTGATACTTTCGCCCACTCCACAAGACTGCAGTATGGCTCCACTCAGGTTCCATTAATCAAGCACAAAACCAAGTCAGTGGATTCAGTGCTTTCCAGGAACAATTGACTGCGCTTCTACACTATGAGTTAGGAAATCAATTAGAGTTAAAAACCTTATAGTTTTGAAATAGCAGAACAATGACTACACTACATAATGAGGCACAGAGAGGACTGGTACACAAGCCATAAAATAGTAGCCTTGAGGCTGTGTGCCTTTTGCAAAAGCAGAACCATTTCTGAATCCGTTTTATTGATTGCATGAAACAAATTTCATATCTGCTGGTAATTATGGTGCCTGCCAGGAACAGCTTTTGTAAAGCAATACCTGAATATGTTATTAAGCACTCTAATATTTCATGCAGAAAACAGTAATTAAAGCCATTTTACTTTGGATTCCATTTACAGTGGAATTATTTAATAGACTTAAACATTGGAAAACATGTATTTGCCTTAACAGACAGGAGCACGTCTTCATCCTCTCTGTACATATTAATTATAAAAAGTTATCACAAATGGATTTAATATGCATGTTGCCATATAGTGCAACCCATTTGTAAGAATATCGGATGTAACAACAATCTGGATGTAGTGATGAAAATCTATAGAATGGAATCTTCCCTATTCAAATTCTGTTTAAATATTAAACAAATATTCTGTTTAATAATCTGCATGTTATAATAAAGCAGACAGATTTAGATTTTTGGCTCATACAAAACATTAAATATTCATAGAATACCACAAAACAGATCTGTTAATGCTGCAAGATTACCTATTTTTTGGTCTCTTTTCAACTTTATGGAAAATAGTTACATAATGAATGTATGTTTGCAACTAAAAGCAAAGTTCCTTCTGGTGGCAAAACTCCAAGTCTTGAATCATATAACTGTCTTATAATGTAAAGAAATTAAAGCCATTTGAGGCTCTGACGGTCCTCCAGTCCATACTCTCAAAACTTCTCAAACAGTGACAAATGTATGCAAAAAGAGGGAGACAAAACATAAATGTTAACTGGCAAGGCTGGATTGAGCTCTTCCAAAGACATAAATGAATTGTCTTTAAACCTGGGCTGGTTAATAAAAGAGTACTGCTGCTATTAATTGTACTGCCGGCAAATCACAAAGTGATGTGGGTGAACCGGTATCAAGGGCATTTTTGAGCATACATTAAAAAGAAGTAGACAATATACAGCAGAATAACTATAAGTCTTAAAAGCAATTGAGGTGGAAATAAGATGCATTAATTCAATGTTCCAGCTCAGTGGCCTGCACCACCATGTGGCTGATATATTTAGCCAACATGTAGATGTACAATTGTACACACTGTTCTTAAGAACGACAACAAGAATGATAAAAATTGTCATGAAAAAATGAAGGAGGATTATTTCCATTTAGGGTACAATGACTATTGTATTCCTTTAAAATCTGCTTGGAAAACAAGCACAACTTTGTTTTCTGATATTATGTTTATAAATGAGCCTGTATTGTACTAAAATATTATTTTAATTTTGTTAAATTCAAACTGGTGAATTCCCAGCTTATTGTGACTCTAAATGCATTAGTAAAAATGTGATACCTGCAGAGTTCCTGACCCAAGGGACAGATTAGTGACAGAAGCTAGTTGCTTTTAAACAGTCCTGATGATTGCTGGATGGGTGTTAGGAATGACGATCAATCCCCTAATCCCAGACCTTGGGTGGACAACAGTCCTCCGCATTCAAGGGTGTTGTTAGTTAAAGATGGACTCCTCAAACAACTCCATTTAAAGAGTGCTATTGAGTGGAAAAAGCGACCCAGGGACTATCAATCCCTCTGTAAATCTTTTTAAGTGTCACCGTCTGACTCCGACTCCAAATAAAGCAGGCCATTACTGTCGCCGGCTTCCCCAGACGTGACAGAAGACAGTTGTTTGAGGGACCAGTTCACGGAGATGAATCTTTCATCATAAGCTGTAATACCCTTACTATGTGTCGCGCACATATCCGTATAGTACAAAAAGAAAATGCAGCGCTGGACGGAGAGTGCGCACAGTCATTCTGTTTCCACAAGTCGAAGATACAGAGTAATCTAATGCCTTCTGCCACAAAACTAGTTTTACTTCACAAAAGTGTAATAAAGTGTGTTACTGTATTCCATCAAGATGTCAAGCCAGTAATAGGTAATTCAGGGGGCATTACAATCGAGTAGACTCACAATGTTTCCACAATGATCTCACTGATGTGATGTGATGATGTGCACTGTCCTTCCCAGTATAGAAAACTGAAGTGCATTAAATCTTCAAAAAAATTTCCACCAGACTATATAGCCTTATCAGATAAACAGCACTACAACTATGCAACTTGAGCATCTGAACAGAAGAATGGCAAGATGCCTTGACAATGAAATAGCCAAATAGTGATACATGAAACCAAAAAGTATGCACTATTAAAGTTACAATCTTGAACATTTCCGTTTTGTTCTCTTTGGCGGTACCAGTGGTGAAAAGCAGTAATTGCAGGTGTGTTTTCTGACCTCACTTCCCAGAGATCCAACCGGATCCAACCAGTGTCGCCTGTGTGACGTCAGTCAGTTGGCACCTGGGCCACTCCAACTATAGCACTTACTATTTACTGAATAAAAAACGGTTGTTATAAAAGTAACGTTATGTACATACTCATTCATTGTCTAACATTAGGCTAACTTAAGCTGTCTTTACACTGCCGAGCTGGGTTAAAATGCTGTAGCAGACCTGGGGTAGAATTAGTGATGATCAATTTCCACAGACATTCTTTATCCACCTTTTGCCCGGTATGAACATCTTTACACTGCAGAGAAGAATTTGCGGGATTCGCTGTGGCTTGTGCAATTATGTATCTCGTGCACAATAAACAGTCTTTCTCGTGAATTATTGTTGTGTGATATTTTTGAAACAACTGCCTTGCAAAATGTTACCCCTGGTGTTTTTGGTTTTGCTATCTAAACTGTTTGAGAATAAAGCTGTGTTAAATTAGCAATCAGAACAAGAATAATAAAACAAAAACAAAGGAGATTTAATCAAAAAAGGGCATCAAGGCTGAAGGAACATATGAAGAAGCGTAATAAAATAATAACAACGCTAATCCATACTGCCGTATTCTTTAATTTAGTTTTCTCCGGCTTGACATCTTTACATAGAAATCAGACCCGGCTCTGCTCCACCTATACCCCGGGTTAATGCTCTGTGTAAAGACGGCTTTATTCATTATAATATATTGATGAACTTGATGGCAGTGTAAGTAACTGTAACATTAAGGCCAATCCAGATCAATGATTCGCAACGAGACGAAACGGTTTTAGAATGTTGCAGAGAAAATTGCAGCGGTGTGAACTGGTTAGTTGCAGCGCGTCTGAAGCCGTTGCCTGGAGTCTCAAAAGACCCACCTTGTCAAATCGTCAAGTGCAGTTAGAACGTTTACAATCAGACGTCTTGGAATTTTGCAAGTTGTATCCAGTCTCGTTGCGAATCATTGATCTGAACTGACCTTTAGTTAGCTACATTGCAACGTTTCAACAAGGTAGCACTGCATTCGAGAGACGTTTTGCGAGGTCGGTACCAGTCGGTAGCATTAGCTAGCGTTTTTTCTAATTGTTAGCTGACATATTGTGTTAATTACATTAGCTAGCTAGCTAACGCATCGTTACCCAATATGAGAGATGGCTGCTGTGAGTCTGAACTAATGTTGCCTTTCTTGACATGGTCCGGTAGCTAGCGTTAGCTGTGCAAATAGCAAGGCTATGTAATTTAGTAACGTTACATTGTCATCAAATGTAATACGAAATCCATATTTGTTGATACATACAAATAATATGACCTCTCATGTTACACAAAAACTTTTTAGTTCCATAACTTTCTCTGTTATTGTAATGCTAGCAGACACCGGAAAAAACAGTACGCCGCTCACACACAAGTGAGTTGAAGAGCGAGCCTGTTGCGTTAGCTCTGTCTACCAGGCGGACCAACCACAGATGGGTGATGGAAAACGCGTCACTAACTATGCACTGCTTGTGATTTTTTTCCGGGAATGTCGCCACAGACACCCAGTTCTTTAATCATAAATTATTATAATATTAATAATATAAATTAATATAATAATAGGCTCAATCACCATTGTGTTACCTAATTCGGCCATAGACAGTGACTTAACAGACATTTATTTTAATGAAAATCTTTGAGATTATTAATTTAACATTAAACATAATTCCAATACTCAGGATACCCACATAAAATACAATACATACTTAATATGCAAAATATTATCTGATGGATCCACAATTTTAGCCTTGTGATGAAGTATTTTTGTCCATTTACATGATTACGCTCTCACTGCATATTTGTTAAATGCTTAAATTTCCCACAAACGCTCAATTTATCTGAAGCGGACCTTGAATTTGGGAACAGCTGTTGCACAGTCTATCAAGGACATGTTTTATGACAGATGTGAATAAATTCTGTTTCAATATGCAGTTGAGCTTTTTTTTCCAGGGGAACATGGCATTCCATTGCTGTCAGGTGTCTAGAAGATATTCATTATTCCAACATTTTTCGCTCTTCTCATTTTGTTATTGTAATTAGCTGAAATGGCCGTGGCTAACCTTGGAAGCAGAAGTAAATGCTAAGGGCCAACTGGAGTAGAGGAACGGTCTGATGGAATTGGAAATGTTCCAAGAGAAAATTAAGCTTCCTGCCACTTGGGACTGTCTAAAGAATATGCAGATTCACACCAGAGGGAGCAGTGAAAAGGGACACCACCTCAGAAAAATCTCCACTTAAGAAAAGATCCGCAGCACATACAATTCACTACATGACTCAGATCTTACATTCATAAGCCTTTCAAATGAACATAAGAATACCTCCAAACCTCTGTATTTGATAAGGCTGCCTCTACAAATCCAACTGCAAATGCATAAATTTGCAATAAAATTGTACTAATAAGGTTCAGATGAGGAAATTTGCATTTACACTGCTGTATTATTGTGCGCTAGCCAACAGTTTATCAGCTGCTTGTAAAGTGATACAAACTTAATCTCACGGAAATTGCATTTATTTCATTTTAATTAATAGAAATATAAAATTCCACCCACCTATTGCAGCTCACAGCCCAAAGCCACCATATAATTCATTACAACTTGCAGTTATCAAAAGCATACTGTAATGCAGCCAACATGTAGCCTTTGAGTAAGATGCGGTAACAAAACTACAATTTGCATTTGCACATTAGCATTTTTCCAAGTTTAAATGGCAAAATGATGCCAAACTCAATGATGCAAACTTGAGCAGTGAATGTTGAATGCTGAGCGAAATTAAGAATATAGAGTCTGTATCCGAGTGATTAAAAAAAGATCACTACACATAAATAGAACATACTGCAGAAGGAACACATGCCATTACAAGCACTACCTCTGGCCATGGAAGAGATAATAAGCAGTAGCCTGTTATGGGGCAGACATAAGTGTCTGCTATTATCTCTGATGGTGACAGCGATTCCCCTTCCTAGATTAATAAGTGTTCTCTAACTGTTCTCTAAGTGTTAATTTTCTCTACAGTAGACTTCTCTAAGACCAGTTTTAGATTTGGTAAAAGGCATCATCCTTCTTAGCAGAGGAGAGCCATTTACAAGTCACATTATGAGTTGTGAAATATTTAGCTACTTTTATTGCATGTACTTAGAAATTCACGACAGTATTCTAATTTTACAATTAGCCAGGGGACATCTGAAGACAAATGCAGCCATTGCTGTTAATGAACATATTTTACTGTCTATCTTGCAGATTCTTCACAGCTTAAACATTCCAGGTAGCATAATTAGGGAGAAAAGCCATAATTTCTCCTAGTTTACATGTGCTCCACAATAGGGATTTAGCTTAGACCCTTGAAATATCAAACATCCCAGAGTGCTGCTCTCCTGCCACAAGGAAATGTGCACACACCATATCTGGAGCTATGGTGAGTATTTGAACATGCAAAAGACAATGACACAATTTTTTATTGTTTTGATTCTGGAATCATTGCTGCAAATGGGTGATAAAAAACCTTTTAATACATATTTCAAAAGAAATACACAACAAAAACACCTAAAGCTGTAGTTTCTGGTGTGTAGATAATGTCTATGCTGAAGATTGAAACAGTCATCATGGCTATCTCGGTCGTTCTGTCACACTCATATCAGCTCAGTACGTGCTAAATCCATGCCAGCCTTGCAAGGACATGCTAATACCAGCTCCTAGGTTCACACTTGATTTTAAGCCTAATGAATGCACCGTCTTATGAGGGCCTGCCTGTGGGGTCCAGCCTGAATTGCGCTGTGCTTCCCTCTCTTGTCGTGATTAGATACGACTAATCACAGATTAAAATCTAAATCAGTTTCAGGAGCTGAGGAGCAAATTTTCCTTCATTAAACTTTTTTTTTTTACAGAGTGAAAGCTCTGGCAAGCGTCTGGGAGCACTCGTTAATGCAAATAAGCTTGCCCACTGTTCACATTCACACTGAATACATCCTAAGTGAACTGAAATGCCTCGAGAAAAAACAAAAACATCTCAATCATCTCATCAACCATTTTTTCACTCCCTGAAAACCTGAGAAACCTGCAGAGCTCCTAGGATTTTAATATTCTGGATACAAGTAAACACCGATGCCCTTCTGCAAGGACAATGGCAATTTATTAGGGAACTGCCAAAACTGACATATATTTTACAGTATGTACTTGGGGAATACGAAGCATGTCATCATTAGTTAGCCACATTTTGAACATTTTGTCTCTGCCAATTCCCAAGCAATGCCATTCAAGATTTTATTTGGAAAAAAATGATTCTTCATGTTTATTAAAATGCTGTATTGCACTAAGTATTAAGCAACATAATTTTAAAGAGAAAGTCAAAGAAGCCTAAGAGCAATGCTAATATGTGCTGTTTTCTCCAAGAACACCATATTAAACTATTTTTCACTTAAGTAAAAATGGTGGGATGGCATCTTTCCTGTAACTTCGATGGGTTCCACCCTACAAATGGTAGACAGAAAGACAGGACAATTACCATTCAGTATATAAATTGCCATGCCATAAATTGCATGTTCCAGATGGCAGATTGAACATTAATTTACATTAATGGTTAATACACATTTGAAAGAAGAAAGAAAATCAGAGGGAATTTTTACTTGAGTGTTCCAGGAATGGAATGAGAGTGCAAATAGGCCATATAAATCATGGCTTTGTATGTCAAACCCTGAGAAACACTCCCTGGAATTTATTTTCCAATAGAAGGTGCCTGTTAAAGTGCCTTCAAAATGACCTTAGTACCATCACTGCATGGCATAGCATGGCACAGAATGATGTACATATGTAGTGTAAAATCCAATTTGATGACTTCTAACAAGCCTCACAGCTGATTTACTATATAGATTGCAAACTTATAGTACAGTCACAAACTGACCTCACTGCAAACAACACATAGCACATCTTCACACTTGCTTTATCACTAATGATGGAAATAATGAAGAGAGAATATTTTTTTTATCATACTGATACTGTCTGCATGATAGAATTTTCTGATACCCAAGACCCCTGTTTTTTTTTTCTTTTTAATCAAACAAATTAGCATTTAAGTTTTACATGATGATGCAAATTTTAAAAAGCAATCTGATTATGAAATATCAAAATTTGCATGTGCATAAATAATTTCTACTAAGACACCTACCTGTTTTTGTGAGAATTTGCAAGTCTTATCTTCACATGCTTCATATTTGAGTTTTGGAAGTAAAAGTTTTGCCATGGCTTATATTTTTTAAACCTGCTGATATACAGTGAAGTCCATATTTGGACAGCAACACATTTTAGCTGCTCTGACTCTGTACACCACATTGAATTTGAAATGAAACAATGAATATGAGGTTAAAGTAGAGTCAACTTTAATTTGAGGGTACCCGGCTGAAAATACCAGCTAAGACTAGCAGGGATTTTAGGCTGGTTTAAGTTGTGTTTTCGACACTTCTAACTGGTAATAGCTAGTCTGTGGTTGGTAAAAGCTGGTCTCTAGTTGGACAAAGCTGGTTAAAGCTGATTAAACTGCTAGAGTAAACTGTGGTCAAACTGGTGGACTAGCTGACTATATAGGCTGCTTAGCTGGTGAACAGCTGGTTGACCAGCTAAAAGTGGCAAAAGCACATCTTAAATCAGCTTAACCAGTTTAGGTTGGTTTAAGCTGCAATTTTCAGCAGGACATTTACATCCATATCGGGTGAACCATACACAGTAGAAGAATGCCCAGTGTTATCTGTTAGTGTTGAATTAACAGTGTTAGAGTTGAATTAACATTGTATTATACATTTATTATATACATACATTTTACTGTGTATATAACACACATGGACACACACCGTGCTCCTGCATTACACCGCTACCCTTGCCTATACCACCAGCAATTTGTCATGTAGAAATGTCCTCCCACAGGAGGCCATTGTTTTCTGTTCAGCTGTATCACTCCATTCTATCTGCCATCCACCAGCTCTCTGAGCTGTTCAAATATACAGAAATGCATTAGATGCAATGCAAGAGATTTGTATGTGTGAGACAAATGTGGCTTAATTCTGTTGGCCCTGACCAAAAGTTACAGAGAAGAAACATTGGAAATATGTTGCCAAGTACTGTATGTGGAAAAAGGCCATTTAATATAGTGTTTGACACGGTGATCTGCTATTAATTTAACTCATAATTAAGTACATAACCCACTTAGCAACAAATATGCTTTCATTAAATTATATATTAAAAAAATCACTTAATGTGATGCTTTTTTAGTCCTACAGTACATTTTTTCATGTTTTCAAACTGATCAATACAAAAACTAGATTCTAGGTTACTAACCAGATGAAAAACAGTAGGTCTTTTTCATTAAAGCAGCATAAACCTTTCCAAAAATAGAAAGAACACATTGTTGGGGAGGTGAGGATAATGTAAAATATGCTTAAAAAATAACTAATGCTACAGAGACAAGTTAGAAAAATTGATAGAAGATTCGCCCAAAATAGTCCCAAACACCAAATAAAAGTTCAAAAACCAAAAGACAGATAAATACTCCAAAAAACCAGGGATGTAAAACTGCCAGATGAGCTGGAAGACAAAAACATCAGACCCAGACACCAAGAACACCAAAAAAACACCAGGCCCAGATGCAAGGTTCAGATTCCTTGGATGGCAACAGCAGAATGTTAAACCACTGAATGTCCACCACAACAGATGCTAACAGGCTTATGTAAAGCACCAAAACTGACCAAACAAGTAAAAAGTAATGCCTACTTTAAGTAGTGCAGGAGGGGTGGGGATGGTTGAGAGAGACAGGGGGCATGGCTGGGCTAACTGTCTGAAACTGTCTGAGGTGTGGAAGGGTAGGGTGTGAGAGCAGGGACAAACAAGGACTGCCTTATCTGAAAGCTGACAAATTTATGTATTAAAGTTGCCTTGTTCAGAGGTTGTTCAGAGGTAATCCTGGTCAGCTACTGCACAACTTGTAAACAATGGCTGTTCATTTCTGCTTTTAAGTGATATTTGTAGACAAATAATTGTTAAATGCAGAAAATTGCAATCTCCAGCTTCTGCCTAAAAATGGAACTGGTTCTAACAATTTCAACCAGATAGATTTCAACTAACTGGCCTCAACAACCATTATCTATATAGATATTAAGATTTTCAAATCAATTACATCAAATTAAATGTCACAAATTGCTTTAAAACTTAAAATCAAAAGGAACATGATCTTTGTGCACCATTCTCTGATCATGCAGATTTCTGGGTGTGCTGTGTCTTCAGGTAATAAAGTAATACAATTTTCAAAGGAGAAACAACTCCAGGGCACCCCTGATTAGTGTACATAAGACCTGACACATGCCTATTAATTGCCCCAAGGATGTTTCCTTTGATTTACTGCATGTGAAAAGGAGAGCAGGAATAGAGAGAGCAGACAACATTCCTATGGTGATAATCTAAAAACGAGATATTTGACATGCATATGTAAATTAAATAAAAAAAGAAACAAACTCCAGAAACAAAAATGGAAAATCCTACAATCCCACAATTTGTGCAGTCACTGTCTGCAGCACTCCAAAATCTCTGAGACCATTTCATCCATCCTGTGTTCCTGAGTGTATGGTTTATGGTACCCTTGCGCCAACAGTAGTGGTCCAAATCTGGTCACCGAATGTGTAGTGTAGTAGCATAACAGTACTTCACCCATTTTGCTTTTGTGGTGCAGCTGGTGTCTTCTTTCCTGTTATGTTGCGCATGTGATTTAGGCATGATAATGGCCATTTAGAGGATGTCCGAGCCCAGAATAAAGCTTTGTAGAGCTTATATGTTTGCAGTTGTACAAGGACTTGTTCTGAAGCACATGATAGCTACGGTCAGTAAGCTAGGGCAGGATTCAGCATGTATGCAGAGACCACATCAGGGGAGGAGACACTGGGCAGGATTCAACTGATTGAATTTTGGCTGTTTCAGGAAATATGTAGCTCAATCAAATGCTCTGGATTTATCGAGCACCTTATTTCAATATAGGCTACTTTGCTCAAGCTAACTCAATACGGCAGCAGGAAGTAAAAGTTGCAAGCCAATGAAAAGGAGTCCTACTTGCAGATGACTTTCTACCATCCTAGTAACATTAAGACAACAAAAAAATTAAGGAGTTAATGAAATTTTTTTTTTTACATTAGTTTCATTAGAATATTTTTAAAAAAGAAAACTGATAGCACATGTTCAACTAATTGTTTATTAGAAATATAACCTTTTTCCCACGGCATGCAGGAACTGGCGCCATGGGCTATGCATGGCAAATTGTGGTCACTCACTCACTCACTCACTCACGCACGACCTTTGAGGGACATTCTGTGGGATGCATGCGCAGGTGGTGCTTCGTTTAGTAGGACGCATGCGCAGGTGGTGCCATCTAAAATGTGTCTGCGGAAGTGAGTTGCGCCATGGGTCTGGACGGTTCCGTGCTTGTTTTCTACCATTGCTCAAATACACAAAGGCCTGTATTTGGATTTCATTGCTACAACTCATACAGTTTTATAAACATGTGAATTTACTTTCAGCACATGGACCAGCAAACAGAAAAGTAATGAGAGAAATAGAGACAGAGAGAGAAAGAAAGAGGAAGAGAGAGAGTACAATGTTCTTCTCTGCTGCAAAGCGTAACTATAAACTAACCTTCCCCTCAACAGTCATAAACACTTCAAACAACCCAGCAGCACCCCAGCAAAGACCGAGGATGTTGACCTTGATTGGGTGATTCTGAGATGAAACACTGAAAGGGAGGCTGCGGTTCATATATGGCAAGGACTGGCTTTTCTAACAACTGAAAAAAATCCTGTCAGTAAAAGTAACTCCAAGTTGTCAAGAGCAGACGTAAGCGCCATTATATTATTATAATACGATTTGTTGATCTAGCCTCTTTTTAAGGAGACCAATCATGAATCAGTTGTGAGGTAATTCAACTTAGCTATTGAATACCTCTCACAAACATGGCAAATTTACTCCTGCTCTCAACAATAAAGGTGAGGTTTATAAATAATATTAGCGGCCGCAGTACTGAAATTCCCATTCTGAGGCAAACAATATCTCTACCATGTGACAAGGCCAGTCGTACAAGGCAGACGTCCACTCTGCTCTGGCTACGGGCTCAAGACTGTAACTGGTAGACCTAAACAACCATTTCTAATTTCTTCAATTTAAATGTTACAAATTGGGAATTCAAACTTAAATTCAAGAGGCATCAATGACCCTCTGGTATTGTGTGGATTTGTGTGTATAGATAACAGATTTATCCCTAGATTTGTGCGTACAGGTAACAGATTCAGCATGCATTTTAATTGCCTAAGGAATTTTCTTTGACATTTGATGAGGGAAGAGAACGAGACAGGCATCAGCCTCGGATGCAGTTAACCAGATCAGGTCACATACACAGTAAAATGTCCAGTGTTAATTCAACTTTAACAGAGCACATGAGTTCAATTGGGACCATATGTACTCTGTAAGAGTTGATTTAACACTGAATTTTATTGTGCAGTAACAACATGATACTGTACAGACCATGCACCAGTGTCAAATTATACTATCCCTCTCTTTCATATGCCGCGTTATAATGGATTGGTATCCAACATATAGTTTACACATGCACACACACACACACACACGCACGCACACATATATTGTGATGCCAGGAAAGGACTTGAGGTGTTGTCCACCAGGGGGCAGCACCCACCCTACAGACAAGCATGGCCGCAGCTGTGGTTCATTGTAATCACATCAGCTGTCAATTATTGGAACTAATAAAAGGTTTGTCAGGCCTAGGTGTAGAGTCTTTTACATTTAGTTTCAAACACATTTTTCAGACCTTAAAAGACAGGTGTGGGCATTCCATCTAATGTTGTAATGACCAGAAAGAGAATGATAAATAATTAAGTGTGATTTATGTGTGGTGCATTATATCATGCACATGTGATACAAGTCATATGCAATAGCAAAATGACTGCCTATATGAAGGCATTTAGATATTTGGCTATTCCTTGTGGCCATACAGTGAGTTCTTTAAGATGTGACACTTTTATATAGTATGTCTAATTTTTGACTGTTGACTACAGTCTAGTGACTTTCTCCTCTGGGATGTACAGAGATATACAGAGAAGTATATTCCTTCAGAAAAGAGTTAAGGCATGGAGACTGAATTTCATTGCCATCATCGCCTCACAGAATCATTTCAGATATCAGAAATATGTGCATTTGAGGCTCTGGGTGCAAATGCCACAGTACCAGGGACAGAAAACAATATCTAACCCATGCAATAAGCCACACATATTTATAGAATTCCTCAAAATTGATTTTTCATTATAGTGGTAACATTGTATATGAACAAAATGTAAACACTAGAAACACATTTGTGAGGTATGTATAACACCTTTACTACTACAGGTGAAACATCTTTATAAGTCACCAACATGTGTACAGGAATTGCAACTGCTGTGGTCCATTCAGAAATGTGCTCTGTTTAGGCAGTGTCCAGTCATGATCTATCACATGTACATAAATACTATATTCAGACACACACTGGGCCAATGAGAAAGCGGCCTTGGTGTGACGTGGCGCAGCCCCTCTCCATGTGAAAGAGAGCAAGGCAGTCTCCTGCCATTGCCCCGTGTTGATTCCTGAACAAATAACATTGGACAGATGTGACAATGTGAGCCCCGCAATATGGCAATTAACTAAATGTTAACAATAAGCGTTCCTCTCCCATTTTAAAGATGAAAAAGGCAATACCAAATGCAAACTCAGATGTTAGTGGCAGGTTATTAGAGGCCAGTTTAACAGGGGCCACATTAAGCTTGTTAGTGGGTACTTAACCATCTGTACGCAGATCTCCAAAAGAACACATTTAAATATTTTTCACGCACAACTGCATACTGACCTCCAATAACAGATGTCCTTTAAAGTCTGTTCAAGTATACAGAAGGCATTCATAATACGATTTTCTTCTTTAGACCACGACCCTACGGGGAATAAACTGTCAAAATACTGCCGAGAGGGAAGAAATGAAAGTTAAATCTGTAACCACCTGTCTGTTCTTCTATCTTTGCTCATCAGCCAACTGAATTAAGCTTGTGGCACAACAAAATAATCCTACTTCAACATAATAAGCTCTTTATTAAATGAAATGACAAGTCTTCTTTCATTAGCTTTGGGGACTTTAAGCACACTTCTGGTTGTTTTAATCAACCACAAAACCACAAAGAAACAGCCCCACCTTAAAAGAAACTCATTTAAATGTATAATCCATGATGACATCAATGCATGTTATCCTTTGTTCTCAACTCGGCTCAATTTCACAGGTGCTGGACAAAGAGTGTGCCAATATATTGCAAAAAAATTTAAATACCTCACTGTATTCTACAGACAAAGGAGAGGCATTGTGTTTATAAGAACACAATTTCATCCAATTATGAGCTGTAAGAAATGTCTTGGCTCAAGGCTATATCAAATATGCATCTGTGGGATGATTATGAATACACTATGCATTCATATTAATAAAAGCAATCCAAACAGAAGTCCCAGATGGGGGCTCAATGGCAATAAAGAATCAAACAGAAATAAATCACGGCAGGGTGTTATATTGGCAGTACAGTCTACAGCTTCAGAATACAGCCATTTTTACATTGCCATTACAAATGTAATTACAGTACTTACGACTGAAATTCAGACACTGTTATTACAATGTAACTACAGTACTTATGACTGAAATTCAGACACTGTTATTACAATGTAACTACAGTACTTATGACTGAAATTCAGACACTGTTATTACACTGTAACTACTGTACCTACGACTGAAATTCAGACACTGTTATTACAATGTAACTACAGTACTTACAACTGAAATTCTTACGCTATCATTACAATACAGTAGTCCTTTATCAACTGTAGGGGTAAGGTTTAAATACCATCAAAAGCAATACAACGGCAAAACTATGAGGATAATTCATGCAACTTGCTTTGACACATTCCCAGTGCCATTGGCTACTGAATGTAGGCACCCATTGGAAGCCAGTGAAGGGTGTTCAAAAGTGGCATGGCTTTTGTGAATTTATGCAGGTTGAAGATCAGGCCAGCAGCATTCTGGGTCCAGATGCATTGACATGATGGCACAGACTGGCAAGCAGGCCACCAAGACATTGCAATAGTTGAGACAAGAAATGACAAGAGCTGGGACGAGTTTACAATGTGAAATCAGCAGATACATGGAATACACAGGAGGCAACGGACTAGAGTGCTCACGACAGCATGGGAATAGAGCCAGGCCTGTGCTGCTATAACAATACTAATTACAACCATTATTCCAGAGTTAGAATACTGCGTGGGACTACCAGAATTCTTATGTTGCCGTTTCAATGCAAACAATACACTCCTTACAATGTACTTAGTTCTCAAACCATTCTCACGATCAATTTCCCAGTAGAACAAGCTTTTAGAAATATAATACAATAATAGGCACTGTGGCACAGCAAGCCTTGCATAAAAAATTCAAATTACTATTCTTATTGTAATCAGGGAATACACCCAAATTGCTCATACATAACTTGATAGGTTAACATGTGAATTACTGTAACCTTCAGCACTAAATAGTAAACCTGCACAGTGTCACACACACAAACAACCCAGCTGGTTTTTGAGGTTTTTAACATCAGAAACATGAAAACACTGTGCAACATATCTTCAGTGTAACCAGAAAAAGCCCAATTAAGCATTTCAACTGAGTTTTACTTCTAGTTACTATACATACTTGACAATACTACTATAAATAGAACTTTTTTTAGTAACAGCAATTTTAATAGCATCACAATATGTTTGCAGAAAGGATAGATGGAAATCTCTGACACCAACACCATTTTGTCTCTCCAATGTGCCACATAGGATGCGTATGTGTCCTGTGGTATATCTTACCTGATTCTTCAGGTCCAGTTTAGGACAAGGTCGACCACCATTGAAGGCTTTCTCCCGAAGCCACCTAGACCTGACTTTCACTCCGCTGCCACAGGGGGCGCTGCACCCCGACCAGGCTGACCAGTCGCTTAGCTTACAGTCCAAAGGGCATGGGATGTGACAGACCTCCTCCATATACCCTGGAAGTAAAAGGTTCATGGGTACCATTAGAGAATGGACAAAGACACTCAGATGAGACAGGTCTGCGTTGGACGGACTGCTCAAGATGCACCTCCTTCATTTGATGACTACACACAGTGATCCTTGAATAAGAAGATAATTCTCATTCTTAATCTACCATGTGGTGCTGTAAATCAGAGCACACTGAGCTTCCCTACAGACTGTCTGACTGCCAGAGAGGAGGCTACCTGGGGTGGCAGAGAGCAATCATAAAATATGGTGAGGTCATTGAGAATTCTTACCTGTGCTGCTGCAGAGGGTGGGGTTAACAAGGCAGTCTTCCTGGTCTACGCAGGCCAAAGCACGGTAACGGACGCCCTGCCCACACTCCTTCGCTTCGCGGAACTCCCTCCAGCCCTGCAGAGGGCTGGGCATCTGAGCGTCGAGGAGGATGCAGTCGGACCAGTTCCCATAGGGCTGAGACAAGAACTCAGCACAAGGACAAGCCTCTGTCTCCATCAATGGATATAGCTCTATTCTCTGGCACTTCTCTCTCTTCTTACTCCGGCCTGCATTGCAGAGAGATGTACGCAGCCATTTTGTGGGAAAAGAAAAAATATGAACACTATTTTAGCGAAGCACACATCTTAAACATGCCATTAAATTAGCAATGTTGGAAATACATAATTTAACAGTACAGAAGATACACATCAGAATTGCATTTTAACTACATTTGAATTGTTTGATTACAAATCTAAAATTGTGGAGTACAATGCCAAATCAAGAACAAATATGCCTTTGTCCTAAACATTATTGAGCTCATATGGGTTCATTCTTGGGATACAAACTCTAAATGATTGATGTCACACACATATAGACATATAGAACAGTGAATGTCCAAAGTTGAGACAAATAAAGCTAATTAGGCAGAAATAACATTTGTTGCCATTTTGGGTACAGTGCCATTACTCTGTGTGGGACAATACCAGAGTCATAGGGAGATGACTGAGTGAAGCAATGCTGTGTGAATTACACATTTGGTGGCCATATAAGACAGCGCCTCACATCCGGTGGCATAAGTTAGCTAACATTTAGTGAATCTGACAGAGCTTTGGAAAGTTTAAACAGGTAAAAGTAAAAAAAAAAGCTCACAACCATATTTGTGTCCCAGAGACTCCAGGAACACTGACTCAGTAAACTGCAATCGGAGGTACTTTCAGGTTATTACCAATGTCCTCAGGGGACGATTAATGCACAATATTTCAGCTGCCACCATTAGGCGTTTCTCATGAGAAAAAAAAGAAAAATGAAAGCAGTAAGAGCTCATTTCCCATTTTCTAAATGCATCTTCTAAGATATGAATGAAATTAAAGATTATGTGCAACTGGCACCGGGAACATCAAATGTATGTACCCTCCAAGAGTGTAAGCCTGCTCAGTTCATGTAGAAAAACTGGTCTGCTGACGCATGAAAGAATGCATTCACACATAACGTGTTTCTGTAATCACACTGACATTTTTCTTAATAAACCGAAGCACTTGTCTCCCAACAGAGTCTGACGGGCCGACACCGCATACCCAGGTCCTAATTAAAGCCACAAAATTACTACTGTTGTGAAAATACTAAGTGCTTCTATTTCTCACACATTATTGTTATCCAACATCCTAAATAGATCCCGTGACTGTGCCTCCAACATACGCCGGGGCGTGTTTCTAAAGACGGAACGGGGAATTTCAGTACGCACTGGGAAACTAAAGGTCACATGCCGAAGGGAGTGCACAGGCTGGCGCAGACGCCCTCCTCCGTTCCACTCAAACTCCTCATCCCTCTTCGCAATCTGACCAAATCCCATTGTGCTAATGGGGGGGAAATGAACACATTTCACACCATAAAGATCACTCTTTGAGAGGCTATTAACTCTTCTTCTGAGTTCGCAACATGACACGGTCACAATTAGTCACGAACGTCGCATTAAATGAGTATTATTAGCTTACAAGTGATGTGACTCGTTGATAAAGAATATGTTCTTCTCTGACAATAGTCACTAATGCGGCAGAGCGCAAGCTCTTTACTGACGCACGCTCTCACACAGTACAGAAAACAATGTACTCCTCATTGACACGCTGTCGATCAAAATGAAAACACACTCTTCACACCATCATTAGAACAGCAAACACTATCTACTGATGCAGTATAATTCACAACAGAGAACTCGCTGTTTTCAAATGCACTGATATACTGCACTAATGCTCACACAGCAAAAACACACTCCTCACTTCTCATTAGACCTCTAATTATTGCTGTGAATAAATTTAATAGAACATATAAGAAAATGCTCAAATATGTTGTTATAACTAAAAAATAGCAATTCAAGTCTTATTTCTTGGTGTACTGATAAGACATGCAAATGTAAGCAGGCATGTAATCATCATCATCATCATCATCATCTGGAGAGTTCCAGTGAGTTACCTCCAAATTCCTATGAGAGTTCACACCAAGTTTTTCTTTGGCCTTTTCAACAGAGAGATCAAATTACTTATCTGACCACATTGATTCAAGTAAAGATAATCATAAATTCCACTTACAATTTAGTTGTTTGGTAGAAGTTTTTAGCCAAAGAAACTTACCATAAGTGTGATTAGCAAGGCAAAAATTACCACGTCACAACATATAGATAGGCAAAGCTACCATCAAACCAATACCATTGTTGAGGGGCGAATAATCTGCAAAATAAAGGGATGCTATTGGAGCAGTACATCTCTAGATGCACTAGGACACATAATCAGTGATGTAGCCTGCGGTACTATGGTGTTTTGGGTCTTTCACCATCAGACACCCTCGCCCAGGAGACCCAATGCGAGGTAATCAGGCCCCAGATTAGTGGCAGTATTTCACCCAAGGATCGGCCTTCTTTATATACACCATGCAGTAAGGATTTTTACAGTGACACAATTTTTGTTTTGGCTCTGTACTCAAGCACACTGGA
Organism: Anguilla rostrata; assembly: GCF_018555375.3. Taxonomy (NCBI): domain Eukaryota; kingdom Metazoa; phylum Chordata; class Actinopteri; order Anguilliformes; family Anguillidae; genus Anguilla; species Anguilla rostrata. The sequence goes on from NC_057935.1 coordinate 40,213,959, forward strand.
TTTGACAATAAACAATGAATATGAAGTGCAGACTGTCAGCTTTAATTTAAGGGCATCCAGTGATCCATGTATGAAATACAGCCCTTTTATACATAGTCCCCCATTTTAGGAGACCAAAAGTAATTAGACAAATTAACATTATCTTATAGTATAAAGTCATCATTCTTTATACTTAGTTGCAAATCCTTTGGATTCGATGACTGCTTGAAGTCTGCAACCCATAGATATCAGCACAGGCTGGACATCTTCCCTGGTCATACTGTGCCAGCCCCGTAATGCAGCCATCTTCAGTTCCTGTTTGTTTTGGGGGATTTTTGCCTTCAGTCTTGACAGTCTTATCAAGATGCGTTTCACTTAACAAGTTTAACGCATGTTCAGTTGGATTCAGATCAGGTGATTCACTTGGTTCATCAATAACCTTCCACTTTTTGGCCCTGAAAAAACTTCTTTTAAATTTATGATGTAAATTAGTAAAGTTAATGTAAATTTATAATCAAGATTGACAGCCTGGGGAAGTGCCAGGCTGTGCTCTTGGTGCATCAAAAGCACAGACAAGGATTATTTATTTTTTTTTTTTTTCAAATTTCAGAATCCCAACGTGCTAAATTTCCTAACAGTGCAATAATTCACCTCATCTACTGTAACTATATATGACAGGTGGGAGGATAGGCTATATATATTTTGTCCACTGCTGTGTTTCTATGCTGTGATGAAGGTTTTTCACTGACAGCTCAGCACTGACAGTGAAATTTGCAAGCGAGAAAAAAGTCTGGAAGTTGCCCTTTTTGAACATATTCACATATTGAAATTGCATTTGTTACCTTGGTTATTTTCTGTTTTACCAGTTCAAGCCATACAAATTTAACTACTGGTTTAATGGATTTTTCTTTTTCAGGAAAGTGGGGCAAGTAAGTGAAAAGAATTCAAGGATGCTGACAGTCCATTACCACTGAAAGCATGGCACATTTTGTTTAAAAAATAATTCATAATAATGAATCATGTCTCTGGCAAACAGCAAAATTTGCCTAACACCTGCAACATTACTGTGTGTTATTCATTGTTAGCCAGTTGGCTAGCTTACAATCAGCAAAATTACTACAACACTGATTAAGTTGATAAGCTGATTAAGTGCTTCGTAAAGCATCAAACCTTGTTATGTTTTATTTCAGATGTAAATATATTAAACACAAAGATAATTCTCAGCTGTGTTGAGCGCTGATAAATAATGGGAGAACCAAAGCAATATCCAGGCAGTGATGGAGCGACAAGTGAGGGACTCAGGGCAGAGAGGAGGGATCTTTTCAAAGAACGGTGCCTAGGCTGAAGTTGAAAAAAGGTCCCTTTTTGTGTATTTTAGAATAACAATGAGTAATAGTGCACTTTGATGTGAAAATCCATCCCTAGTGTACAAATTGTATGCAGGTTAGCAGGTCTGCAGTTGGTTTAAGTTTTCATAGGCGCTTGAAGTGGTTAAGTGCCCTGTTTAGATGTAGGGGTTGATTAATTTAAAGGAGGACTGAATAGCTGGGTTAGTTGCCCAAAAAATGCTTAATTTAATCAAGTTTTTCAGTGGCTCAGTCAGTGGAGGTGATCCTAGAGCAGTCACAGGGAATACTGTACATTTTCTTTAAAAACAACAGAGAAAGAACTCAGCTTTTAGAGTATAGAGAAAGTCAACCTTGGTCCAAAGCAGATGGTCAATTGTGATTACTAGCAAAGATCATTAACCGGGGTGTTTCTACCATTCAGAGATTTGAGGCTAAGCCCCTGTGCAGAGGTCCGGAGGCAACTTCCACCAGGAGAAAATTATTTGAATATCATGCGGTAAATTGAGATTGTGATCACAGATGGGGGGTGGGGGGCAGAATGTGAGCATGGACCAGAAGGAGAAATAGGGGGGTGCAGGGGCGATTGTGAAGCTGGGATCGCGGACACCGTGTGCAATATCGAACTTCAGCGTCTACTGCTTTCAGGGCAGCTCAGGTCTCTTTCACAGGAGCTCAGGTCTTTTTCATGGAAGCTGAGCTCCCCATGGCTCCCCCATGTTTACAACGGTGATAAACTGATTATCATGCAGGGCTGAACACAGATCTGGGGCTTCACCCGGGGATGCCCCCAGCAACACGCCGCTGATTGTGAATGTCCTCCTCAGATATGGGGCAGTCTCTCCACTGAGTCCAGCTCATATGCTCTCCTCAGCAAACGAATCCCTTTCCTCTGGGCCTTAGCATGCTGCCATATGCTTCTGTTGTTCAGTGGCAGGTTCCATTGTTTTAACAGTGTGAATTCACTCACAGTGTGTCCAGCAGAGCCCCAATCTGTCTGCTTCAAGCTCCCACCAAAACATGTGACAAACTCCCTCTCACCTCACAGTCTCAATATTATTATGATTACAGGATTTTTCTCAGTGGGTAATATGTGAATATGGACATTATTGTCTAATTGGAAAAAGACTGGAAATGGAGCATAATGAGAGATGTGGCCAAAGAAGACAAAACCAGCAGTCTTATTCAAACCCAGCACACTTAGACTCTACCCTGACCCCACACACTCTCCATCCCCAGCACATAGTAACTTCACCCCTACTCTTGCACAAACATACCCACTATGATGAAGTGCCGCAAACTTCTTAGATAACAAGCTTCACTAATTCACATTAGAATTTGCTGTGGCCTCCACTGTCTCCAGGTTAACACCCAGATATAAGTAAATTTACACCTGAAATTTTAGTTTGGGTTTTACAAGTCACCATTCCTTTTATGGGCTGTGGCACCAGAGGTGATGGTTCTCAAGAATTCCTCAAGAATCCGCAAAGTACAACAGAGTCAAGTATGTTTTGCAGTACGCACATAAGACAAATAAACCTTTCAGTATCTGTAGCTCTTAGTTCTCCCATTTAATAGAAAGCTGCATGTGACCTTGTAGGACACAGTAAAGTACTTAAACTTTGATGTTTGCACAAAGAAAAAACATTTAAAACATAACCCAGGTAATTACTGAAATTCAGATTTTTAATACCATTTCACTAATGTAAGTGCAGACCAGACCCTTCATGTCTGGCTAATTTAAATGCAAACTGAGCAATGTAGGCTAGGCTAACGTAAGCAGATATTTGGCCTAACATTTAGCTAATTTAAGTTTTAATTATGGACGCTACAGATAAGTGCAATCAAATTTTACACAAGGTCAGAAGCATCAGTTAAAATACACATTATGAGGACAAATGGAATCTTCCCTATTGAAAATTGCATAACCACAGAGAAAGAGAGAGAGAGAGAGAATAGAGAGCGAGAGAGAGAGAGAGATAGAGTAAAATAGTGGAAGCTAATAGCTGGTGTGTGCTCAGTGTATTACCTGTTAGAGAGCGTCTGCGACTGCGCCAGCCTCCACACTCGGGGCACTCTGTGAACTTGGACCAGCTGCTGAGCGTGCAGTCATCTCTGCACGGCACCCGGCACTCCCGGACCTGCAGCGGCATGGCCCCGGCCCACTGCAGGCATGCCGTAACGTCCTCTGGCTCATCGTCCTCGCCAGTGCACGCCACGGCTGAAGAAACCAGAAAGGACGGCACCATCACCTACCTGACAAACTTGCATCCACTTTGTGTAAGATGTCAGCCTGTCTCCCTGTGACGTGTTTTGTGTATTTACACTTTTGTGGGGTGTGAATGAAAAAATCACTTTGGTCTCTTGGTTACGGTCACAGTCCCGTCTCACAGTAGATCATGACCAAATTTGTTATCAGTACAGTCCCGTCCATGGAGGAGAAGGAAGGCCATCGTTTTCAAGAATTCAAAGTGGAAAAACAAACAAAAAACTAAAATCTAAAATAATTAAATAAAAATAACAACAAATCACTTTCAATCACTCATATCCATTTTTAAGCATCTAGGATACACAAGACCCCTATGGCTAATATTAAAATCACAACCTCTCATCCTCTAGTGCAATGGAAACACGTAGCAGCAAGGACGCATCCAAGCCTCAATAAGCATCCATTCAAATATAACCTCTTTACCACAGCTTCTCCTCTCCTATCTTTTACATTGCAAAAATGACACTTACTGAGGACAACCAATCAAAACCAATCAGCCATCAAAAAAGAAAAATGACATCCTGTCCATCCAATTAAAGTATACAGGGGTTGATCTAGTGTCACGATGCGTGCAAGCTGTCATGTTCAATTGTAAGAGTGTAAAGAGATTTCATGAAAGATACAGAGAGAGAGAAGCTTGTGATAAAATATAGTTGAGCAAATTTATAGATTTTTTGAAGGGAGTAGGGCAAGAAGCAGAGATTGTAGGAATTATTTTTGTCACACATTTGGAGGAGCTTGGCAAAGGAAAGTATTTGACACTAGCTAATGTTATCTAATTTTAACTACCAAGCTAGCTAATAACACTTTACTCGACAGTACTTTTGTTTTTGTTGCCCTTACAGTGGTGCATCCAAAAACTCAAAAAAAAAATTTTCCTTTCCTCCACTACCAACTAGTCTCCTCCATGCTCTGTAAACCGATCTTTGTGGAGGAAACCGGCATAGTTGTTTCAAACTCAGCTCCTCTTCTCCTTCTAGTAGAGGATGCATCGGTGTATGCTAGATGGTAAAAGGACTGCATTTATATAGCGCTTTTATCCAAAGCGCTTTACAATTGTTGCCTCTCATTCACCAGAGCAGTTAGGGGTTAGGTGTCTTGCTCAGGGACACTTCAACACGCCCAGTGCGGGGATTGAACCAGCAACCCTCCGACTGCCAGACAACCGCTCTTACCTCCTGAGCTATGTCGCCCCTATCGCGGAAGCCTTTTCACATTTCTGTGTGATATTACCATGCACATGCCCATAGAAAGACCATCCTACAGAATCTGATACCATCCAAACTTTAGAAAACAGAGATGAGAAAACTTGAATTTGCCCAATTACGCAAGATATTTAATCAAATGTGTGTGTGGCTCAGTACATTATTATTATCACACATAGGATCCTTCCCGAAGGGTAGATTGTCTACAGCGGATAACTAAATGTCAGTTGGTTTTGTGGCTCTAATCCATCAGACAATTAGGCAACTTAAGACAGGGAAGCAGGTTTGTTATTTTCCTGTATGCATGTTGCTCAAATAAACATGCACGGCTACCAGCTACCATTATTTCAGTATGTGAATAGCATGCCTGCATCCAAAGTACACTACGTATTTATTAGCTCATTTCTATATTTCAGCTATATTTCAGATATTACACTGGGAAATAAATGTTTTTCAATGTGAACACTGAAGATTGAGAAGCAATACCGTAACTTGGATAATATGAACAGATAATCAGATAATATGGAGCCTTTCTGTGTGGAGTTTGCATGTTCCCCTCATGCCTGCGTGAGCATTCACAGGGTGTTGTTGCATAAGAGCATGTGTGCTCAGTCAGCCTACCCTGTATAAATAAAGGTTAATACATACAATAAATAAGTGCAGTGACAGTGACTAATCTACAGCAATGTTTTTGAATTAGCAATGAACTGGCAATAGAATGTAGGCTGTCACAATATAACTGTAGTATATGAGGTGAATTAGTACTATGTTCAGACATTGGGCAAATTGGGCTTCTGGAATTACAGTAAATTATGTCTGCGTGCACTATGAGATGTTACTTTGATCTAATGTTGCTGTTTGTACAGGCTACTGCACATGCAACTACTTGTACTTGAAACTTACAAACTATTTTAAATGGGCTGATGTGTAAGATCTGGGTTTGGTTATGGGATTGTTTATAATGCATACGATTGGGCTATTTCATCAATAGTCAATGTAGGCTGTGATGATGGAGAAGCAGGTAAGCTGTCCCAATGTCTCCTCCTTCTCTCCTTTCCTCCAAAGTAATGGGATGCACCCATTGAGAGAGCAAGACCATTCGATCACCACTGAAAGCAACAGGAAGACATGCCATTCAGATGGAGTTTTATAGGCCATTAGATAAGAATTTAATACTAGTATTACAGACATTTTCGGTGTTTCTTTTTTTGTTGTACTGCTCCGATCTGTATGTATTGGTATTTACTTATATACATATATTTGAAGATCTTCACTTTACAATGTCTCCTGAAAAATTCACACCATTAAAACATTTGCATTTTTTAAGTCTACAGAGTTTAATTCACTATTATTGTTGGTATTCAAATCAATATTGAAGACTTAATAGTGGAACAATTTGATCTTAGGAGTTCAAGTCTGTGTGATTTGAATTACAAATAGCCATATCTATCATTGTTTTTTCCAAGACATTACCAAGATGAACATTCTAAGTTTCATTTTTATCAACTTCTAGGTGTTGTTTTAGCAATGATTTTCATAAAAGATTTTTGAAAAAACAAAAACAAAAACAAAAAAAAAAACCCCACACAATAATTATTGCACAAAAACATTTCTGTCCTCCCCTGCTTCCACGCCCACCAGCCACCACTGGAACAGACACGCCCTTCAGTCCCTCTTCGGCTTGACTTTCATTTGTTCTAATAGACAAAATGAGAGGCGAATCTCAGGCAATCAGACCATAAAGCCTTAAAGATGAAAAGGTGCTGATCATTCCTTGCAATTCTGCTTCTCTGGAGGGCTCTGATGGTCCATCATCATCGAAAATAAGATGTAAATACCCAATTTCATGCACAATTGCTGGGGCTATGCGATTAAAGCGGGAGTCGTTAAGAGTCTCTGTGTCTGTTCAGCGGGATTCTCCCGGGGTTTCATCCTCTGCTCCTCTCCTCTCTGTAATCCAGGGCCCCATACAGGTAAATTACAGACTCGACAGCTGTGGGCAGGCCATTACCTTCTGAAAATCTGAGTGCATCCATTTCATCCACAAGCCCCTGTGTGTTATTCCCAACAGCACCGCAGCTGAGGGCAAGTACTTATCTCGTAGCGGAGAACAGGCGTTCAGATTTAAACTAGAGCATGTCGACACACACTGGGCCTTTTTGAGTCAAAGGAGCATTGTCCTTTTTTGTCTGATTGGTGAGCTTGCTTTCAAAGGCCCAATCTGTCAAGCAGCAGTAATTATAAATCATAAAAGATCTGATCCTGGCTTGAGCTCGACTTTTATTTCTGGTTGGGTGCTTTTTCCCAGCATGCATCCTGGGGAAATGATAGATTCACAGTTCGGGTGGAGTCTCGGGTCAGAAAAGGTATATCCTGCTGAAGGTACATAAATCCTGGCATGAGACTGACAGGCTTTTTATCTAGTTTTATCTATACAACCTCTGCTTTCACAAAAAAGGTGAAATAGGGCAGGCTTATTGGCCAGCATATGGAATTACATTTTACAATCAATTTTATCAGAGTGTATATTTATGTTTTTACTAATAAAGTTTGTATGGCCTAAGTAGCTTGCTAATGAAGAAAAAGTGAATCATAACGGCTTACTCATATTTTAATGTGCACGTACATCTATGGGAGCTTCCTATAACCAGCAATACCATGGCTGTGTTCACGCTGATGTCGAAATGGAGCATTAATGTAGATATTATGGTCTTGAGCTAGAGTTAGGCTACATATGTGAAATGGGCTAGTAAAAAAGCAAGGCCCTGGTTGTGTCCCCTGCCATTGATTTCAACATTTATGTGCCACTATGATATTTGGTCATTCGATCTAAGTGTAAATATTCACCAGCGAAAAATGATTGACATGAATGTTTTTATTTGGCGGGTTGTTTTAAATGGTTTTTATTTAATTGAGCCATTTGAAATCACTTAAATGAACCCAAATGACTGCTCTGAAGATCACATTCATCCCTCTGGGGGTGAATTGCAGTTATCTTGGAATTGGTATCTTTGATGATTCATTGATTTAAGAAAATTATTTTAGCTAACTTGCCTTATTGATTCGTATTTGACTTTTAAATTTCGCTCGCTGACAGACTTGGCTATCCAAACATCTATACTGACGACAATGTGTGCAGTACACAGACATGACTTCTGAAGAGGTTGGAAGAAGCCAGCAGGGTGGTAGCAAGCACTGACATGAGGACTTTTCTGTTCATAATTTTTTCTTATTTTGAATTGGTACTCTGCCTGTAGGTCTGTCCTGTTCCTTAAATTTTGGTGTCTTTGTTACTTGCTCTGACAAAGAAATATTGGCAATCTCTTTCCTTAGGAGAGAGAGGCATCGGATGATAAATTACAGGAAGGATAAAAATAAAAAACAGCACATTTCTTTAAAATAAAGGACAAACAACTAATAAATTTGCCAAATACAATTTGCATCTATTCATATTTCCCCAACATTTCTCACCTTTCAGTTTTAAAAAACAAAAATAATTGAACACAGTTTAAAAATATTCATTTCTTCTACTAAGATAAGCCACTCGCCAACTGTTTCATACTATCACTTCCTACGGTGCTAAAAACATCACATTTACAAAATGCAACACATACGGGCATGACATTTTCCACTGCCAATTCCAAATGACACATTTTCAATGTTCTGTCAACTGATTAACATCCTGAATTTGGACCGTTCATCTCTTAGCGGTGCGCCCGCAATATGAAATTCAACAACAGTGAAATCCTAATTTTGTCCTCAAGGTTACCTGAGGGATACATTTTTTTCCCCACAATTATTTCTGCCTCTCCTTGGCTCTATAGCTCTGTCGCTCACACTATTTCCAAATCATTAACATTTTAATCTTATCTTGTCTTGTGACAGGGATCAGCTATAATAATGCAGTTACTCGGAAAGGTGATGATGTTTGCTGACTGCTCAAAAGGACATTGGAGGGACCTTTCTTCCTCTTAAAGAGCTTGTCAGACTTCTCGCCCCAAGAATGGGGCTTGTCAATTCTCATTAATTCCACAGAACAGGAGGATAGTGTACAGACATGCTTACTTGCAAATTCTATTGAGCAGTTTTGAACGACACACACTATATTCCAATTAAAACACCCTTGTCCGTCTCTTTAAAATATTAATCTATACATCTACATTTATCTTTACTGACATTATTCCTAGTTCATCATATGAAACACTAAAGACAACTTAACTACATCTTATGAATTTGGAAAAGACACGTGCCTCACTGCATATAGTGCAGCCATTATGAATGAACCCACAACATTACATCCATCCATCCATTATCTATACCCGCTTATCCTGGGTCGCAGGGGTGTGCTGGAACCTATCCCAGCGTGCATTTGGTGAGAAGCAGGAATAAACCCTGGACAGGCAGGCAATCTATCGCAGGGCCACAACACTACACTAGAATGCAATTTACTGCTCTTAATAAATTTATATGTTTCAAATCACAACATTCAAAGCTATACATTAACTAACACAAGAACACATTTAATACTGAAAGGACAGAAAGCAGGTGATAAACCAATAAAATAAACCTCTTAGGAAAATATTGTACATATGAAATGAATGAAAGAAGATATCAAACCACAGCTTATTTGTCCCAAATGAATCCAAAATGCAAAAAAACAAAAGACTATTCCAAAAGAACCAGAGATGAAATGTGGAACACCAGACCTTGAAGACAGATTGGGAATCTGGCTCACGATACTGTGCTGCATTGGATCCTAAACGCTGTATAATTTCTGGAGCGTGCATTGGGGCACTGGCAAACACCTTTTAGTTTTAGTCCTTGCATGTTTTGCCACAGGTGGCTGACTTCTTAGTATCTTTGACCATCATTTCCTTCTGTGGGACTGGTATGTTTGACACACCATTTTATCACCAACGAGGGTCGCTCACAGTATGAAGCTAGACTGTGCTTCACTCATTATATTCCTCTACAGCTACAGCCTCCACCAACACTCTGAAATCTCCTTAGCTTTAGTGGAAGTCTGAACCGTTTTTCACAGACGAAGAGTGAATACATTAAGTATAAGTACATACAATATTCATAACATTTCCCACAGTGTGTATTAAGTAAGGCTGGGTGTTTGTCACAAACAATACTGGCTAAAGCATGTGTACATGTGTACAGTGGGCTCACAGGGGTTGTTATTACCCAGGAAGAGCATCACACTGGCTTTCACACAATAACAATTGTGTTCATATAAGTTCATACACATCTGAACTGTCGGACACATCCAGGTTAATGCAAACAATTTTAGTCTGAATGCATACCTACTTCCCAACAGCACACCTATTATCGTGCAGCTTATATGATGCCTAATGTGCCAATGTTTGAGACTATAGCCATCCCATCTCTCTCTCTCTCTCTCTCTCTCTCTGGTTATGCATAGCCACCCCTGTTCATGCCTCATTTACTGCAGTTTACTGCTCCTCTAATTTGGCCCACAATTTATTCAACCAAATGCTGATTCAGCGAGTCTTCTCACACCCTGGCCAACTAATTTGCATTTCCGCAAAATGCCATCAAACTACCAGTATTATCGGTTCCACTGCTTTATTTGATAGCAACAGGATAACCGAATCAAAAGAATACACGGAGGTCACATCTCTCCATACATCATGCTCTGTTGTAGATATAAGCAACAGGAATAAAAGCATGCAAAAGCATTTGTAATGAATTACTGAAAAGCATATGGGTCATCGTCAGCCTCCATTCAAAAGATTCTGCATCAGCGCATTTAGATTTTTCTTAGAGAGTATGCAGCGAGAGACAAAATTAATTCAGGATGAGAACCTGAGCTTAAAGTGTAATGCACAGGTGAAGCAAACTCTCTGTTTGGGTGCAAGGGAACACATTTATTTCCAGTGACTCGCAATATACTGCGTACATAATTCATAGTATATATTTGGAATCCCATGATAACACCTTAACTTAATATAAGACATTCTACACCAGCTCAGCATGATTTGGAAGAACTCACATACTGCTGCTTACATGAATATGGATGGCTGATGTGTCTGCTGACAGGCATTTCTGGACAAAGTCTGTGTGTGTGTGTGTGTGGTGGTTGTTTTGGTTAATACATAGCCAATTCAATAATGATTCAGTGAAGACAACTGACTCTAACATACCACTCACAGGACAACTCTTTCCAGAACATGGAACATATTTTAAATTAAATACTCAAACAATACTCAATTTTGTCCAAGATCACAGTTAGAGTTCATCACAAAGACTGCATCTAACCAACTCTCTGCACTCTTCTCTCAGAACAACCTGCTTGACCCCCACCAGTCTGGCTTCAGGCCTGGCCACTCGACCGAGACTGCACTCCTCTCGGTCAGTGAGTCACTCCATGCCGCACGAGCAGCCTCCCTCTCCTCTGTCCTGATTCTTCTAGACCTCTCTGCTGCATTTGACACTGTGGAGCACTCTATCCTCCTGTCCTCCCTGGCAGCAACAGGGATCTGCGGCACAGTCCTTGACTGGATTGAGTCTTACCTCTCTGACCGTTCCTTCCAGGTTGCCTGGGCGGGTAAGGTATCACCACCCCGTCCCCTCACCACCGGAGTTCCCCAGGGCTCAGTCCTCGGTCCCCTTCTCTTCTCCTTATACACCCAATCCCTTGGCCCAGTAATCTCTGCCCATGGCTTGTTCTATCACTCCTATGCCGATGACACGCAACTCTTTCTCTCCTTCTCCCCATCGGACACACAGGTCCCTGCCCGCATCTCCGCTTGCCTGAGGGACATCCAGAGCTGGATGGACAATTACCACCTGAAGCTCAACCCGGGCAAGACGGAGCTAATCTTTATTCCTGCTCTATCCTCTCCCCTCCTCGATTTTTCCATTTCCCTAGGGGACACCTTAGTGACATCATCACCCTGTGCCAAGAATCTTGGAGTGGTGATGGACAACAGGCTGTCCCTCTCCAAGAACATCGCAGCAGTAAGCCGAGCATGCAGATTTTTCCTGTATAACATCCGGAGAATCCGCCCCTTTCTCACCACCTACTCAACCTAGCTCCTGGTCCAAGCAATGGTTCTATCCCACCTGGACTACTGCAACTCTCTTCTGGCTGGACTACCGGCATCTGCCATCAGACCCTTGCAACTCATTCAGAATGCTGCAGCTCGTCTGATCTTCAACCTCCCCAGACACCCCCACGTCACTCCCCTGCTCACTACCCTCCACTGGCTGCCTGTTATAGCTTGCATCAAATTTAAAACATTAGTCCTAGCATACCAGGCAGTCAACGGATCAGCCCCAGCATACCTCCACAAGATATTCAAACCCTACATGCCAGCCAGATCCCCCCGTTCTGCTACCTCAGGACGCCTGGCACCTCCCCCTCTTTGCACCTGCGCTTCCAGAACACGTCTCCTGTCTGTTCTGGCCCCACGATGGTGGAATGACCTCCCCGTGGAGGTCAGAACAGCTGAGACACTGACCCATTTCAATTGACGACTGAAGACTCACCTCTTCAGGCTGCACCTCTCCCCATTCCTCCCTACCTCCCTGTAATCTCTTAAATGACTGTAAGCTTAGGGTTGTAACTAGGTAGCTGTTTCGTAGGTGACTTAGGTGCATTAACTGTCTTAACTACTGCTTGTATTTTTCCATAGAGTGCGTTGTTGCTGTTCTCGTTTGTGTTAGTTTTAATCAGTTTAACCGTCAGGGTCTTTTTTGAACTATGCTGTTGTTCCCTGCACTTGGACCAGTACTTCTCTCTAGGGTTTTCGTCATACTTGTTCCTGGTTATGGTTATACACTTTGTTGTACGTCGCTCTGGATAAGATTGTCTGCCAAATGCCTGTAATGTAATGTAATGTAATGCTCCAGACAAGGCAGTGAAATCATGCAGTACCGTACGTGCACAACAGAACGTCATGTTTTTTTTTTCAATCTGAGTTGAAATGATTAAAATGACTTGAGTGTGAGGGTATTCAGAAGGTCAGATCTTTGCTTGAAGGACCCCTTTTCTTTCCATTTATTTTTAATGAGCAACTTCTTTTTTGCCCTTTCTTCATTCAACTCATAGCCAAGTAAAAAAAAATCTTACCACACATATTTTAATATACTTCGTATTATTTAAATCATATTCACATCATGAGACTGCAAAGGTCAAAGGGAAGGTCATACTCAAGTTGGAATAAGTGCACTTGAAGTTAATGAGTTAAGGGTTCATTAAAAAAGAAGTGCCTGACAGCCACCACAATGCTTCACTGCTAGAGTGGAGTCGCTTATTATGCTGCTACGCTGTAGTGTTCTAAGGGGAAAATAACCCATTTTACACTGGAGGGAAAATGGGGTTAGAGACTAGAAGAGAACAAACCAAATCAATAGGTTCTAACTGAAATTAATAACTATACTGCAATGCAAATCATTAATTACTTGGTTCCATAATTTGTATAAGTTCATCTTCTACATTCTCCAATTCTGAAAATGCCCAGTCAACACCAAGAGGTTGTAAACATTTGAACAAGTCTTACAAACACACACACATACACACACACACATTCCTGTGATTGTTTTTTGTTCTCTAATATAATGTCCTTCCTCAGAGATACACATTGGGGAAGAATTCAGGCAGTAATGTGGAAAAAAAGCTGTTTTCTCATAAAGAAAATACTGAACCATTAAAAGGTCTTTAATTAGTGAGAAAAGAGGTGTCATATCTCTCTGACTGTGAACTTCAGGTTAGTGCAGCAGTTTCTCTCATCAAAATAATTCACTTTAACAGCCTCCATAAATCACTACTGCAGGAACAATTTATGTACACCAAATGACTCTGAATGTTTGGAAAATGGTTTTGACTTTGTGTCTCTGCTGATTTATGATATATGTGAAATAAACGGTACATTAACCATAACTGTCTTATTGGTTTTGCTTATATGCATATCTCAGTATTTTTTGTGCATTGAAGCAAGCGTGACTGTGTACTGTGCTTGTATACAGAACATGATTCAATGCATATGTTTGGATGTATGTATCCTATTTATGTATGTATGTATGTACAGTATGTATGTATGTGTACTCCTGTGTACATTCTGTGTGTATGTGTGTGTGTGCATGTACGTGAGCGCATGTGCGTGTGTGTGTGTGCGCGCACGTGCATGTGCGTGTGTGTGATTGTTTATGTGTGCTAGTGTGGCTGTGAGAGTGTGTATATATATGGAGAGGGGGTAAAATCTGAGATCAGGGGGAAAAGCATGTTTTTCTGCCCCCTCAGAAGAGCTGTCATCCTGCAGTGCTTTTCATTAATGGAAAACACTGCTGTGCCTAAATGATGTTCTCAAAGTCTTCACTGCATGACAGTTCCCACTGACCAGATCTGTTTGAAGTGGACAAATTGGCAGCTTCCTTATGTTGCTGTCACTTTCTGTTGTCAAATTAAGGACTTTGTCAAAGGGCTATTCACCAAGGGATAGTAAGCTGTACACAAAACAGCTGAACAGCTGCCAAAAATAAAGCTATGCGTGAAAGTAACACATCACATACCACTTTTAAACAGCACCCAGTAGCCACAGCAATGGCAGAATATGAAATGAACATTAAAACAGTTACTGTATATTGCACTGTTTTTATGTTCCAAACAATCAATCAAAAAACTTGACTGAAGATGTACTGGGCTGAAATTACTTACCCCTTGTCTCCAGCCCTCTGCCACATGATTCTCCCGCCCCTGTCATCCCCTGGCGAACAGAATCGGGCACAAGTGTACACTCTTGCCATTTCTGTGTCTTCCACCTGTAAGGAGTTTCAGACATGTTCAACATGAATGTCCATATGAACACCACTGTATTCTACATGGGAATATTTTCCCTGATCAATGAAATATCTGCTGGAAGTATATCCTTGGCATGGTTAACACAACCTTTCCAACTCAGGGGAAGCTTAAAATATATTTGTTGTTTAGTAGAGCTTTCATTTCTAGTGATTTTTTAAAAATGTATTCAATAACAACCACTGTTATTCTGTAAATGATGAGGGGCAGAATAATTAAGTAACGGGAATCTTGGCACAATCCAGATCACAAACAATTAAATTACTGATCTGATTACAAACACATGTGAGAATTGAGGTTTTGTCTCAGAAGCACCTTTGCCTCGTAGAGGAGAGTTAGAGTAAATAATCAGATATAGTGAGTGTTTTACATTTGATAGGAATGAGTAATTAACAAAACAAGACACGGAAGGTCCATGCAAAACCAAACGTTATTTTCTTCCCACATAAATCTCTGATACAAGTTATTAGAACAACTATAGTTAATATTTTATTTGACTATAATACAGTAAAACTGTGGCTAACACTGACTATCACTGATATTGCGTCTTTTATGTAAACAACTGTTTCTCAGAAATGTATTGATTGTTACAGTATATTATTTTGTTTATTTAAAACATTTTCTTATTGTGTGTTTTTAACAAACATAATTAAGGCCCTTTGACACTGTTCATGGTTCAAAATTAATTTGGTATGTTTTCATTTAGTTTCAATGAGTTTGTATTGCTTTCCAGTTGTAAAAGAGTAAAGCAACACATTAAATAGGTTATTGGCATCACTCAATAGTCCTTAGAAAATAATACATTACTGAATGGTTACACTTATTCATTTATTTATTGCAATCTTATTTATCCTTTCATTGGCCATGTATAAACCCAGTGAGGCTGCATATCTGTTTTCAAATGATTACCTGCCCGAGAAGCTACAATATGCCAACTGTAACAAGCACAATACAATCAAAATGAAAAAAATGAATGAATAAATAAAACAACATAACCATGCATTTGTAACACAAAATACAACCAATACAATTTGCAATATAGCCCACCAAGTACCCAACATCCACAGACGTTGTTTTATGAGCTGAATCTGATCCGTCCTTTGTGACCATCATTTAGTTCAGAAACAGTTGTAGAAATTTTGCCTACTTTTAGTTTAGTCCATCTGTTTCGGTCATAATTTACCCAAAGACAAGCATCCATTTTAGTCTAAATATAGCCGATATTGGCTGATATACTTCAACATTGACCGCTGTCTCTAACTACGGCTTTCTCGCTGGCTTTGCAGAAATTTGTAAGAATATACAAATGATATATAGTTATATAACAGCTTGGCAGTATACTCAATTTTGATTGGCTGGGAGGTGTGCATTATTTTTCCATTTACGCCTGGCAATGAATTAGCGCTGGCTAAAGCTTAATCACAATTCTAAATGAATGCACGTTAACGCTCTGAATCATCCCATAATTGGAAGGTAAGAGGCATTCCATATTGAACTCATATGGGACACATTTTGTTCCATATGTCTGAGAATTATTAGATTTGGTAAGTATGATATATAGCTTTCTCATTTTCTGTGGATGTGACATGTCTACTGGGTAGGCCTAAAAGTACTGACATTGGATTCATTTCTAAGTCCACCTCTAAAATCTTCTTAATTTTTCACAAGACCGAAAGTAACGTGCAAGGGTACCTATCTCCGTTTTACACTTAAGGCATAAAGAAAATAATATCAAATAATATCAACTGTAAGGAGAGATACACATTCTATGTATAATTAGAAGTTGAACTGATTTAGTATGATTACATATTGATAAAAAATTAGCATATTTCCAAATATCTTCCCATTCTTCATTGTGACAGACAACTCCTGCCAAACATTTTTGACCCCCTGCATGTCAGCAGAAGAGTTGGTTTTCAGGACACAATAAAATAAACTTACAGATGGCCTCCCCATTGATTGAAATAACATCCTATCCACTGAGGGCTTCTCCAGATTGCCTACCAAAGTGGTATCATGCATAATACAATGCCTTGTTTGTAAAAATCTGAAAAAGTCCTGTTTTGAGAGTTGATACCTTTGAACCACCTGCTCAATGACATTAATTCCTCTTCAGAGAAGAGATCACTCAACCTGCTAATACCCTTGGCAGCCCATTTCTTAAATCCTGCATCTGCGATCCCTGGAGAAAAGTCTGGATTGTTCAGAATTGGAGAAAGAGCAGAGTTTAGCCAAGAGTTGCCCCTTAAAATGGTGGATATACCCCCAAGCTCAAAGCATGTTAACTCCTTGAGTCCTATGGTGTTTTTTTAAAGTTTTTTATAGATTAAACAAGTCCCTTTTACTGTGTTTGCTGATTAGGGACCGTCTGTGACTTTTGCTTGCTTGTTCTGTTGGCTCCAACATTTGCCTATGCCTTTTGCTCTATTTACCAGTGGTAGATTGCATATAACTTTTGCTTGGTTGTTCTCATGCCAATATTTTTTCTCATTCCTTTTGCTCTGTTTGCTGACTGTAGATTATTGTAATCATTTGGATTCATATGTATTTGTGTGTAATTATTTGTACTAGTGTATATGTTCGTGTCCACTGGTGAGCAATTGGGACGTAGAGAGTCTGACGCCATCTGTAGCCGCTTTTCCACCGTATGGTACGGTTCAACTCGATGCGACTCTACTCGACTCTACTCGCTTTTGTTACCAGGTACTTCGTTTTCCACTGCAGATAGTACCCCCGTCAATGTAACTGGTTGTCATGGCCACGCCTCATGAAACTGCCGTGACGCCATCTTCAACACGACACACACAGGAACAATGGAGGATATCGAAGGGATGGTGTTCTTGATTCTCGGTATGTGGCTTTGTCACAGCAAGGAGACACATTTTGTTTCAGAAGAGGCTGAAGGCAGAAAGACAAAAGACTGCTGAAAAAAACAGGAGGGTTTGGGAAATCCTACAACAGAGCTCAAACGACGAGACGACTCTGGTTGCTCAAAGGCGACGCAACAGGATAAGTGACGATTCTCTCTGACCAATCAGTGGTCAGCAGTGTTTTCACGTCACCTTTTGGTATCGCCTCAGTTCGCTTGGAATCTCGATGGAGGTGATACCAAAAGAAGTACCAGGTACCAGGTACTATCTACAACTTTTGCCTGATGGAAAACCAAAAAAGTCGAGTAGAGTCGAGTCGAGCCGGTACTATGCGGTGGAAAAGCGGCTTTTTGTAACCCCACCATGTTCATGCTGTTTATGACAGATAGGGAGACAGGGAAGAAGTGTATATTTATTTTGTTTTCTTTTGGTAGGTTAGGTATACTATTTCTCTCGCAGTGTTTTATTTGTTATTTTGGCCTTGTCAGCTCTTGAAGTTTGACACGATAAATTCCCATTATAACTTACAGACTTTTGGTCTCACCCTTTTTCTTCTGTTACAGCCTGACTATAGATCGCGTCACAAAAAAGGCAGGAAAGAGAAAACATAACCCAGTTAAAAATAATTCAAAAGGTTTACTGTTTTGCATGGCCTACCAGTAATTACTGATCTTTGCATTTGTTTACCTGTAGGTTGGACAAACAGGGAGGGAGTCACAGTCTCTCTCTTCATAAAGGGTATCAGGACACTCTTGCCCCCCATTGGCTGACCTCTGGATAATGATTCTGTAACGTGATTGGGTGGCTGCAGTTGTGTTGACTGGGAAACAAGAAGCAATAGTACAGAGGGTAATGAAAGTCTCATTTTTCCTGTCAAAAGCCATGGTGACAAGCTTTATGAGAGTGACCCAGAAAATGCAAACTGAAAGCAAAACAGCTTTGCTAAATGACACTGATGTTCAAGCCTCTATCATTTCTGCTTTTTATAGTACATTGAAGGCAAACTGAGAAAATGTCTACATTTTGTTACTATGGCCCATTACACACAGATAATTAGCAAACAATGCAATTATTGCAATTTAGAGATCACACCCACATCAGGCCTAATGGGCTAAAACATCTTTACCAAAGAATGGTAGCTACTTTCCAAAATTAAATTCTTATCCACATTCCAGACTGTTGTTTTTCTACAGCATTGCTCAGGGAAACCACATTAAATTTATTTTTCTTCTATTAATATAGTTAAAAATAATGATCAACAATTACCACGTCGAAGTTAAACTAAATTGAATAATTTCATAATGTAGTTATTCAACACTCAAAAAATTTGCTTCATCTGATTGCTAAGTGGGAGCCTTTAACAATGACATCTTAAAAGGAGTTCCTATCACTCATAAAATACACTCCTGCATACTATTTTTCCAGTGCAACTCAAGTGAAACAATTTACAACTGTAATAGCACGTCCATGGACCTCAAGTAATAATTCCTGGGTATCCTCCCGTCAATTTGTGTTATTGCCCTTCTGATAGTCAGTCTACGTCACACAAAATCTGTATCTTTTTTTTCGAACTTTTCTTTGCTTTGAACAATTGTTTCATTTCAGACTGAAAATGATAAAGGATAAAGGGTTGGCAGTATTAGGAGAAGCCCTCCCAGTACAGCCACCCTCTCAATGCCCACTCATTAGCAGGGTTCTTTATGGTTATCATCCAATGCCTGCTAAAGCACTGTACTGGAAGTCAATAAGCCTTTGAAAATGAAAATACATTTAATTGGCTGTATAAAACATATAAAACACAGAATGTCCAACCAAAGCAAGGATTTGTTTTATTATAACCCAAAGACATATTGGTAAATAAATGAGAAACACCATGTATCGGCGAAGGGCTGTACCTGCTAAGCAGCTGGAAGGGCAAGATGTCCATTCACTGAAGGGAGTCACTATGCAGTCTTTCCTGCAGGGCAACAAACAGGGCCGGATGGTATCAGGCCGAGTGGAGTCCGGACACCTACAATGTAAAACCAGAAGAGTTTACACACTGCATTCACTTTAACCTACAGGGCAACACCAGGAGAGTTTACACAGTGAATTCACTTTGACCTACAGGGCAACACCAGGAGAGTTTACACAGTGAATTCACTTTGACCTACAGGGCAACAAACAGGGCCGGATGGTATCAGGCCGAGTGGAGTCCGGACACCTACAATGTAAAACCAGAAGAGTTTACACACTGCATTCACTTTAACCTACAGGGCAACACCAGGAGAGTTTACACAGTGAATTCACTTTGACCTACAGGGCAACACCAGGAGAGTTTACACAGTGAATTCACTTTGACCTACAGGGCAACACCAGGAGAGTTTACACACTGAATTCACTTTACCCTACAGGGCAACACCAGGTGAGTTTACACACTGAATTCACTTTGACCTACAGGGAAACACCAGGATAGTTTACACACTGAATTCACTTTGACCTACAGGGCAACACCAGGAGAGTTTACACACTGAATTCACTTTAACCTACAGGGCAACACCAGGTGAGTTTACACACTGAATTCACTTTGACCTACAGGGCAACACCAGGAGAGTTTACACACTGAATTCACTTTAACCTACAGGGCAACACCAGGTGAGTTTACACACTGAATTCACTTTGACCTACAGGGAAACACCAGGAGAGTTTACACACTGAATTCACTTTGACCTACAGGGCAACACCAGGAGAGTTTACACACTGAATTCACTTTAACCTACAGGGCAACATCAGGTGAGTTTACACACTGAATTCACTTTGACCTACAGGGCACCACCAGGTGAGTTTACACACTGAATTCACTTTGACCTACAGGGAAACACCAGGAGAGTTTACACACTGTGTTCCCCTTAACCTATAGGGGAATCATCATTCTACAAACTCAGAATTTGTCAGTCAGGTTATAGGGATAAGGCTAAATCCAAAAGCAGCTACATTCGTGTTGATGCTTATGATGAGACAATGTTTGACAAGAAAGTTGTGGCTAACTATTTTTATTTTATTTTACAACAGTGCCAAAAGAAGTGGTGAAAACAACCAGATCAGTGTGGGTTTATGGAAAGAATGTCTTCTGGGACTGTTATACTGCGAAGGGTGTACAAACAGAATTAGTGGCTTTCACACCAGTTTCACAGCCTGAAGTGGCAAAGAAGCTAACGGAGCTCAACTGCTCCAAAGCCGCAGAACTAGACAATATTCTATATCTGAGAGACGTAGTGGAAAACATTTCCCTATGTGTAACCCACATAATCAATATCTCTATCGAACAGGCTAGGGTACCCACAGATGAAATACACTAGAACAATCCCATTCTTAAAAAAAGTGTTTTATCCAAAGCATTTGAACAAAGTTTTTTTGAACAGATTCAAGGTTATATTGAAAAAACACAATCTCATGTATGAATTCCAATCTTGTTTTAAAAAATCACATTCCGCAAATACTTGCCTTTTATATTTAACAGATTTTATCAGGAAGGTGATAGCGGTAACTATTGTGGAATGGTGTTGCGGGACCTGAAAAAAGCATTCAACATGGTAGGCCACAGCATCTTGCATTTAAAAGTAAAAGCCTTGGTTTTATTTTGGTTAGGTCCTACCTAACAGGGCAAGAGCAGGTTGTTGATGCTAATGGAACCCAGTCAGACCAAAAAGAGATTGGCTGTGGGGGGCTGCAGGGAAGTATTTTGGGGCCTCTCCTCTCCTCTTCCTGATGTACATAAATGACCTGAAGACTACCTGCTTCTGCAGACTGCTCAGTTATTCAGATGACTCTGCACTACTAGTATCTCACAAGAGCAAATCTACGGTTGAAGAGATCCTCAGTGTTGATGAAAATCAGTCAGTGGCTCGCAAACAATAAACTCTCCTGACACGTTGGCAAAATTGAGTCCATCTTATTTGAATCAAAGGTGAAACGTTCAAACACTTCCGATTTTAGTATTAAGTGACTTTTACATCCATAATATTTTCATCCAAATGATCAGTGAAATACCTAGGTTGTGGCCATAAAGGTTTTTGTGAAAATCAATAAAAAAGAACAAGCTTCTAGCTAGAAAATCCAAGTTTCTAGATTTTAATTATTTGCGTACCTCCTGGTTTCCCAGTTTTCGTCAACATCTGAACTACAAAACTACTAACTTCTCAAAACAAATTAGTGAGAGTAGTCCTAAAACCCCACCCTCGCACTCATCTTGATCTGGAACATTTCAACAAGTTAGGATGACTTACAGTTGAGAAAAGGGTTGTTAAAACTAAACTCAATATGGTATTCAGAATTGTCAACAGTGCAGCCCCTACACACTAGCTTGACCACCCCGCTCTGCTGCAACAGGGTGCCTTGCACTCCCTGCCATCTGGATGAATGGGTCTTGCTCACCCCTACCACAGAGTTTCTTCACCGGAGCTCCCAGTGGTGGAACAAACCCTGCCCAATTTTTGCTATGGTCAGAAGACGCATTTCTTCAGACCGTACCTTGACTAACCCAAACACTGCTTCTCTGCAGGTTCACTCCCAATCTCTGATCACTGTCTTGTTTCACTTTTATCCTAGTATCTTGATCTTCTAGCACTTCCATGCTGCACTTATATCTTCATCTAGAACTTTTGTGTTGCACTTGCACTATCATCTTGATGTTGTAGCTCTATCATGTATCTTTGATAATCATACCTCACTTCATTTGACTTGCCATAACTTAACTGATACTGCATGAACTAGACTGGGTGTTCATGACTATGGATAACTGATACTCAATGAGAACTATATCTTATCGAACCCAAGTTCTGTAGTTGTTCCAGTGATCTTTGTTGTGTGTGTGCGTGTGTGAGGCATCTATGACTGGGTTGGATACTTTGGAGAACCTCAAATATGCAAGATCCTTTGTTCCCATTTCTGGTCATTGTTCAACAATCCACACCAATTAACACTTTTCTCTCAGCGTGCTGACGCAAGGGAAACAAAAATAAATCAGAAGCTTGCTTCTGTAATTTGGGAAAGGTGCTGAAAACAGTTTAGCATCTTTTTTTGCTGTCTTGTCAAATTTTGTGGTTGCAGCAGCAAAATATAATTTAATATTCTGCATTACAATATGCATGAAAAGTAAGAGAACACATCAGAACAAAAATTAAATTTAGCAGAGTCTAGACATAATAAAATGGATCATAAACATTGATCATAAGACAAAACTTATCTATGAGTAATGTGAATATTTCTGCAAAGCATTTCACACACATCTTAATATTAAGCAGCATTTTCCTGATGAATTCTCTTGTGTTCACATCGAAAACCTTTTTGAAAATGTCAAGCAATAATTGCAGAGAACTAATTTACACCTCCCCTGCGTGAACCCAGATTTCTTATCTGAAATGTCAATCAGAGATCCTGCACGAATACGAGAGGCTGCAGCTAAACTGAAGGAGCTAATAATGGGAGTAAAAGAATAAGAGGCATAGGGAAGACCAAGAGGTAGAGCGAGTGACATCATTATTCACTGCCCATTGTAATAGTGCCTGGGGGAATGAGCAGGGCCGGGTCAATTCTGTTTCAATTCAGTCAATTCAGGGAATGAATTGAAATTCAGTTAATTACGTGAAAGTCTCAATCAAATATTATGGTCATTTTCAACTCATGAAATGAGAGTTTCTGAATTGACTGAATTGAAATGGAACAGAACCTGAAAGCATGAATATTTGTGCAGCCATCATGGGGTCCTCCACCAACAGGCCACACCAGCTCCTGTAACACCAACAATATTCTTGCTTTTCCAGACAGATCATAACCCAGGAGACAGACAAGGGACAGAACAAACAATTTACCTTGTAATTTTGGACAATGCCGCAAAATTATGCATCGCTGCATGTTTTCTATTTAGTGGGGTATTTACCAAGACTGGTTATGTAAATGAGTATAGCCACAGGACGTTCATTTAAATGCCCTGCTGGTATTGAAGTCTCGCGTATGGCAGGAAAGCAACATTGTTGTATCGCTCCATTGCTGGTAAAGTCGGGTTTTGGACAGATGTCAGGATCCGTGGATGCAATGGATAGACACTGTCTCTTTAAAATTTTAACGTCTCATTAGTAAAAACTTCAGAACATATTTTTCATATTTCAGGTTGTTTAATTTCTTAGGCTACCTAACAGCCAACCATCTCCAGAGTCACTGTCTCTCAACTTCTCTAACAGGCAACTGTTCCTAAAGATGAAAAAGATTTAAAACGATTCTCTCTTTTTGCAAACGTAGGGGAGAGTCACCATAAATGTAACACTTATACAGGTAACCCAGTTAATAACATAATGTACAATGCATTTTCTGTAGCCATTTCAGGTTTGTACATGTGCAATTCAGTCCTCTACCACCTCCCAAATGAGCGGATCAATGCGATAACCTTTGTGGGAAATATTTCCAAAAACTTGTTTTTGAGTGAGGTAAATAAAAAGGGTTCCGGAAGTAATTTTCAGGTATAAGACTTTTTATTTGATATATACTAAATCATACATCATTAAAAAAAACTTAGCTGTCCTTGAGAAGTTAGTAGACTATGGTTTTCGGAGTGTATTTTAGCAGGAATTGGATGCTAAGTGACCAAGAAACATGAGTAGCTATAATAAACAATGTGCTTTTTTCCTGTTACTGTATATGTTTACAGAATGCCATCTAAAGAGAAAATAAGAAGGTTTGTACCCAGAGAGGTTATAGAGAGGGCTTCAGATTTGGAGATGAGATGACACTAGATGGTGTTGAACAACATCAATATGTAGTGTCCTTTTGGGAAGACTTTTTGGGCATTATAAATCAAGTCAAGTCAAGTCGTTCAGATTTACATAGCACTTTTTCTGACCGAGTCAGCACAAAGTGCCTAACAGACATTGACATGTATACACAGGTAGAGAAATACCCATGTGCGTATGCGTATAGTAAAAGAAAAAACAATTTATTGTGGTTTAAAATAAGTAATTTAGAAACATACATCTGGCTAAAGTTTAATAAAAGGGAGATAGAGATTACAAAAAGAATAATAAAAATTGAGATAAAAATAAAAATAAATTAAAACAAGAGTCACTCCCCCCCTAACTGTTAAAAAGATGAGTTTTAAGTTTAGATTTAAAACTGGCTACGGTCTCCGCGGTCCGAACGTCGCTTGGGAGTTTGTTCCAAAGCAGTGGAGCTCTGCAGGAAAAGGCTCTACCACCTGCAGTAACTTTGTTGATTCTTGGAACCACAAGAGCATCAGAGTTTTGTGAGCACAATGAGCGACAAGGTCTATACGGGACAATAAGATCGCTCAAGTTTTGTGGTGTGAGCCAGTTCAGGACTTTAAAAACAAGCAGAATTACTTTAAAATCAATTCGCTTTTTGACAGGTAGCCAGTGTAGAGAGGCCAGCAATGGTGTTTCATTTCTTTAATAAAAGTTAATTTTACTCATTAATGTTTTTTCATTTTTAAGTTATTTTGGGGTTTAATGTTAAATGTGTTCAGCTAATTTGCTTGCTTTGTTGACGTAGCCTCATATTCTGGATGCTGTGTTAATGGAAAATAAATAGCTGGTCACAGGCATTTATAATAAGCACACACCAGATTTGTCCATATGGTGAGCTACAAAGTTTTTTATTCATGAATAAAGCCCCATGCTTCATAATTTCAGGATGAGGCTGGTCACATGTTACCAAATTAAATGTGTTTCCTAGCTTAACATTGGTACATGTATGTGCTGGAAAAAAAAAAAAAACCCTGCATATGCACGTTATAGGGCGTTTTCAGTTACAATTGCTCCGTACCTCTAATAGGCCTACAATCATACGGACAAGGCGTTATGAATGTAACATCGGACTGCATACCTTGGTTTTAATTGTATTGGACTGAATAAATTATGGATATGGATATGGACTGCATTTATATAGTGCTTTTATCCAAAGCGCTTGTACAATTGATGCCTCTCATTCACCCATACACACACACACTCACACACACACACACAGACACAGACACACACACCAACGGTGAAAGGCTGCC
Source organism: Anguilla rostrata (assembly GCF_018555375.3). NCBI lineage: Eukaryota > Metazoa > Chordata > Actinopteri > Anguilliformes > Anguillidae > Anguilla > Anguilla rostrata. The sequence continues at coordinate 40,239,501 of NC_057935.1, forward strand.
ATGCAAGGTACCAATCAGCTCATTGAGAGCAATTAGGGGTTAGGTGTCTTGCTCAGGGACACTTCAACACACCTAGGGTGGGGGATCGAACCAGCAACCCTCCGACTGCCAGACAACCGCTCTTACCTCCTGAGCTATGTCGCCCCCCAATTATGATTACAATTGAAACAGCTAATGGCTACTGATGTATCAAAGCTGTTTGGAGTAAAATTTCATAGTGGTAGGGTTAATCATTTCTGAACAAATCAGCAAAATCCAGAAACTGTTACATTTATGAGATCGTATGCATAAATTTACATGCCCTCCTCCCATATTTTTGAGGTCTACCAGAGGTCAGAATTCCCTGAAATACATACACATTAACTGAAACATGCCAATTTTAGGGATGCCACATTTTTCTTGTTTTACCAGTGTAAATCTCTGGTGAGGCACCTTTGTAAATATGGAAAAACGCTATGTGTCTCGTTAGTTTCTATAAACCACTAATCCTTAGTAAATATGGTCCTTAATCTCAATTACCATCAATCTGCAATAATCTGTAATAGTTCAATGGGTCAATGGTCATCTGAGTTTTTCAGTTGTATTTCTCTGACCATAGTCTCTCTGGATGAGCACATAATACCACTATGATTTTGCTCTGAAAGAGCTCTACTTGCAGTGGAATACATAATGTGCACAATTTAGACGCTTGTATAAATTTTATTAGTAAATGACAATAACTCATCTCAGTAAAATAAAGTACTGTAAATAAAATAAAGTACTCTGTAAAATAAAGTTTTCTTGGACTTCTGGCTATCTAGATTTTTTCTAGTGAAAAATATGGTACTGGAATAAAGTAACATCACTCATTTAAATGAGGCAAGCTTGCATTTATTTCACATAAAATTTGTATGTGTCATCACATACTGTGTGTGTGTGTGTGTGTGTGTGCACGTGTGTGTGGGCGTGCATGTGTGAGTGTGTGTGTGTGTGTGTGCGCACAGCTTTGTATTTGTGTGCATGTGTATGAGTCAGGGTGAGAGAGAGAGAGAGAAAGAGTGAGGGTGTGTTGTGGGTGTGTTGTGTTTGCATGTGTGTGTGTGCGTTTTGACGGTAGTGTATAGAGGGTGCTGTTCTTCCCTCTCGGTGCCTTCCAGGTGAGTGAGGAGCCTCAGAAAAAATTCCATCAATAAAAATATACTAAATGCCAAGGTTCTCATTAAACTGGAAAAATTTGAGGCGCATAAACTGTAAACCAACTTCCAAAATTGGCTCAGTGACAGTACTGAACAGTTAGCTCTGTGATATTAAGAAAGGTGTCATGCAAATGTCTGCTCAGCCACATTCCAGAATAACCTTTCAGACAAGGTTTTTTTGTTTCCTGTAGGTCACCGCCCTACAGTAAACTTCACTAAATATCAATACTCTGTAGGCTAAAAGATCCAATTCTACTCTTGTGTGTGGAATAGGTGACTGTATTACAGGTTCTCAATTGATTGAGCACATTCTAACAATTTAAGGTCCATGCTCTCAAAACTTGTTAACATAGCCAAGTTCTCATTTTGCAAATGGCATGTTTTCATTGTATTCACATGAGTCACAGAGTTTTCACATGAGACTACACACAGTCTTACAAAACACTTTAACTAAAGCTCTACGTAAATCAGCTCAGTTTCCATCATCTCGATGTCAGGCGCAACAGCAAAACATATGGCACAAAAATACACATACACATTTTGTGACGGTGTTCCTCCCACGTTACTCCTCATTTTTAACCATAGCTGTGGAGTTACTTTCCTCCTGGATGGAGAAGATTCCGACTGCTAGAGTTTGACTGGAGCCCACATGAGAGGGCATCACTCCCCCCTGCTATGGAAGAGATGCATGGCCAGAGACGGCACAGACTGATGCTGACGAAACAACCGGACCCGATTGTTCATGACATTAAACATGTTTGTGATTGTTTCTTTTGAAGCAAATTGTGATTTCATGTGCAAATCATCAATACTCCACAGCACAGTAATATCTGTATCCTCTATTACAGTATTAGAGAAAAGTTAAATATGATCTATTATCAAAAGTGTAAATGAACAGAAGGTTTTCAAAAAGGAAAAAATAAAGTTTTACACCAAAAGCGAATATGAGTTCATGAAATTGAAAAATGGATTGCTGAACGTTCCTATAACAGGATTTTACCCTTAGTACATCTGTCTGGCAATAGCTGACCATATGAACTAATAAATAAATGACGTGGGTATAGCTTTGATGCTGATACTTGTTTTTTTTAATAAAGATATTATCTGAAATGAAAACAATATTTCATTTTGCAGTGGGATTGAGCTGTTTTGCAAAGTGAAAGTCTATTTAGACTGCTGTGTTAAGTCTTTTGAGAGCGCGGGCCTTTGATTGCAAAAATCAGCCAAATCGATTGAGGAAAAACTACGATAAAAAAAAATCTAAATCATACGTTTCAGCTGGAGCCGGCAGACAGCTCGAGTGCAGTTGTGTCCACAGATCAACTTTAACGAAACAGCCCTGATAGCATGTCACTTCGTCACAGGTATCAGATAATCGGTCCCCAGTGAATTATAGAGCAAGCCTTCCCACGTGGCGCTCGGAGAACAAGAAACACAGTTTGATAAATGCTTTAATATAATGGATTCTACAATCACCATTTCATCCGTCACCACAGTAGCTCTATTGGAAAACCATTATGAAAGCGCTCGCTTTATTCTCCCATATAGTTCCTTGTGCACTCTCAGTCGTACGGTGCTTAAAAAATGACAGAAATAATAGCAGCAGCAGCATGTAGAAATAGGAAACAATAATGCTTTTATGGCTTTTGTGGCAGGGCTTGGTCTGCGAGAAGGAATCTGGGCAGTTTGCGGCCATACCTATACTGCATTAGCTAATCTGCCCAATGTTTTATAAGTGTGCTTCTGTTCCCAGTAGTAGTCTGAGAGCGGGAATTGTTTTCCTCCGCACTGATAGCAGAGAGAGATAACGCCAGATAAAGAGAAGTCTCACTGAAAAGTTTTCTTTTTGGTTTTGGATTATTTTCATTATAACGTTGTTGTTTTAATTAATAATAAGAAATTTAAAAAAGAATCCCATGAGTGTGAATGGTTACGTTGATTTGTTATTTGCTCTCTCAACAGCCCTGCGATAGATTGGCGGCCTCTCCAGGGTGTATTCCTGCCTCTCTCCCAATGCACGCTGGGATACGCTCCAGCACCCACTGTGACCCTGCTCAGGATAAGCGGGTATAGATAATGGATGGGATCTCTCAACAGTACTTCCTAATTCATAATTATCATTCATTGAAAGAGGAACTTTTTACTGGACTATAATGCTGATGAATGTGCAAAAGGTACTGAACATAAACGGTAGAAAAAATATGGACCAAGCCGCTGTGAGGTCATCCATTGACTTTCCATGGGCTTGGTGAAAAGCATTTTGAAACCTCAGAAGATTCGTTTTTGGGCGCTGCCATGTTGTACAAACAGGACCCAGAATCTGCGCAGTAGGAAAAAGGGGGACCTTACATGAGCATGAAGTCCAGCCAAGTCCATTTACTAACCGTGAGATACAGCGACTCGGCAGTGATGAAAAATGTCCCTGATTTGTCCACAAAATAATAAAATATCAAAATAGCACAATTTAACAAATCGGCACAAGATGAGGAAAAAACACCTATTGTCACTACATTTCTTGTGGTAAAAAAAACCCAAAAAAAAACAAATGTATTTTGTCAGTATTGTCGCAACCAACTTACATTGAACCGGGTGGCTGAAATACCTGTACTGGAGGCTGGCAATATCACTAGCCTAATCATTATTCTGTCAGAAGATGACACCCTAAATGGTTGCTTTTTTCATCAGATTAATGCCAGCTAACTCTCCTACACTAAATTTGGCTAGGCACCATTTCAGACAATGGAATAAGTGTGATAATTGCTGACAATAATGTTAAATACTGTTCAGCATGTGGTACCTTAATAAGTGAATTAGATAAATTACTTATCAGCTACTTGCCAGCTGCCTCCAGTAATAGTCACACATGCCAAAAAGGAACTTTGTATCTTAGCTTGCCCATGCCTTTCCATAACCCAGCTGAATATTCGATTGGAGAACGATAGACGGTAAACATTTGCCATGACTTCAAAGTGGCTAGGTTATTGTTGCTTGTGAATATTCACATTATAAATATAGTGCTACAGTATGAAATCTTATTTCTGGTAATTTCCTTCTCAAAAACAGAAAATATTTCCGGTTTCCCCTCAACAGAATACATTGCTGGTTTTTTTTTTTCCACTGACAACGCTTTCAGTGTATTTCAGTGAATTACATCCTTTTGCTTGCTTGGTGTAAGAATGATCACTTAAATAAACGCCATAGTTATTTAAGTGATTTGTTTAACGTCAGGGACATTTTATTGCAAAAGCTGCCTGGCTCCAGAGGTTGTATACACTGTTATCGAAGGTAATTTGGAAGTACAGCACTGCAATTTGAAAAGGATTCTCTCCCTTTTAAAGAAATATTCTTCTTCATCTTTGTGTACTCCTGTTTCAGTTATTATTGTATAGGGAGAAGGCCCTGACAACCAAAGGACAATGGATAATATGGAATATAGGATGTAAAGGAGTTTGACAGGTGGGATGATGCTGTAATTATGAAGCTCATAAAAATGTGTTTGCTCTGATGGAAATTTATTTATTTATTTATTCATTTATATTTTCCCCCTTAATATATGAGACAAGCATGTATGCTACAGGCTATTCTGTTTACATCGAACAAGTCATTATTATGTTAAGTGCCATGCAACTACCATAGAACATAAAGACAGAAATCTACAATTTTAAAAATCAGCTCACATAGCTAACATACACTCACCGGCCACTTTATTAGGGAAACCTTGCTAGTACCGGGTTGGTCTTCGGCTGCTGTAGCCCGTCTGCTTCAAAGTTAAACATGTTGTGCATTCAGATGCTCTTCTGTATACCTCAGTTGTAACGAGTGGTTATTTGAGTTACTGTTGCCTTTCTATCAGCTCGAACCAGTCTGGGCATTCTCCTCTGACCTCTGCCATCAACAAGGCATTTTCACCCAGAGAACTGGATATTTTCTCTTTTTCGGACCATTCTCTGTAAAGACTAGAGATGGTTGTGCGTGAAAATCCCAATAGATCAGCAGTTTCTGAAATACTCAAACCAGCCCTGTCTGGCACCAACAACCATGCCACATTCAAAGTCACTTAAATCACCTTTCCTCCCCATTCTGATGCTTGGTTTGGACTTCAGCAGATCGTCTTGACCATGTTTACATGCCTAAATGCATTGTGTTGCTGCCACGTGATTGGCTGATTAGATATTTGCACTAACGAGCAGTTGAACAGGTGTATCTAATAAAGTGGCCGGTGAGTGTATATACTCTATTACTAACATTATCTTACAATCCGACTTCCTTTTAACCAAGGTCTGTGCATGTGATCTCTCCGGCACTAATCTTCATTCGATATGTGGTCTGGTCTATTTAGAATGCAAAAGTGCTGTCATAGCCCTCTTGTTTCTCATGTTTTCTGTTAGCCTTGTGTATCTTGCCTTTGTTCGTACAATCTTTGTTCTCTGTTCTTTCCCTGCAGTGTAGGCGGGTCCTCGCCGTCAGCTCCACCACCCCGCTAGCAGCTGATTTCCCTCACCTGCTCTCCGCATTCTGCACGCCTTTGCCAGAGCATTCGCTGATTCTTCGCAGCATATATTCTGGTTTTCCAGCACCAGTTCTTCTGATGCGTTACATCGGCTCCAGTCCTAGTGATTAGTAAAAACAACTTTTTTCCGTTCGTGTTTTTTTTCCTCTCTCGTTCGGTTCGCCTACTTGCTTCCCCGATGCCGTGTTTGTTCAGTACCTTGTTAATTGTATCTGTCTTGTCGGTCTAGTGTGTCCAGTCTCTGTGGTTGTTCTGTCTTGTCTTTCATCCTGTCTTGTTTTCCTGTTTGCAGTTTGCCAGTTCCAGCTCTCCTTCCACCGGCCTTCCTGTCCAGTTCAGTCCTGCCCAGCCCTGTGCCTGCTCCCTGCCGCTGCCCAGCCCTGTGCCTGCTCCCTGCCGCTGCCCAGCCCTGTGCCTGCTCCCTGCCGCTGTCCAGCCCTGTGCCTGCTCCCTGTCGCTATCCAGCCTGTGCCATCTCCTGTTCATCATTCAAACCACACCTGCCTTGTCCCTCTGGTTCCCAGCCTGGTTCCCTGTACCTGGAAATAAATCACATCTGGTTTCTCCCTGCATTATCTGTGTCTGCGTCTTGCATTTGGGTCCACCTGTATTGCTCCGCGTAGCAAGTGCACTATGATTAGTTACACCGAGTGAGTAGCTAGGTAACTTCAGCAGCTCTTTGTACACGCCATTCCCCTAATTTACAGGCCATATTTAGCACCACATGCTAAAGGCTGATTTATATTTCGCTCCAGGACAGAGGTGCTTCTGTCCCCTGCACCAGACTAGATGCATACGCAGCACTAGTCACCTTTCATATCTTTTTAGTGGGCTTGATTATTATTTGGATAAATGCTTCAGCCTACCACCTCAAAGAACTTACGTGTGTTGCTACATCATTGGTTATTATTTTGATGTTTGATATTGAAATTCATAATCATGATTTAATAATTAATTTTATGAGACTGATTAATCATGAGACTGTTTATACTTTTGGACCAATTGAACACTGAATGAGGTAATATACTTATCGCCTGCACGTTAATTAACACGTTTTAATTATTTATCCTCACAATTCTACACTTCTTAGTGTTTTTCCCTGCATAGTTATGCTCTGTACAACACCAGGACATTTTTTTATTTAAAATCTGTACTAAATACAGATACTTAAATGGACTTGAAGCATTTAATTTTGAAATCCCATTCCCCAAAATGCTGGAGGAAAAAGCATTCTCTCTCTCTCTCTCGCTCTGAAAGGTCATCTTAAGTTCTGAAAAGCACATTTCCCTGACAGATGAAACATTCTTACTCTGCAGGGGAAAACTCTGAATGAGTTTTCAGTACCCAAGAGACAGCTCAATATGGCCCACTCTACTTAAAAAGTGAACTTATGGTAAAGAAAAAATCAGTTCATAAAACCACTATATTTGTAATTCAGCCTGACAGAAATACACTGTTTGTGACCTTAAATTCTTCAATCTAGTATCTTATTTAACTACATTTATTTAATCACACATTTTAACTTAACAATAATAACAACAACAACAACAATGATATAATAATATAGTCTCAATGCAGTCAAAATCATATATCAGATGCTGTACACACGACAATTCATCAAAAATAGAAATGTGCTATATATGCTATATATAAGTGGAAAGGCAGCACTTTGAAAATACAACAATAAAATAATGGTCAATTACGAATTAACATGCAGCAAACAAACAAAAACTACAGACTTAGCTCGAAGAGTAATGATTATACATTTATTTTCATGAAATGGTAGGCGTGACTACAGTCCTGTCATGAAAGTGGTGATTGATCAGGTGAAATGAAGATGACTGAGCAGATTATTCCGGGGACGGAGTCCAATGGAGCTGAAAGCCTCCCCCACGGTGCGCAGGTGTGTGGTCGGCACGGCGGAGAGTTATTTCTGAAGCTATTTGAGCATAGCGATGGGGGGACTCCTGGGGAGAGAGGAGCTTCTTCAAATATTCGGGGATTTCGCCACTGAGATGTTTCGAGAAGCGTAAGTAGGATATTCAGTCTGACAGGAAGTCAGCGCTGCGAGGCCAGGGGAGGCTAAATTAGCAGGACGCCCACCAAGTACGCCATCGCAGTAATCCATTTTGGAATGGACCAGGGCATTGACAAATCTGGACTGGTCAGGACAGGGGAGATGGGTCCAAGGCAGGCTATGTTCCTGACGTAGAGGAATGACCATTTGCATACAGGTTTTATGTGCTGTTTGATCAGACACTATCCCAAGGTGGGTAACAGCAACTTGGTTAATAGAATGGCCATTAGTCTGGGGGTGAGGGGGTAATGAAAGTATTTTATAAAGGTCTTTTAACGGTTGGGGTGTGCCTATAACAGCGAGACCAATGCAAGCTATGAATAAACAACAAATTATACAGTAGGCCTTATGATATAGTTCAGGAAGAAATATAAGAGAAGGACAAAACTGAAATCCTTTCAGGACTAGCATTTCAATGAATTCATTTTAACATTTTATACGGGGTATCAGAAATTGTCAACTAGTAACACATGGTCAATTAAATTTTCTATTAAAAAATGGAGGAGTTTTGCTGAAGTAAAATGACAGCATGTCTATTGTGAGAAATCAATAAAAATGGACGAGCTCATAAAGCAATGTCTATGAGCGGCTGTAAAGAAATATTATGCATATAAAATTTCTGTCAGCAATAAAAAGTTAATTAAAGGCTCGGCTGTATTAAATCTGTCCCTGCCATTAAAAGGAGACATTCTTCGATTGCTCCTCAAGGTAGTACTGACAAGATGACCAGGATCAGGAGATCAGCTCAGGGCTGTGAGAATCAGGCACTTTAGGGCTGGTCTTTGTCTGCCTTCATTGCTTAACTCAATGATGAAATCATCAGTCTAATGAATGAGTTTGACATGGTGAGCATGCTGGAATGCTTCAATTGAGTCTCTTTGCTCACTGTAAGTTGTGAAGTGCCCAGCAATGATAAAAGTATGCTTAGTAACTGCTATTTCCTACACAAAAGAAAAGCAAATCATTGCCCGTGCATTGGCATTTAAATTAGTACAAAGTGCTCCAGGGACGTAGCGATGCCAGTGCTTTCACACAATATATTTTTTTAAAACGTTGAACAAAAAAACTACACCAGTTCACTTTAAGTTTACATTAGCCAAATTGGTTTTCAATATTGTTCAATTTATTCAAAATTTTATTATCATAATTTTTCCCATTTAAGTGCTACAATTCTGTCAATGTTTTTTGGATTAAAATTTTATTCAATTTGAATTATACTATGAATTGACTAAATGCCCTTGCTTGTCAATGATTTGTAAAAAACACTGTCCAGCACCCAATTTTGCTTGTTAATGCAGCATTATGTGGGACAGTGTTGAAGATTTCTTTTCAATGAATAAATTAGTTTCATATGGTTATATATCATCATGATCACAGACACCAAATAAAACATCCCCTAAAAAGTATTTCTATGAGTGTGTGAGTGAATGGTGCGTGTGTGTCCTGTGATAGATTGGCGGCCTGTCCAGGGTGTAATCCTGCCTCTCGCCCAATGCACACTGGGATAGGTTCCAGCACCCCCCGCGACCCTGCTCAGGATAAGCAGGTATAGATAATGGATGGATGAATGGAAGTATTTCTTGGGGATTTCCTTGATTCGATTAGATCTATGTGTAAGTATGAACCATGTATTAGAAAAGAGACCTCAGTCCGCTAGGCACAGTGGCATAGTGGTTAGCACTGTTGCCTCACAAGAAGGAGGTTCTGGGTTTGAATCCGGGTCCGGGTCCAACCGGATCCTCGCTGCGTGGACATTGCATGTGCTCCCCGTGTTCACATGGGTTTACTCCGGTTTCCTCCCACACTCAAAGACGTGCATGTTAGGTGTGCTCCTGCAGTTGCCCCACTGGCCTCAGATGGGTCAAATGCAGAGGACAAATTACCCCACGGGGTTCAATAAAAATATATCTTTATATCTTTAGCTCCCTAATTCACATTAAGCATGCTGTAGCTATTGGAATTCACAGAATATCTACAGCCGGCCAGCTAGTTTGCAAATGTTAAATAGCCAGCTTTATCAGAAATACAATTATGCAGGGGTGGAAAGTCCAAAAGTGAGAAAGTAAAAGAAATGCAATGTATTTCTTCCACCAACCTCAGCTAGCTGATTTCACTAATTAGTTCCACCACCTGGCTGAAAAATTGAGCTAATTAGAGAATCCAGATGATTGGAACAAAACACTAGGAAGGATTTCTACTTTCTGAACCTGGATTTTCCACCTCTGCATTTACGTCACATCAAACATTTGTCTAAATTCTGGGATTTAAACTGGGGGTCTGAAAAGGTACTGCAGTGAGTACTGTCATAAGCGTACTCTCAGCACCCTGACCCCACCCCCTAAACTCCCCCTGCCGGTCTGGGTCCACGATTGCAATCTTCCCATATCGGTCTGTGATCTCAACCCAACCCACCTTTCCACCCCAACCATCTCCCCCATTCTTTTATTTTTTAAAAACCTTTTTTAAAAAAATATAACCCTTTTAAACTTATGATTGGATCCTCTAGATGCCTTTTGAGGCGTGATTGGTTCATGTAAATGGGTAACGCGTTCCATTTAAAGCAAAGCCTCTTCCTTAGAGATGTATCATGCCAACTACCTTAGTGTGGGTTTCCAGACTCGTATGTCATCTAGTTAATAAGCGAAGTCTGGTGAGAACCAGGATACATGAGACATGCATTTGTAGCCTGTTCTTTGAAATGAAAGAAGCTGGAGTCACATCAGCAGCCATGCAGCTCCCAAAGAGAGAGCACACCACACGTCTGATATAAAGGCACAATACAGTTTGAATTACATTGGAAAATATTCCTTTATTGGCTTTCATTGTTCTGTTCTTGCTCCAATTTAAAGTTTTGATTTCCGGTGATTTGTTGTTGTAGGGTCTGCGGCCATTTAAGTACGGTTCAATTCATCCACCACCAATCATCTACCTCATTCGCTGCTGTTGCCATGTCTGAATGTTGTTTGTGTTGTTTTCCTGCTCAACACTTGCCATCTGCAGGCTTTAATCTAGCCCTGCATGCTAGTGGTGCATTAGTGACATTATGGAGATATATGCAAATTAAGTGTTTTTCTGAGTAGGTCAGGTCCATGGAACACAATGTTATGCCGGGGATGGTACTGCTCACACAGTGGTCAAGCACAAGCTGCAGAGAATTATCGACCAATTTATTTCAATCACACACAGGCAAGCACATGCTCTTCTCCAAAACATGATGTCAAGCCGCTACTTCTCCTCCTTCTGTGGTCTTACCAGTTAAGCTCGAAAGAGAACTCTTCAGAGTGTTTAATTATTCATTTAATTGTTTCTGTTTTTTGTGATTTTCGTACGTGATACTTTAAAATTTTCAATCTGTATTTCTTAATGTTATTATTTTTACTTTCATCATCTGTGAAACACTTTGTGCTATATTACTTGAAATGTGCAACATAAAATTATTATTATTATTATTATTAGTATTATTTGTAATAGTAATAGTTGCAGTAATTGTAGTAGTAGTAGTAGTAGTAGTAGTAATAGTTGTAGTGGTAGTAGTAGTAGTAGTATAAGTTGTAATAATAGTATCAGCATGTGCAGGCAGAATGGGAGCACCTAATTAACCTCCAAAGTCAATCAAATGTCACTCTAAAAAATTAAATATACAGAAAGTGCTGGAACACAGTTACCTTTTTGGGATCACCTGTCCCACGTTCATCTTTACGCAGGACACCTTGCGTGTCTGTACTCCAACAGTACACGTGGGGCTCCCGTTCCAGCTGCTGGTGGCATTCAAAGTGGCCATGGATGAGTCCTCCATGCAGGGGCTCCAAGGCGATGCCTCCCAGTAGAACATAAGGCAGGGATGGTCGTTACAGTGCCTCCACTCTTCCAGGGCTGTGGGAGCAGGGCAGGGCTTTCCCCCTGTATGCAAAACACCAAACAGCTGCTTAAAACAAGCACAATAAATAGTTTCTCAACATAATCCTGAGTCGAAATAACTAACTTGAAATACTTCACATTGAAAATGTATAACACATGCAGATCTCTGAGACTAAATAAAACGTGACTAACCAGAATGAATCATTTGAAATCATGTTGCTCTGAATATTGGTGAAAGCAGGCCCCAAGCCATTTACACCTGGTGGTTCCATGCATCTTGTGTATCCGGATTAAATCTGGATAGAGATTATCCACATAAAAATGCAGGTGTAAATGTACCCAAGACACATTATAGGAACAGATTCAAATCTGTTTATCCACAGCAAGAGGTGGTCTGAGACTCATTTTGAGACAGCTGTTATAGAACTGTAAATGTAAAGATACATATGACAACCAAAACTTCTCCCAACGTGTAAAAAGAGCAATTGAATTTTAATCGGGCTAACCGAAGAAGCATCTGACAAGCAAGCGTAAATGCAACGTGGTTAAATTTTATCCAGATACTGTATAATCTAGATACAAGTCACATGAAACGACCAGGTGTAAATGGGGCCAGATTCTAGAAACACTGTAAGTAATCTGTAGGAATATTACAGATGTCGAAAGGGAAAAAGTATTTCAAATAATTGTGACTCAAGTCTGACACACATGCACACATAAAAATGCACATAACCAGTTTGCCATTATATTTGAAGACATCATGGGTCAATCACAATTCAGAACATTTAATGTTCACTTCAACAAAGAGGTACATCACTGAAACCTCCCATAGTGTATCACTATGTTCTGACTAGGTTGATTTTGAATCTGTATCTGTGTTCATCAATTGCATTACCACAGAATAAATATCACAGATTTACTGAGGTTTCAAAGCTGAAACAGCAGATCAGTCACACAGTCATAAAAATCAAGTAACTGCCAGTGGAACTGGGAGGTGAAGTCTTAGGAGTCAAAGATCTGGAGAAGGTTAAAAGATTGCCAAAGTTTTCAAAAGAGCACCCTCAAGCCAACTGTACCAAAATAGAAAAAAAAACCCAGACACTACTGAGATCAGGCTTCCCTACTAAACTCGAGCAACTGGGAAAGAAGAGCACGGGCTTCGAGCGTTGCACAGCTCATTGATTATAACAGGGGAAACTGTCCAGACATGAACAATCTCTTCAGCACCTCACAGATTTGGCCTCTTTGGTTACGGTGGCTAAATGGAAACCACTGCTGAGGAGGGCAACATTAATAATGTCTGGAGTTTGCCAGAAGCCATGTGACAGACCCTGAGATGTTCTTGATGAAGATTTTGTGGTCTGATTAAACTAAAGGTTTTTGGCCTGAGAGCAAAGTGGTATGTTTTCTTCAAACTAAACACAGCTCACCCAGTTTAACACCATCCCTACCATCAAACACGGTGCTGGCAGCTTCATGCTAGGTGGTTTCTTTTTAGCAGAAGGGACTGGGAAGCTTGCTGCCATCAAGCTTAATGAGCCAAATACAGGCAAATCCCTGAGGAGAATCTGAGAGTCTGGAAAAGATTTGCTTACAGGACAAAAATTTGTGTTCCAACAATTTGTGACTCATTCCATGTGTAAAAACTACAAAGGAATCACAAAAGAATGTGTAAAAAAAACTACAAAGGAATCACAACACAAGATGGCCAGTATTCCGAAATGGTCCAGCCACAGCGAAGACTAACAAAGCCCTTTGAAAATCTGTTTATTTTAATGTTTATTGCATATTAATTTTTACGGACTGTAGAAAAAAACAGTTTCTTTAACATATAATAGAAAACTAAGGTACAGGGGGTAGTTTCAATGTAATCTTTGTCATCAAGCAGTTCTAGATTTGAATGGCTCAGCCTGTAATGCAGAATATTTTCTCTCTATTCAGTCGTCTTGTACAACTAACATGTTAGCTTCCATGGTCACTGAAAAGTTTACAAATTGCAAGGATTTTAAGTAGACTGTGCCAATTTACTGTTTAAGTTTCTGGTCTCTTAAACCCACGCTTACTGCAAGTGGAAATCTTTGTGAATTGGACCTGTCCTGTATAACGCTCCAGTTGCATAAACATGAGTCATTCAGGCATTGACATTCATGCAGGTAACACAAGTTAAATATGCATGACCCAGACGGTGCACTGTGTTGCTATTTCCCTGCAAGTGCAGTTAGATATACTTTGAACCCACTGTGGGTGCTTTGTGAATCATATGTATTCTTTCTCTGGTATTTGTGATAGTTTAATGGGCACAGAAAAAACTCACAATCCTTTTGAGGATTCCCCCTCAGTGCTGTAATCGCTGTCAAAGCTCAATCTAAAATTCTAATTTTAAGCTGAAATATGAAAAAAGGGGTGGAAGGGGGCCGGTGGTTGGGAGATGGTTGGGGGGTGGGTGGTGGGGGCCATGGGATGGGTATAATTACTTTATGAAAACGCTGTATTTAAAGTTTTTAGACATAGCTCAGGAGGTAAGAGCGGTTGTCTGGCAGTCCGAAGGTTGCCGGTTCGATCCCCCGCCCTGGGCGTGTCGAAGTGTCCCTGAACAAGACACCTAACCCCTAATTACTCCCAACAAGAGTGATTGGTACCTTGCATGGCAGCCTTTCACCGTTGGTGTGTGAGTGTGTGTGTGAATGGGTGAATGGGAGGCATCAATTTTAAAGTGCTTTGGATAAAAGTGCTATATAAATGCAGTCCATTTACCATTATTAATTTGCTTAATTTGGCTCATTTTTGTGATGTTGTGTTTACATTACAGCACAGCCACAGTGCAGTACCTCAGACACCCTTCTCCAGACTGACTTACAAAACAAAGCATACAAATGCTCAGTGCTTCAAGCATTTACTCACTATCCACAAACACTCAGGGGTCCAATAAGTATTTATTCACTAACCCACAAAGACCAGTAAGTATTTATCTAATGCTCCACAAACTCTTATGGGACCAATACATACCTGACAGCTACTTCACAAAAACCTTAGGGTCCAATAAATGTGAAACCCCTGCTCCACAAACACTCAGAGGACCAAGAAGTAGTTATTCACTATTCCACAAATACCCATTGAAAGAAATGTATACAAAAAAGAGCAGCACAGACTGAGTGTTAATTAATAAGGGGTTACTAGGTTAAAATGCATGGCTGAAAAAATTGACTATGAAACAAATTTCCACATTAATGGTAATGTGAAGTGAGAATTTTGACTTTTGAGTGGGAGGCCAGGGTCCCAAGGTATACTGCTTTTTGTCTTAATTATACTGCTGCTCAAGCATGCAAAACAAGCACTGCATGATTTATGCAACAGTCACAGAGAATCATAGAATAATTTAAGACCTTCAGATTCCACTCAACAGAGTTCTGCATGTATATAACCTTTCACCATAAACAGAAGAATCATAGTTTGTACATCTAAAAGTACATGTATTAAATATCTTGAAGCTCTATTTCACCTATTCTCAAAGAGATTCAACAGCTGGTTTTTGATCCTAGAGTACTAGGGGACAGCTTTCAAAAGTTTTAAAATACTCTTCGTCAAATGCTGCTAAACTGATATCATATGCTGTAGCAGATGCTAGTTTTAAAGTTCACTGCATTAGAATAGAGAAGAACAGTTCACTTTCTATCCCCAAATCACCTGTTCTAAATCAGCTATAATGACATCATACTGTATATATAAGCAAATGAGTTCCTTCATTGCATTATTTAGCAATAATGCTAACACATTTTCTAAATGTATTAGTATGTTCCCTGTTATCCTGGTTATAACCTGCAGATTCACATAATGTGCACCTGTGGAGTTGGCTCCTCATTTTAATGTGATGCCATAATATTGTGGGGAGACATAATTACCACAGCCTATGTAAGCAGCATATGCATCTTCCTTCACAACAATTTGCCCTTTCAAAAACTTAAAACTACAAACTGTTAGTTGAAAAGTATGTTGTGTGTCAATTACAGAAAAACCGAAAGCTAATGACCAAGAAAAGGTACAAGGGTACATGGGTTGGACTGGGAGTTAAAAGCAAGCTGGATGTGATTAATGACATTTGTGTCGAAGACAAGGCATCAGTGAAGGATTATTGAAAGGGGAGCTGTGGTCTGCTGATAAGCAGGCAGCTTTTGACTACCCAGCTCCACTTATACTGCTTTTATCACGTTAAAGACTGTGTTGTCAATGTGTCAAATGATACATTAAAATGCATTTTATTTTACATGAGCAGTGATACCATTGTTTTGTCTTGGCTTTATTGCACCACTCTCCTCAAAATTTGCTCCACTGCAAAACAAATTTTTGACGGACATGTGAGTTTTGAGGGGGAGGCGTATGTGGGAAGTGTCTGCATGGCTCGGCTTCGACTGTCAGCACAGAGATGGTTTGACTCTGCCAAACCTCTGAATGTTCTTCTTAACTCGACAATTAAAGAGTATTTGTACAAGAAAACGGCAATGCAATGGCATCATGGGAGTTCTGGGACAGAGGCAAGAAAATGATTTACAAAAACTGAGCAGAAAGCAAATCAATACTTGTCCATTTCAACAAACTCCATTGCCAATGATACAGAAAGAAGCAATAATTGTCTCCTCACATGGACAAATTAACAACACCCATGAGCAAGTAATGACAAAAAATACTGTTAAGAATTGACTAGGATTAAATTCAATCACAAAGTTTAAACCTTATATGTAAATTTAACTTCAGTTCGGTGTGAAAAACATGTTTTATTAATGGTACAGTCTCTGTACCATTAACCCATTAATGCTCAGATTTTTCCCAGAGATTTATTTTTAGAGCATCTATAGTCATCCAAAAATATTCACAGATGGAAAAAGAGTGATAGAGACTTCGGCAACTTTAGTTGCCTGCAGGCTTAAATGAGTTAATAAAACAATGAACGCCACAACTCTATGTCCCTTGCTGTGCTTGCAAGTTTACTGATTGAAATAATCACTTACATTACAAACATCTCTGTCCTTTGTCAAAATCTTAGACTGAATGGTAAGACCCTCTTTTAAAGACTTCCCATAATTAGTCCTATGATTTGTGATCACATAATGACATGCATGCAACATTTTCATATGAATTCACCATTATCTAAGTGTACAGAAGTGCAAAGAAAATACAGTTTTGTAAAAAGAATAAAACACCAGTCCACTTGGGTAATGGCCTGATTAGCCACTCTGAGTAATCCTTAATAAGAATTAGACCATGACGTTAAAAAGTAATTCATCATTAAGACCTGTTGGTGTTAATGTTTGTGATGTCAAAAAGATGTCGTGAACTATCCAAAAGACTTCACGGTTTTTTAATAGCAAGTCAAGGTCTCTGTCTCTCTATTCCACAGAACATTAAGGTCAATATGTTGTGTTCACAGTTATTTAAATGCACTGCAACAGGATAATTGTGATAATCCCTTCAAATAAAACCCAATAACAAAATAATTTATGTTCATTAATACATCGTTTTAAGGCTCTTGTTGTTTTCCCAATATCTAATCATATAAATTACAACATTAGAGTCACAAGTAATAGCATCATTGATAGGGCAGATTTTACCAGGGAAAGGATGAGAGAAGGGACTAGCAGTTATCACATTGTTGCAGTTACTACACTATCGAGATGTCCTAAAGCCACGGAGTAGTCTATGTAACTGAAAAGTCTATGAGAGAGAACAGGCTTGTTAACATGCTGCATATTAGCATGTATCAAATGGTCAAGGATGTCCTGTCCTAAAAAACAACTAGTGACAGATATTTAAACCCAGCAGATAAAGCTGGATCAGATGACAAAATATACCAATGTTTCTTAATATTCTTCTTTAAGTTATATAAATTACATGTGTATGAAGTAGTGAAAGTGACTGAGAATTTATTTTCTTTTTTGTCAGATTTTTAAATTAGTGTGTTCGGTGATTTACTAAGTGCGTATCTGTATTGTCTTCAACCCAACTTGATGGAAAGCCACTAATAATTAAGCTCTTCTTGATTTCCACTGCCTTTTCTATATACTCTTCTGTAGAGTGACAAATGTGGCGTAACCTATATAATTTACATCTAGGCAAGTTGGCAGGGTGGAAATTGTCAGATAAGAGTAACATACTTTTTAATAACGTTTTTGTATATGGTAGTAATCAATTGATTATTATCTCATCACTCTATAAAATGTACTCAATCAGAATCAAATTCCTCAATTAGGATCAGCTTCATTGGGTAAATGTGTTAAGTTCTTTTGTACTGCCATGCCAGATACAGAAAGTATCATCAATATATCTATACCACACGGAGACATTTGAGAAAACTTTTCCATTAGATTGATTGAAAACAAAATTCTCCTCTAAGAGGCCAACATACAGATTGCTAATTCCTGAAGTAAAATTAGATCCCACTGAAATGCTTTGCATTTGTAAGAAAGAAAAAAAAAACATCAAATTTAAAACCTCTATATTGTTAAAATAAAACAAGGAATTTATGTGTCATTTTAACTTTTAACTTTTTTGACAAAGTGTAAGTAAAAAGTCTAATTTAATTTATGTGATTGGCCTGATAAATAAATAATTATGTGACTGCTCATTATGAATGAACTTATAAATCTTTGTAAATTCCTGGGCCAAATGCATATGTCGCCCACATTAGTTAATGGGCAATTCATATTTTATTTAGTGTTTTAAGGAGGGGGGGTTATACTGTTATACTATATATGAGACTGTTAACTGGTGACTGATGATAATGGTGACTGACTGATATTTTATAAATGATAAGACATGATGATAATGTCTTATCATTTATAATACATCTTATGTGATGAATGAATGGATTGCATTTAAAGGAATACTTTGAATTAAAAAAAAAAAAGAATCATTTGCAAGAGTATGAGTGGACAGATAAATAATTATCTCAAACATCATACCTTGAACGCTTACCTGAAGACATACTGCTTATAGCAAAACAAGCTAGAGACTATTCAATTGTTTTAAGATGCACATCAGTTCTGTTTACAGATTTATGTTCAGATCATAATAAAAAGCAGATTCATTTAAAATGTTCCATAACAGCAAAGAGGTTGTACTGGGGACCTGGTACAGGTGGTTACCTTCTCCAGGAAGCGCCAGAACGGCGTGGGTTCGACTCTGCCGGCCCTCCGAGTGTTTGGTGGAACATGAGTGTGAGCATGGCGACCACTCGGACCAGGACCCAATTACACAGTCCCCTGGACAGGGCACCTCACAGGGTATATGGAATGGAGGGGGATTTTCCAAGCATCTCTCACTGGGCACCACTTCACCTGAAAGATAAGGCACAGCACATAGCTCCACACATTACACAGGCAAAATAACAAACACCTTTTGAGCATAATGAACTTCACACAATACTACTGTAAATTACATCTAATGTCATGTTCAGACCGTTCACAATAATATCTTAAGTTATCCAATTAAAGTAATAAAATATACAGGTTGCCACAACGTAAGGAATATACCTCAGTCAGAAAACTGGTTTCACAAGCTCATACAACTCATCTAAACACCCAACCAAACCATTCATACATTCTTTTTTTCTAAAGCATGTGACCTACAGCGATTTAAACTTGCACTCTAATTTATACCCTCATGGGGCCATCATAGGCAGTGGATTAGCACAATTACCTCACTAGTCATAAAATTGGTGGAATGGAATGTCAAGAAGTACATTCTGCACAGTTCCTAATGTATATTTCCAATGCACAGAAAACAAAAATATACCAGTACTTCAATGTTAAACATAAACTATGGTCTTGTTGCAGAGACCAATCACAGGGGAAAATCAGGGTGGGTGTTTTGAGTGGTGGGTACACGTCACCTACAATTTGACTGGTGCATTTCTGAGTGCAGACCTTCCACTAGGAAAACCTCAAATGATGTGCATAAGCATGCAATCAGTTGTAAGGGAATCTTCTCTGCAAAACAACAAGTTACAGAATTTGTTTCCCCAACATTCACAAACTCTATGGAATTGCTGAGAGGGTATTAAGCATTGTCCAAGCAGAAAGTTCGGCTACACAGTGCCCCGCAATGAACACAATAATGGGGAAAGATTCAAACCTACCAATGAAACTCCCCGTTGTCCCATTCCCAGTATCTCCATTTCTATTCCAGATTCGTGGACCTGGAGATGAACGTCTCAATACTACTGTGCTGGAACGGCTCATTGAGTTTTTTGCAGCACGGGTTTAGGGGCATAGATCACGATAATTGAAGAACATGGCAAAACCCTGGCAGAAATGAATAGAAAAATCTGACTGAACAACTAAATATGAATCGAACACCTAAATATGAATACGAAACACTGGCTCATTAGAGGCACAGCAAATTCAAGAACAACAAATAACCAATGCATCATAACATTCAGAGAAGTTGCAGGGAAGCTGACAATATTACAACTCAGATGCAACTCTAGAAATAAACTGTTTCTTTCAACCACCTCAAAAATTCCTTGAGGCTGTTAGGATTCTGACCCCAAGCAAATTGACACACTTGGCTTGAAAAAACTCCCTCTGGATTTGATTCCAGGATTTGACAAGAACTGTTCTTTTGAACTCATCAAATAAAGATTATCTGCACAAGAAAACACCGATGCAATGGCACTGTGTGAGTTCTGAGAAATCATTACAGACAGCAAAGCAATACTTTTCCATTCCAACAAACCCAATCGATGTAGAAAGATGTGTCTGACAAATTTACACCAAGCGTCAGCAAGTAATTACAAAGGATACTGTTAAAAGCTGACCATCATTAAATACAATCACAAAGTTTAAACCTTATTTTTATTTTATTTCAGTTCATCCGTTTTAACCTCTCATTTTCATTAGCTTACCTGATGGTGATGTAACCTCCCTTAATTCATGTAAATAACTTCCCACATATTAAAAAAACAAGGATACAGTAAAACACTATAAAAAATATACTCCGGCCACATGTCTATGGTTGCAATGACCACACCGAATGTAGCATGTGGCAGTGTGGGAACATTGCTGTCAATCATCATTAAGTGGCAATTGACTTACCAAAGTGGGTGACTGATTGAAGAGTAGTGTAATAATTGTCTTACAGCGTGCTGTCAAATAAATCACTAATGACCACATGCTGAGGGATGACTGAAAAGCAGGTGAGACAACTGCTTTGGAAAAAGAGCTGGAAAAAATCAAGGCTTTTGAACTTTACTAGCATTACAAACCAAACTTTTCCTATTTATCAGTCCTCCTGCCATCATTCCTTAAATTGGTCTGTAACAAACACAGAAGCAGTTCACTCTGATACCATTTATTGAGCCTATAAAATTCTGTCATCAACTTCTATTTTCAGCCATTTTTCACTGTACTTCAACGGCTGCAGAAGGAAGATCACAAAACAAACACAAAACAAAAAAAAAATCCCTCTTGTGATTACATTAATTTAATCTACTCTAGTTTAATCATGACGATCCTGTACATTCACATTTTTAACATTTATTATTCTGTTGTGCATGTAAGCTGTAAACCAGTACTAGTGCATCCCAGTGATAGGAACGCTGCAACTTCTGAACTTCTGCAACTGGAATTTTCAATGAGCTGGGTGAGTTTGAAAGTATCTGGGCATTATTTATTTGCATTGTTTCCTGTTGTCCACATTTGAGAATTGACTGGTTGCTACTCCAAAACTCTGCACTGCTTTCTGATATAAAGAAAAACCTGAATAAAAAAAAAAACAGCTCACAAAGGAAACCAATGATAGTGGATCACTGAAAAACAATGTTGAATAAACATTTCTACTGCGAGCAAACCAGTTACAGCTGTAGGTTAAAAAGTGGTCCGGGTGGCTTAAAACTATAAATACATGACCAGACACCAAACCTGCACAGTGGCAAATGTTTCCGACACAATCCTGATTTTACTGCTTAACTCATTTTGAAACCAAGCTTACTGCAGACCATAAAATACCAAACTGGGCGGGGCAAAAAATACTATGTTTGCATGGGACAACATGAGCAATTCCACTACCACCCAGATGTGGTCATAGCATTTATTTTCATTGATTTTATACTGTCTTCCTTTACTTTAAAAAAGCAGTGTATGGTTTATTACCAGCACCCAACCTTGAGGTACCTAACAGGATTATTACCATTTTTCTAAGATTACTGATATTCTTCTGATTCTCCTTCAGCCTTTTGATTTCAGCCCATTTCTCAGACCATTACACTACACTGTTGTCCTTTATACAGTGACTTGCACAAATATGCACGACATAAAAAAACAAGTGAATAGATAAATTACCCATATGCATATAAACACAGAAAAAAAGAAGATAGAAAAACAGTTTAAAGGCAATGGGCCTCATTTGCAAAACATGTGTATGATCACATTTTATTGTAAACTGCGTGTAATAACATTTCCAAGAACATTTCGACATTCATCATTTTCTTCTTATCTGTATTTGTTCATGGCTGTTTATGCTAATCACATGCACAATACTGTGCAAAGGATTTACAAACGGCCAGCATTCATCATCGCATAACCCCTGGGATATGCACAAAAACAAAGGTCTGCACGTGTGTCATGAATCTCATATTGTTGTTTCATAAGAACATTTTCAAGAACAAAAGAAAAAATAATTTAAGGCAAGTTTTGTGAATGAGGCCCATTGTGTTTGGACCGGAATTGTTCACGCAAACTCTGACATACCCTCCGTGTTGGGAATTCCCATTTTCACAAGAACTACAAGCGTTGAAATGTGTTTTCTCGACTATGTTTTAATGTAATTATGAGGCAATTATATACTGTGGGTGATTATATATTTGTGTTTTCGCCTGGTTTCACACATGTACACATCTACTGTATAACCATGAAAGGTACTTCAACACGCCAAAATGTCAATAGCTCATCAATACAAATCCTTTGATTCAATGCTTCTATTGTGACAGAAATGAACTATAATGAGCACTTTCTCCTTACAAGAAAAACAGGGTCTTAATTACAACCTCTTCAACGTAGGTGTGCTGAAAGGTTGGTTGGTATCTTTAACAGAAAATTAAACTATATTCCTTAACTGTAATCATACAAATGTGTACATCAATCAAAAACATTTATTTCTTAAATATTCAAACAGAGCAACTAAATGTCAATCAAAGTATTTAAAGTAAACAACACCTTCACCTTTACATTTCCAAAGATTTATTTTGTGCTTTTACCTTTAAGGGACACATAAAGGTAACAACATCAAAAGATTCTTGTATTTTGTTTAGTCCATAGCATTAATTAATTGTGAAATGAAAAAGACTGTCATCAATAATATTCTATGTATTACATTGTAATATTTCTTGATATGTAGTTTAATAATATAATGTGAACGGTCAATAATATGTAGCTGTAATTAAATCCACAGTGCTTATAAAAAAATCCACAAGTAGGCTATTTATTGTAATCAAACATCAATATAAATACTAGTATTGAGAGAAGGTGAGGAATTACACTGAAAAATCCAATCAAAGACTAATCAAGAAAAGCTGAACATTAGTTTTTTTCTAGACACAGAAAATACTGCATAATCAGTCCTACCTGATTAAACGCAAGAAATAAACACCCCCCCCCCCCCAACCTCCACTTATAAATAAACTGTTAGATACAGTCCGCTAAGAATTAGCTAACATCCCATCCCAAACACCATGGTGCAGAGTCTCTGTGTCCACATATAAGTGAAGACGAGTAATGCAATATTTATGTAATGTATCCCAGTCAGACATTCAATTTGTTCAGTGTACCTTCTGTATACTTCCCAAAAAAGTGTTAACAATGTGCATTGTTCTTTAAATTTATTCAAATAAAAATCCATATTTTCCATTAAGGTATAAAATTAGAAATCTGAAATACTTTTGTGGTTCTGTACCCAA
The DNA here is from genome assembly GCF_018555375.3 of Anguilla rostrata. Classification (NCBI taxonomy): domain Eukaryota; kingdom Metazoa; phylum Chordata; class Actinopteri; order Anguilliformes; family Anguillidae; genus Anguilla; species Anguilla rostrata. The sequence goes on from NC_057935.1 coordinate 40,263,065, forward strand.
CCAATGGTTTCTCTTGTAGTCGTTTGTGGTTCTGTGGCCAACCAAACCATTGTCTCAAACAATGCAGGACAGAATTCAGCTTTTTATCTTTTGATTTTTGAGTTTAACAACCTCATTACTGGGGACTGAGGCAGAGAGGAGCAAAGCAGCAAAGACATCGGTCTTTACTGTCTGCAATCATTCCTGACCCTTCCAGTGATGACTATGGCCAGAGCCATAATCCTGTGGGATAATCCACAGTTAGGAATTGTCCAAGGTAGGAGGATTTCAGTCGGCAAGGTATTCTGTGCCTTAGTGACTCCTCTAGTTGATTGAGTACCTGCAGTCTACTGGTGGAATACACATTTAAGAAAGGAAAGGCTGGTAACATATACCACGGAGCACATGCATGCTAATACTGTATATACTCTTCCCAATATTGGTGTGATAGGCTTACAGCTGAGATTAGGTTCTAAATACTTTGAGTCATGGAGAGTAGTTGGGAAATAAGATGTTCCAAAAGTGAAACTACCGTCTGCTCATATTCATATTTTTATATCCTCTTAAAAAATATGAAAGATTTAATAGGTCCAGGGGAGCCTTGAAAATTCTCACAAGAAAACTGTAAAAACACCAATATGTTGTGAAGAGTTGGAAATTAAGCATCCGTTTGTTCTAATGCCCTCATAGTTCATAAAAACTGGAGAGGACAAATTCTCCATTTTGATATCAGAGAGAGTAAAAACACTCTGGAGAGGAGAAATGTAACATTCAGACATCAAAGTGAGTAAATATTAAGTCATTAATTACAGAAGGGAAATGTAACATTCAGATGTGAGAATGAGTAAATATTGAGTAATTCACTGGAGAGAGGAAATATTACATTCAGGCATCAGAATGAATAAAAACTGAGTAATGAAAAGGGAGGGATCTCTGCTCTGCTCTGCCTGTGATATGGTTTTGGACATAAATGCTCGCTAGATTGTCAGACCAGGAGCAACTTAGAAAAATGTGCGTTCACATTTAGCCTTTTAATAAATGCGACACGTGCCTTTAATGTTGTTCTGGAAAGTGGCACTAATATCCTTTCATGCCCATATTGATTGAATTAAATTAATTTAACAGAGGCACTTAACCAAAGTGACTTGCAATAAAAGTGCATCCCCTGAGTTATGTGAGCAACAGTGTCGGGCCTTGCTAACAACATTCCTGGAGCAACGAGTGCAACATCACAAAAGCACAAAACGTAAGTTAACTAATGACAACCTAGAGCTATAGTACATAGATTAATACAGCTATATAGAGCCACAAAGCATGCTATAACAGTTCTAAAGTAATTCCATAAGAAAACAGTGCTACTGATCCGGGGGGGGTGGGGGGGGGGGTGCCTGCAGACTCCAATAAAACTTTCAACACAACGGAATGATACTCTAAAATGTGCTAATTACATATATTTATATTACTATGTAAATCTGGCTAATTTGGCATTGTGCTAGAGCGCAGCAACAACAGGCCGAATATAAAAGTGACAGACTGCACTTCGGTGGCTCTGTAAGAGTCAAGGAGAACAGGATGAAAACCTGTATTAATATTGGAAGAGTTATTTTTCCTTATTCATATGCCAGCGTCACCAGCCAGAATACACTTTTACTCTGAGATAGGGAAGCAGACTTTCACATGGTTGTTTAATGAAAACAGCATGGAGTTTAGATTAACTTTGACATGACACACAATTAAAGACTCATTATGTTCCACAGAACTGAGAAGATAAAGATACAACACAGCTATGGTAACTTCATAGGTCGACCGTATTTTGTCCTTTATTACAATTGCTGTGCCAGCAGTCAAAGTACTAATGAAATCTAAAACACAAGACTGTGAGACTTTCCTGATGAAGAGTAGTTTCACTCTTTAACCACAACCTGCTTATTTGTTGAGATATTTATTCCAGCCAAAATTCCTACATATGGTAAATGGCAGGTCTGAAGATGCTGCTTAAAAGACAGCCTGGAGAACTCCAGCAGACACCATAATTCCTGTAAATAATCACTGCACTCTAATATGCGCTCAGGATGTATCCTTCGGTGGCAGGCTAACACAGAACAGCACTGTGAGCCATTAATCTGCAAAGGTTTTAAAAAAAGGAATGAAAATGCAGTTCCAAAGCTGTGTCATGAATTTTCTAAATTAAGTGGAAGATACGGCATCTAACTGCAGCAGAGTGTAATTCAGCTCCTCTTTACCAAGGGTGCACCGTCTGTTTGAAACACGGAAGGTGACCCCGTGCAATGTCACCTCACTGCGTCGCTTGCATCCTGTAGCTCTGAGATTTCAAATGGAGGTCATGAAAGATAAATGGGTGATGGAGTTTATACAAATCAGCAGGTATAATTTTACCACTTCACATAAATGTGCAAATTCAGACCATTATGTGCAGGGCTTCAATTCTTAGACAAGAACAAACTTGATTACAGTTTTGGATTTAAAAGTTATTTCTGGAGCTTTTATGTATACATATTTCAACACTAGCTTAGTGGGGGATGTAATGTATCCCTGCTTCTCCAAATTGATGTACTTTGAAATGATTTGCATAATTGAAACAACGGTAAGTTTGAAATGTAAGTCATACCCTCCGAGAACATAATAAAAATGTGCATGTAGATTGCAGAGATTAACCTTTCCAACCTACCTGAGAAAGCAAAGTCACATATACCCCACACTACACCTACAGTATGAAAACGCTCTAAAATCCATGGTTCTATTTCAGTTTTTCATCTTTTAAACTTCAACAGAAAACTACAGTGCGTGAAACAGTGAGCTCTTTGTTAAAAAATGAATTGACATAGGTATTTCACAATCCTTATGAGATGTTCCACTGACAAACGACAAAGACAAATTTTCCATATCTTCAATATATAAATGTTTTTAATGGTTTACAAAGTCTTTGTTAATAAACTTTCTTATAGTTTATGAGAAATAACCTTTTATGTATGAAATGTATTTATAATTGTAATACAGCCATTGAAAGTATGTGATTACATTAGGACTGTTTCAAATGAACAGAAACACCTAACCATAGATGAAAATCATGAAACTGATAAGGAGTTGGGCCAACATTGGCCTTTAGATTAGTTTCAATCCTTCTTAGAATGGTATCATACAAGTTCTGAATTGTGTGTAGGGGGATAGTGGACCATTCTTCATGAAGCAAAGCCTCCAGAAGAAGGTAGAGATCTATTTTGCAGTCAGTGCTCCAGAACTTGGGTTCAATGATATTTAGAGCTGGTGATAGAGTGTAGCCTATGTAAGGCATTTGACTTCATCCTGGTGTTCATGAAACCACTTTTGAATCTGATTAGCAGTGAGTAAGGGGAACATAATCATCTGGGAATATGGGGACATCATGAGAGATCTGCGTTTGCACCTTAGGCTGCACCTGGTCGTGTAAAACGGCGTCATATTCCTTGGCTGTCATACAGCCATGCAGAGCAATCATCAGACCCAGTGAGATGCCCATGAAGACCCATCATGAAATGGCTGCCTATACTATTTAAGATCACCCATCATTTAAGAGCCATGTTTAACAATTTGCAACTGTCAACGAAAGCTTGCTTTGGCCTTCACCAAATGTAAACTCCTCCAGATGCAGTAAAATATTACACTTTCTTTAATTGCTCAGGAATACAGGTTTCATGTTTCTTTCACCAGGTTATGCTTCTTTGTGCATTAACCTTGGATACTACCAGTTTCTGAATGACAGCCCTGTCATAATTTCCAGCTTTGTGAAACTCACAATATGCTGTTTTGCAACAAATATGGTAATTCAATTCCCTGCTCATTTTTGATGCTGTAGGTTTGATTTGTTTTTTAACTATCTTGTTAATTATCTGTCTGTCCCCATTTATGGCAGACAACTTGCGACACCTGTACCTCTTTGCTGATGCAGTTTGTTTATGTTTATCATACCCTGTCATAGTTTTCAACACTGTTCCCCTCACCACATTAAAGTATTACACATTTTTTGTGACCAATGCACCTGAAAGTTAGGCAATGATTATTTGGCCTCTTGTTGTTTTGAGAAGTCAAAGTGCTGCTTGTAAGATCTGTTTGATAGCTGACACATACTGCTAATTGGTATTAAGCTTTAAATGACTGATCTGTGTAGCTGCCTTTGTAATTGTAATTGAGTTACTTCAAAGTTAAAGTCATTTCTACTTTAGCATTTCCGTTGTTTTATTCTACCCATGAATATGTTAAGACTTGGGCCTGGCACTAAAGTACATTCTTATTGTACAGTTGTCTTACTCTCGAGATACACGGCTGTTGTATGTTAAATAAACTGTAATATTACACAGTGATTTCCATGATTGGAGATCATTGGACCCGGGTAACAAAACAAGAGCCATGGCCAGTCATACATACAATTGCCCATAAAATATCAATGAGAATACTGTCTTGCAGGCTTCTCATTTGCTTACATTGAATTAAACCAAAACATTATAAAAGAATGGTCCAATTGATTTGATCAGTTTAAAGAGTTTAACTGACTGCACTGAAAATTAATGTAAATTAAAAACCAATATTCTTCTTTGTTAAGACACAGTGTTGTTCCTTTGATTATTTAAATAAAATAAAGCCACATCTCAATTGTTTTGAGATGGTCTGGCCTGTCTTTCATGAGAAGTGAAAATAAAAATGCAGATATGGAACCTTCAAATATACAAATATACCATATTTTTATGACCTGGAAAGGCAGAGAGGTCTGTTACATTAGTTTCTCAGTTGTTTTCTCCCATATAAATTCAAATACATTGTTATTTAAACTTTTTATTTATTGCATTTTATTTAGGCTAGAAAAAGAACAAGGGAAATTGAATGTCATTCCATGAAATATTGAAAAAATACGCATGGCATTTAATACCAGAAACAATGGAGGAACAATGTTTTTCTGGCTCAGAACAGACAATATGCAACACTACAATATCTCATTTCAAATTCAGCCATGTATTTACAGAAAGATATAGTCAGACTCGCCTGTCTTGCACAACATTTAAGTATGGTATTTATACTCCCTCATTTAAAAAATGAATACGTTTTAAAATGCTGAATAAATACATAATTTTCATTATGGTAAAACATGTATATATTTGCAAAGAGAAGAGGTATACCATAATTGCAGTTTGTTTATCATTGCAACCTAGGAACTCAATGTAATCACAGGGGCTTGTTTCATGAAAGTTGCGATGTGTGAGATCTGCGCAATGTGATTATGATTTATTCTGCTCCTTTTGGAGTGTTTCACATAGAAATTGCAATCGCAAGCCACAAATGCATGTCACAAAGCGTGTTCATGTAGGGAATCAGTAAACTGGCAATCTCAGGTCAACAATGTGAATGAGACTTTGTTCTCAAATTAAATAAAAATCTAATAATAACAATAATAATAATACAGTTCTCATCTCTTTTCTTGTTTAGGTTTTGTTTGCATTTTTGCGCTACATTAAAGCAGTCCTCTGTTCTATGTGGGCTGGCCATGAGTGTCAGGAGCCAAGGTTGCAAAGGATATCTGGGGCATTCAGTCACATTAAATTAGAATTACATGTTTTAATATATTAAAAGATTCATTTGAAATATTTGTATTTATTTTAACTATTACATCCCCCAGTATGCAAAATATAGTCTACACTTTATAGTAACATTAGGCGTGTTGCTATTTGTAATATTCAAATTAGCCCAACTCACTTTCTTACGCCTAAAACTTTCATTTTCATTTTTATTTTCAAAGTATACCAATTTAGTATACAAAGTTATGAAGTAGTTCAAAAACAAAGTTCATAAATGTAGTTAGAAGTAGTTCATATATTTCCAGGAAACATTTTATGCGTACTTAAAATGGGCCCATTTAGTTTTCTATAGTACTTAAAAATAAATTAAAATATACGAAAAAATAAATAAACTTTATGTACTTATGTGTACTTGAAAAATAAACTTTTTGTAGTACATAAAGTGCAAGAAAATGCTTGAAGCAAAACTGTAGGGATAGTGTTTGAAGATCACTGTCAAAAAGATCACACAAATGTAATATTTCATGTCATGGAAATCTATATCTTTCAAGAAAATGATTATCTCTGTAGTTATCTAAAAGGTGGGTGTAATCATGGAAGATTTTTTGGGGCATTCCTGCATGCCTTCATCTTTGCACAATCAAAGGAAATGCCATACTTGCGAGAATATAATTGGCTATGCGAGATGCCTGTAATCTCTGTGCTTTTATTTGCGATTTCCAAGCGATGCATTTTCATGAAATGACAAGGTGTTGCAATCTGTGAGTGAAAAAGCTGTGGTGATGCCCATGTAGCTGCCACACAGATTCTTCATGGAAAACCCCTGCAGAAGGGCCCAAAAGGCAGCTAATCCACACATGGAGTCAACGCCCCAGGAGGGGTGCAACCAGAGCTTCCTTATGACCGCAAAGACTACAAGTTAATGAGACAGCCTCTGCCTAGGAAGGCTTGCCCACAGCACCAGTTCTATAACAAACAAACAGGTGCTTATAGGTTCTGGTGACGATCCATGTAAAAATAAGGCCCAGAGTTTAAGAGTTCAAACTCCAAGCAGGTAGACACACTGTCTGTTTATATGATGTGTTGTTATCAAAGTAATGTGGCAAGAACTGCCAAATAACCCCAGCTGAGCAGGTTGCAGGGTCAACCCCTTGCACCCAGACACCGCTTTGCAAAAATACACCATACTTGTAGATGGAGCTCTAGCAATTTCCTGGGTAGTGATAACAGCCTGGGAAAGTTCTACAGCATTCCCTTTCAGGAGCCAGACCTACAGCTTCAAAAGGGGTGGGTTCTGGTGCCACAGCATCCCCTCTTGCATTGTGAAAACAAATCCTACCTCCAAGAGCAAGAGCAAGAGGTGCCGTGGGAAGCCCTCCAGCGGTTGCCAAGGTCACAAATCTGATCTTGAGGCCATCTTCGGCCCACAAAGAGAACCTCTGCCCTCTTCTGACAGATCTTTAGCAACATTGAATCGAGGAGGGGGGAGGAGGCATATATGTGACCAACTGGCCCAATGAGTGTGTACTACAAACACACTGGCTAGCAGTGAGATGAGCACACTTTAAAATCTCAGCAGTGCATCTGTCCTGTTTGCTCAGGAGTGTTGCCTTGACAGACAGGCTAGAGCGGGAAGTTGGGCCCACCACACCTGCTATTACTGGGTCAGTGGGAGGAAGCTTTGTATAGCTAGTCCCCACTGCATCAGCTCACTGAAATGAGTGAAGAAGTTACCAATGTACAGCCAAATGTCAGGTTCACGGTGTTCTTTCCTTAATCCTACACTTTCCTTGGTGCACAATTGCACTGTGCAGAGTGCAGCCAAGAAAATACTGAAGGTTGTCATAGAACACAGGAAAACAGATCCTGATTTAAGGGGGTTATTTAATCCACATGAAAATAATGATATAAAGGTTTGTACACTTGCAATAAACTGTGTACAAGATTTACTTAGATGTATAATTTGTTTTGGAACTTAGATATATGCATTTGATCTAGCCTAGATTAATAGGAATATTATACGTGTGAACTCCCAACATGCTGTTGCACAAGGAATTAATGAGAGATTCCCAAGGAACTATGGTGAAAACAACCATCAAGTTCGGCACCACAAGGGCTACATCCTCTACCCAAAACACCTACCAAACGAGATTGGTAGGGGAGACTGGCAGCACAGAACTTGCTCTGAGACCGGGTGCACAATATGAACAGAAGGAAAGGTTGCTGCCTTTTGATTAATCCTCTGGAGCGGCTTTCGCACGCACCAAAGTGAGGTCGGTGGGGGAGACATAGTTCAGCTCTGGACATAGACAGTTGTTCAGAGAATGTATGCATGGTATGTAGAGGAGGGAAGGGTTGTTGCCATTGCCTTAATTCATCTTATATAAATTGACAGAAATGGCTAGACAGACACTTAACGCTTGCCGTAGCTAATAAAAGTAGCAGCTCAGGAATAGGGTAAAGGTAATAGGACTGCATTATATAGCGTTTATCAAAGCGCTGTACATTGATGCCTCTCATTGCCGGCATTAGAGTTAGGTGTCTTGCTCAAGACACTGAACACCAGCGGGTTGAACGCACCTCCGTGCCAGACAATCGGTCTTACCTCCTGAGCTATGTCGCCCCCGTTAACACAACCTTCAGACTAATATATTCCCTATGAATGTGAATGAAGGGATTTTAATCAGTTGCAAAACACAAGACACACAGCTGAAGCAGACAAGGGAACTTATTTCAGAATTATACACATGCACTACGAGCCTGAGATGCATGAAAAAAAGCTGTGTGCACTAGTCACTTAACCACAGTTCTGTGCGAGAAGAATGGACTGCCTGACAGCCTCATTGCTCCATCTCCACCGAGGGAAACCAACAAGAGACTGAATAGGCTGAACAGGCTGAGAGTCTTCGCTCCTAGATAAGGCTCACACCAGCATTAGAGACAAGCTTGGGCATATTTGACAGACACCTGTCTAGCTAATACAATCATTCAACACGGGACATCCCAAGCCATTAGCAGCCCGTTCCAAAGTGAAAGGGAACAAGCATTTACAAGAGATTGTAGAACTATGGGCCTGATCCCACAAACACAGAGAAGGGAGCCCTGGGAGTTTTCTAACACAGTGTCATCATCAACCTTGCATGAGGCATAAAAGTGGCAATAATTCCTTAGCCAGAGCACTTAAAAACGCATACATATTCCCTAAATATTGGATGTTAAAAATGAATATATAAAAAGTAAAAGATTCTCAGGTTTGCAAATACATAAAACATAATCAATTAAACAGATATACAAGAAAAATCCCAATGACAATTCCAAAAATATAATATTTGTAATCTCAGATATAACTCATATGAGGTACCTGTGTTTTTAGGCTGAAGGAATTTAAGCTCCCTCTTTGTGGAAAAGAGCCCTGACTTTGTGAGAAGAGTTAACTGCCTGATGGGGGCTACATTTTGAGAATTCATCAGAGCCGCCCGGCCTCAGACCAGTTATTGGCATCCCCCCCGCACTTGAAGGTCACTCACCCGATTACTGTCACTTTCATTGATCAGGCAACACCAATAACTGCCAGTTTGATGGACAAAGGAGCCACCAGGATAATGGATCACTGCGAAAGGTTGCTCTACATTTCAGTCAAAACTCCGACGTTAAGATGCTTTGAAGTGGGGAGCCTTCACAGCAAGAGTATGGCACCCAAACATTAGAGCCATTTCACACAAACCTCCACCTCGTTTCAAGGTCTGAACGGTTAGGAGAATGGGCCAATTATGTTACTAGCTGAGATAATTATGATATCCCCAGGAAAGGGCCAACTGTGTTGACACCAGCCTTATGGACCAATGAGGCATTAAAACCACAGGACTCTACCAGCAGAACCACAGGGACATTGAAAGGAAACTGCTATTAATCTACATTATACTGTGTCTTTGCAGGCAAGTCCGGCATTTAATGAACAATTACTCCTAATTATGTCATTTATAATATTCAGAATATAAAATAAACTAAAAATGTTACAAGTTCTTCCAGTTGCTTAGGTCAGTCAAACATATTTTGATTATGCAATTCAAAGCAAACAATTTATCTCAACATCACATTAGGTGCGGAGGATTTTACTGTATCACATTTTGTGAAGGAGGTGACTAATGAGGGAATACATTATCCTTGTCAGCATGTGACATTAATGTTTTTTTTTTTTTTTACTTTCACCTACAGTTCCTTTTCAAGTCAAAATCAAGTCCAGCAAGAATATGATTTAACACGTTTGATTCAAATAATTTAAAGAATCAAAAGAGGTCATCTCAGCAAGAAAATAAATGTAAAAATCAAGCTAATCTTCATCCACTTTGCCAATTTCTTGTTTTTTATCCACCCATCTATGTATGTCATATTTCAGATTGTATTACACATATTCTGCTAAATATACATATAATATGTTCAACTCATATAGAATCTGAAACCGTGAAGTGAATTATGGTTGTATTACATCACAACCAAATTGTGTATATTACATGAATGTATCAACTATTGGATTGACAGGATTTTAATAACATTACCTGTGCTAAACATACTATCTGTCAGGAATCCTGCCTGATTCTCCTTGTGTTCCGTTTTAGTTTTGTTTATTTTTTTATTTTTTTATTTATTGTCTAGTGTGTATTTATTTTTATTTTCAGTTTACTTGTTTTCGCTTGCGGTTGTGTTTTCTGTGTTCGTGTGCTTGGGTGTGCGTTTGTTATTGTTTTTCCCCCTTAGGTTCCTGGTTCCTGTCCACGCCCACGCCCCGCCCCTGTTCCACCGGTTTCCGCTTCTGCAATCAAGCCTCCACTTACCTTCCTCACCTGCATCCCATCTTCACTCATTGGCGTTGCTATTTAGTTTCTGTGTGCACCTTTTTTCTTTGCCAGATCGTGCCTCTGATTTTTCGAGTAGCCTTTCCAGCCTTGTTTAGTGTTTTTTGTCCTTCCTGGTTTTCGACTGTTGCTTGTTTGTTTCCGACCTCGAGTTTGGCCTGCCCGTGATAATTCTTGCCTTGGTATTTTGACCCTTGCCTGTTTAATCGACCTGCCCCCCGGTTCCCGTTTTTGTGCCTCTGCCCTGTCTACCTGATTTCCCGGATTTTGACCCCAGCCTGTATTTGATTACGAGACTGCTTCTGATTCTGTGCTTCGCTAAATAAATCGCATCTTCTACTAACTCTGGTCCGCTTCTGAGTCCTCCCCCAGACCCTGACACTATCTCTGGAAATTAGGCATGCAAACTGCTCTATGAATTATCAATACAATTCATAGTATAAATATTCTACAAAAAACAATGAAAAGAAAGAACAATTAGCACGTGTTCCTATGCATATTATTCTTGCACATTATATCAGTATTGTAGGAGTCTTATGTATTATAAATCCATAAGTTGTCATGCTTGAGTGAAATAAACCTGTAACCTAAAATGCTTAGACGTTTTTTGGGCAGACATTAAGTCGGTAAATGACTCCAATTCATCCAAACAAAATACGGAATTTGTCAATGCCATTCAGAGAAATTAATTTACCTTACATCTAAATAATAAATGAAGCAAAAAAGGAATGAATACATTCCAACTTAAAGATGTATAATTGGTGAGGATGTGGAAGCAGACTTCTGGGTGTGAAGAAACCTGTAAATGTATAGTGGCCTGGGGGTTCTGTTGCATTATTGATGCATGAGGGCAGCAATACAGCTTTTACTCACGTCTATTACAACCACTTGCTGTATGCAATTCCAGGTAGATTTATATTTTCTCTTCCACATGCAATTTTACTCCTAACCGCTCCTATACAGAGGATGTCCTTCCAGAGGTGAAAGATAGATTTCAAGTGGTAACATTTTTATGAGAACCAAAGCCCTACTACACCTCTCTACACAGGTTGGAAATAACACTATGTACGCTGCATGGTAACATAGGCAAGGGGCCTGGCTGTTCACCTCCAGACAGATGGTATTCTGTCTCCCTGGCATGTTTTACCTGCCGCACAACTTTCATCATTTAAATCTGTTGACTGCTACGTATGACTCAACTATTAGCTGACAACCAGCGAGTGAAACCCAGCCGATCATTGAAAACACATACGTTTGACAGAAATAACACATTTGAACACAGTTAGCACATATAAACAGATTTAACAAGTTAAACATGATGGGGTGACATAGCTCAGGAGGTAAGAGCGGTTGTCTGGCAGTCGGAGGGTTGCCGGTTCGAACCCCACCCTGGGCGTGTCGAAGTGTCCCTAAGCAAGACACCTAACTCCTAATTGCTCTGGTGAATGAGAGGCATCAATTGTAAAGCGCTTTGGATAAAAGCGCTTTATAAATGCAGTCCATTTACCATTTACATGTTCTAAAGAAATGAAAAAATAAACAGAGTATTCAGTTAATCACGATCGAATGGCTATTCAGTTCAAAAATTAATTTGTTGCATGACGTAGATCAATATTTGTACTGTCATTTCAGTTCAGATACCTATCTGTGGATAAATGGTATTATAGCTGTGATTGTAAAGATGTCAGAAGCCCCAGAATCTGTTAACGCTGCAACAAACACTCAGGTAATCTGAACTTGAACTCTGGCACGAACAGAAACAACCAGAAAGAAACATTACTGCACAATTGTTGATTGTGTTTTATGTGAAAGGTAACCTTGAGAAGGAATCTCTCAGTTGGATTTTTGAAATACCATCAGAGTGATGAAGGGTTTAATCAGCGACAAGTGGAGCTCTGATTAAAAAAAAAAAATATATATATATAAATATATATAGAAAATAATGGCAAATCTGCTTCATTTTTCACATGTGAAAATTGATTTTCCAGCACATCTCTGCTTGTTGCTTGTTCAGTCTTCTATCTATCAATGCCAGTGGTCCTGGTTTTGACATTAGCTATAATTACAATGAGATTTTGTCGCTGATAACTCCGTGGGCTCCAACTATTACTGAATTAGCCTGCAGTCAGTGGGGGGTTTTGAGCTGTTGTCAGCTTCACAGAAATAACCATGGATGTGTCAGTCACAAAAATGGAGTCCTCAAGTAATTGATCACAGCAGAGACTATTCGGTTCTCCTAATCTGATTTAGCAGGCTATCTCAAGAACAGTGTCTGTAGTAAGGAATTTGGGAAAACAAAATAGCTAAGCTCTTATTGGTTGTCATTATGACCTTACTCTAGCATATAAATTCACAGAATGACTGCATATTTGATTAATCCAGCACCATGTGCTGTGTTTATACCCTCAAATTTTATATTCCAAAAACAGTGATTCGGCCTGAACATAAAACATAACGTCTTATTAATGTCTTATTTCCTACGGCTTGCTAATTAAGCATTCAGCAAATGGGATTGCCGGGTAATCGCAATTTGTGTATGAAGCAGAGCATAAAAGGCGCAGTTAAAAAAAAACTCCAATTTAGTGCATTCAATATCTTAATTGGATGCGGGGAAACTAATGTATCTGCTGGTGCACCATGAGAGTGTATCCAGGACTACGGGCAGCACACAATGAAATGCAGGCTGTGATATTCCAGCTGCAGTAGCAGTGTCGATTGAAATGATGTGCGATGTTGTAAGGAGATTGACTATTGCTGGGATGAAATGGGAATGTTGTGTGGGAGGTTCTGAGTCATTGTCTCTGGAAGAGTAATTAAAAACAAGTGATTTTCCTCGTTTTTAGTGTTTTATGTGATTTTTCATCTTTTGTTGGAACCTGTCAGCCATAACGCAACCCTACAATCAGTTGTTGCAATCAAATGTTTGAAGGCCCCTGTCAACAGTGTTGATGCTGAGCATTCCTCATCCTGTTAGCTATGGTAATGTTGTCATTGACAATAGGAGCTCCATCAAACCACATAATGTAGGCTACAACATGTACCAAAACAGCATTCGCTTACTCAGTGGGCAGGGCCAACAGAGGTTATGATTTTCAAAATAATTTCAAAACATTGTAACCATTGAAAAAGTTGCCTACTGCAGCTTTAAACAACTAAATTTGTTAATATGTTAAAAAAAGAAATAGGACAACATGGTTAGATTTACAGTAAACTTAAAAAAATCATAAACCTTTTGTAAAATGTTTCATGCATGCAGTCATATTAATATCATACAAATAAAAGTAACCGTGCTAGTTTATCTATATGGCTGCTGCTTTTTGTCTCCCATGTACTGATGACCAGAGGGTTACTTACTGATCGGAGTGCATTGTTGTATCCTTGAGTTGAGCCATATATTTAGCATGTAATATTTCAGAAGGTCTCATAAATTGTCATACATACAAATGTAGACAATAAGCCTGATTAAAGCTAAGCAAACAGTGTGAAATGACACCACAACACACGGTTTACAAGTACCACTGTAACCCCCTCCAGCAGGGGGTGGTATTGGACTTCTCAGGCACTGTCACTGGATAGCAGGGTTTACTTTTTAAAGATGCCCTGCGTGAATGACAGTTCAGATTTTTTACACAGAGAGAAGCACACAGAATCACACTGGGACTGATTTTGACCGGAGGCTAAAAATCCTAGAAAACTAAATGGGCCCTTCTTGACCACCTTTTTCATTATTTTTTCAGCATTTCTTTCCTGCAAGTCAGGTTAATAAAAAATAATCTACTTTTCTGACTTCCAACATGATCCCCTGCTCACCAATGCAAAGGGGAATAGTCCAGCAGTCCAGTTACCACTGCACACTGATAGCTCAAGAGTGGAAACATAGCTTATACGTTAATAATCAAAATCAAACCAATAGTAATTGGGATCTCATTGCTTTCATCTTTTATCTACATTGGCTTTCTGAATCTCATCTTGAATGGTCTCTCCTGCAAATTGTTTGATTTTGTTCCAAATGTTAATAGCATTTGGTTTTTTATTTTCACCTCAATGGAAAGTGCGACATTTCCATTTCATCCTGACCTTTCTGTATCTGTGATCAGATGCAGGGGCTTTAAAAGGCATAATTACATATTCTGCCTTCATACCCATTCAATTGACTGTTTAGCCTGTAATTGAGGTTTGTGTCTCTGAGATACTACAGTACATCCTGTAAACAAATGGGTCATAAAATGGCTGTGTTTGCACATTGAGCACACATCTGAAAATGTTATGACTTCTCCCTGTTGATCTAGATGAACAAACAGTGCTAAAAATGAGCAAAGTTACCAGCAGTTGGCCTGTGCAACAATTATTTCAACTACTGACAGTGAACATGAATAATTTAGTGACACACATATGAACAGAAGAAGGTAACAATGATGATCAAGCCCCAAAAAGACATATTGGGTATTTTTTCAAAGAAGTTGGATTTCCCCAAGTGAAAGGTTCCTTGGTCCACTGCACACTGTCTAAGTGTACCGCGGGTTACAAAGGCTTAAATAATTTACTCTTCTCAAAAAAATTAACTTGGGCAGTAACAGAATATCAGATCAAAGCATATTAGCATCGTGGCCTAATACTGCAAGTGCTATTTGGCACTACTGCCCCAGCTAGACTAAAGGGACCACTGGAGGAGTATAACTAATTCCTTCTGTTTCTGAATCAAGAATTCAAGAGAGAAATGTAGTCACCTTCCAGCCAGGATCAGTTCCCTCATGAAAATAAGCTACCTGTTCTGGCTGGACGCTCCCACAGACAATTTAGCGTAAAAACATGAAGGGTTTCAGAATAAGACTCGTGTAATGAACAAATTGAATGTTTCTGAAGTGTCTTTGGGTCTATTTGAACCCGGAGGATTTGCTATTTCTGACTCAATTCTGCGCGCAGCGGGGAAATGGAACCTGCCAGTCCTCATTTGCGCATCTAAAACAGTGGGGCTGTGGGTCCTGTTCCCAGGACCACGTGGTGGAATGGAAAAAGCAGTCACATGTGGCTGATATTTGTTCTTTTAGGCTGACAGGACAAGTGGACTCTAAGGATTAGCTGTCTCTTTTTCCAGCGCATTGGCAAAACTGGGCATGGTAATATCTTTCACTGGAGCACGGTCCCTGGCCAATCACGCCTCTGCAGCACCACTTAGTGAGCAGGAGGCTGCAACATGTCCACACCATTGAAAGGCTCCATCATCACCCATGGGCACTTCGCAGTAAATCAGGAAGAAGCAAGGCTCCAAGCAAGCTCAAAGACATATTACAATTAAACAGTTCTTGCTCATATAATGATCTCTGCTTACATTCATCAACTGCAAGACTGTAGACTGTTATATATAGTATATAGCATTGCAAGCTCAGTCACTGAAATTCATGACCAATCTTAAGTTGTGAGTCATATGCAGTCACTCAAATTCTTTTTACAAAGTTACAAAAAAGTACCTCTGCAGTTATACTCCATCCAGTCCCTACAGTTGGAGAGCTGAAACAAACATTCAGGTCATAAACCTGCTACGTGTCTCCACTCTACCTTGTCTGTACAGGAGTATGTGAGAGTGTGCAATATGACTCTCTGATGGACCAGGACCGTAGCTGTCGACAGGGCCTTGAAGGAATTTATGAAAAGCACATGGCCAAACATGCATGCATCAGAAGTATCCCCAAATGGCATGTTCCGGTGAACTGGTCTGTGAAATGACTGCACACTGGCAGGCTCTGTCACCTGATATCTCCAAGCTGTAAAAATGAATTATAATAAGAGGAGGGGAGCAACACATTCTTAGATGCGCATCGAACATATATGTGTCACAGAGAGTCACTTGACGCATAACTTGAATCTTATTTGAAGTGTGTATCGCACGTATGTCCACGCGTGCATGTCTGCGCATTTACAGACAGACCGCAAGCAGATCGAAAGAAATCAGACAGGTTAAAGGATCGCGTCAGAAACCGAAACCTGCATACCCGTCGTCTTTTCACAGCCGAGGCGACAGTCAACATCCGAAATCAGTCCCGGATCCCCCGGCGGGCGCGGGCGTAACGTCGGGAGTTTTAATAACGGCGCCGCGGCACGCGCGGGATCCGGGAGGATTGCGGGAGATGCGAAACGGAAATGAGTGTGAAAGCTCGGGCCGCGGCTCCGGCAGGCACTCGGCGCAAGCGCAAATTGCCAAAGAGCGCCGGCGCGGACACCTTCGCCCCGCGTCCCTCGGCCAGCCGTGACACTTCTGTCTTTACCCATTGCCAACACCCCCCCCCCCCCCCTCCCGAAAATTGCATTTTCCTGAGGAAACATTTTGTGCCAAAATTGTGAAGAAGACGCAAGGACACATGCCAACAGATAGACATGCACGTGACACACAGACACAAATACATGCACTCTCTCACCAGCACGCATATATACACGCTCTCAGGCATACACAATGCCTATCCAAATTATTTCCATTTGCAGACAAATTCAACGGCGAAACTCAAAATCTCGCTACGGCTCAAACAATGTCGTCTTTCCGGAAAGCTCAGACACAGAGCACAGTTCAGTCTATTGTAGTCCGTGCTGCCTGAAAAAGGGCCTCGCTAGCATGAATGGGCACATAATCCTGTCACAATTTATCTACAGATCATCTTGTCCATTTTAATCATAATCATTACTGATGTAATTACAGTAATCAGCAGGATAATTGTGTGGGTAATAGCCATCATTACCTGCTTCTTGGTTACCCCACTCGCCGTTCTCATATTTGAAGCTATTTCAGTTGGTGATGACATACGGCATAAGGACATGTGTCAAGCTAAATGCATCCTGGAGAATTACATGAACAAAATACCAACAACCTGACTGGCCACTGAATCAATCCACTGAAACTACAACAAGCAAAATGCACTCAAAATACCTGGGAGAGAGTCATACCTGCTGTAATTCTACCCCAGTTCTGACTGTATAACAGTAATGACAATTCTCAATTATGAATCACTGTAACGATTCTTAAAGTAATGACGTCACAATTCTGACTGCTTAATTGGCTACATTTACATGCACACCACAACCCCGATTGCAGGGAGTAATCAGTTTAAGCTAGTATTTAGATTATCACATACAATAAACATGGATATAAGTAATGCGATTAGCCCAATAGCCGCGTTTACATGATACATTTCGTAACCAGTGTGTATGCTCTACAGAAATGGTGTGCATTGCAGCCATGCTTGTTTTCTTCTGAGATCTTTGACTTCCCCCTGACATGCATAGTTTCACAAAGCCAAAATAAATCAGATTAATATGTGTACATGCACCAAAATAACGAAATATTGGGCAAAAATCCAGGGGTCTTAATTGGGTTTTGAATATGCCGATTATGACCTTCTGCAGATAAAGATAATTAGATAAAGGAGTATACAAGACCATTTAAATAACCAGAGTACTGCCACAATCAGGGTAAGATCAGAGTAGTAGAGTGCATGTAATTATGAGTTAGGCAATAATGACTTTATCACAGCTCAAACTATATTACCCTTATAAAAAGTATCTGTTTTGAATGCACCATTATTGTTATGACAACATTGCTCTTCTGACTTCATTCCTATACTGTTACTGTAATGCATTAATTACTGCAATGACAGTTATGATGCTAACTACTCTGACTTTCCCTTGACAGCTGACAGCTTTGAGCACAGCTTGCTTGAGTGTTATTTCCAGTCTCAACTGCTAATTCCTCTTGTAACACATTATAAAGTACTCTTATGAAGCGTTCAATTAACGAAATAAACAAATAAATCAATTTACATAGTGAAAACTAATATAATAATCAACAAATCCATTCATATATTAAAATGCTTTGTGCAACTTCATGTCACTTTTTTCCCAGATCCTGTCACACTTCATCATGCAAGTTTAGCAAATTATTTGTGTTGATCATAAGCTGCCTCCTTAAGAGATATATACATAATGTATTTTGACAGAATAATAACAGGAAAACAGAGTTTTTGAACACAGTAGGTAAGTCAGATGCACAGAATGGCCACTGTGATTCAGTAGAAACCCTAATTCTGACTGTTAATCAGATATCACTTGCCTTACATAAACCTCTGTGTATCGAAACCATGAATAATGCATATAAACTGAGACATGTTGCTGCACACAGATCTATTATGATTCCTCCAATATACAAGATATTAAGATTCAAGATGTTTGCTTTGGCTAACAAATTGACTCCATGTTCCGCTCTTGTTTTTGTATTCAAGAACAGGTGCCGGGAGAAAAAATGGCCCTCACCTTCAGTGCTGGTACAGAGGGCACTCTGGTTTTGGGTTCCGGGGCCACACGCTCCCTGTGTGGGCACACAGGCCTCCTCTGATGTCACACTCCACAGGAAGCAGATGGGGTCCTCGCATGGGATGGACTCTGCTAGATGGGGACAGGTCTCAGATGCGCCGGCTGGCTCTCGCTCAATCTGCCTGCTTCGCTGCTTGAAACCTGAGGACACAGACGGGGGCAGCCTGGGTGAGGAGGACACCCGCGAGTGCGGAGCGACCTCAGCCATCTTCTATGGGCGGAGTCAGCGGGGGGGTGGGGGGGGGGGGGCATAGAACCAGGCTGTGTGGAGCGATGCGACCACAGCACTGCATGCCATAGATTATAAAAGAGTTCTATATGGCGTCCCCTTAGAAGATAAAAAGTTGAACCTCCAAAGAAATATCTTACTTTGCCAATTCTTTTTTTATACACAAAGCCAACGGAATAAAAACCTCACCCAATTTAGATGTTTCTATTCTACAATATGTACAGTCTTTTAGACTAATGAAATGCAAACATGCCAAAGCACTATTTGCTAAGCTTACCAATAGCTCACCTCAATGTCTACCTCTCATTTTATTTCTTTAAATGTAATTTAGTAATTTGTCATCTTATTATTCATTTATTCAATAACAATTTTTGCTTTAAACTTTATTTTGATGGTAATGTGTAATGTTTGCACACCATGTTATGCAAATGCCCGTTCATCCATTCTGTCAACTGTTAAAAAGAAAAGAAAAAAAGAAAAAAAATGTTGCCTTATGGTTGTCAAGCACAGCAAGTACAAAATATTTTAAATGGCAGGCTGTGTGCCTTTCCAGCAACCCTGACACTTTGCTCTCCTGCGTGTTTGCAGTCCTGCTTTTGTGTAGCGTCCTTTTCTTTTCATGCCTTGAATCAACAGTATGAAAATCTTTTACCTAACACCTAATCTTTTACCTTGCTAAACACAATTAGTCCTGGAGCAGAAAACACACTGCCACACTGAATAGAAATTGTGAATATAAACTGTAATGCACTCTTGATAAAAATGAGCATTCTTTAGCCTCCATATTGCCTCATGTAGGTAGTGGAAGGTTACAACAAATAATAAGGAAAATCTTCACTTTGAATCAGGTTTATTGCACCATTACTCACATGTTCTAGTTCAGAAGTTTTTACGTACATCGCCTAGACTATACCAAGAGCTGCACTGCACCAGCACAAATTCCGCTCAAGGTAGAATTAATCATTGTTATGTTCATTTTTTTTTACCCAAAGCTCCTGCAGCATAAAAATGAGCAGGTTAACAGACCAAAAAATAAAACTGGCATAATCCATTTCAAAACCCATCTGTGAGCTCCCCCAGTATTTCCTGGCTTGTTAATTCCCTGAATGTTCCGCATTTGCAAAGAGAGCCACAAGTGCCTGTCTGGTGCTCCGCCTTGATCTCGAAGCACTTTAGGTCTCTCCTTTGTCTCCTGGCTCCTGAGCACAGCAAAGAGACGCTGATTGCAGTGATTTGAGCTTGTGCGATAATTACCGCAGGCTTATGTTGTTACTCAGGCTTATGCTCCCCGTACTGAAGTAGCGCAGACAGGCACAACCCCAGCGATACATCACTGTTCTGCAGCAGGAAGAGTTGGAATTCCAAATGCATACACCCGCCAGGCTTCCAGTCTAATGTTTCCCCTTAATGAATCGCACACAGTCAGCGGAACAGAATGGCTCATTAGGGGAACTTTCAAGCCATGCAATCGAGAATTAAACATGGTTGCACTTTCCACCATAGCCTATTTGTGGGTCACTTGGAACTTTACAGGATGATATCAAAGGAAATGTCTTCCAGAGAAATGTAGGTCCTGGATATACATACATTATACTTTAATTAAACTTTTGTTTCCCATTCCTGATGTTCTGTTTGTTTTTCTCTAGCAGATTCATTTCTCTACTCTTAACTTCTCATGCATCAAATAACTTGCAACCGAAGTGTTCTTTTTTTCAAAAGTGCTGAACAGATATAACTTGTAGGGAAAGTCTGAAATCACTGGATGAAGACCAACATCAATGGTATGCAACTATGCATTTACTGATATGAGTGTACAGAGCCTTTAGTATGTGATAACCCCTTTTTTCCACATTTTGTCCCATTACACCTTAATATTAATGCATTGAAATATTTCCCCTTCATCAAACAAATAATTTGATACATTTGCAATTTGCAAAAAATATTTTTATTCAACATGCTTATATTTTTAATTCGCGAAAGTATTCACACCCCCAGAGTCAACAGTTTGTAGATGCGTAAGCATTTGGAAGGAATTAGATCTCATTAAATCTTCCCTGGTATGTCTGTATGAATGTTGTAATGGCATGAAGATTCACGGTGTTGGCAAGAATAACTTTAAAACACATCTAATTGAACAAATAAAATGTGCAAAACATAATTATCTGTTGACTTGCCTGTGACAATCTTTTCTGTATGCATGTCAGCATGGGCTACTTCTGAAAACTTTGTTTCCAATGAATATCTCTGCCTATTTAAAAACACACATAATTCAGGATTTTCAACTTTCAAAAGTATAATGCACTCAAAAATGCGTATGTTGATTATTAGTCTTCATCAATCTGATTTTCATTTCAGTTCTTTTCCACAGACAGGGTATTCTTTGTAGTTTTTTTCACCGCGACCACGATTGATGTTTTTGTCAGGAAATTCTGGTTTATCGCTGCTTTTTGTGCCAGTATGAATTCATAGTAAACTGTGCAAAATAAATATACTCCATTAGTGTGCAGGGGTGCACTGAGCACCCAGTAACTCAAAAGACTTTTTGGCTTAACATTCCATCCATGTCACATTCGTTCCTCTCATCTGCTATAGCCTATTACTTCAGCAAATTGCTTTTATGAGGATCACAGTTGATCACTAATTGTATGATTAGACCGATGATAACCCTGTAGAGATTTAGGTGGTCATGCAATCATTTTTGGCCACATGACCTGAATAACTAGTATCCCATATTATGTAACTTTCAGGTTTTTACTTTTAATATAACTCTGAAGGTATCTTAACATTTTAATCAAATTGGAGAGTTACTTTCACTGTAATTCCTACATGGATCACCAAATATGCATGTAAATACCCTAGAATTAAAGCTGACGGTCTGCACTTTAACCTTGTATTCATTGTTTTATTTCAAATCCAGTGTGCTGGAGTATGGAGTACAGAGCCAAAACAACATAAATTGTGCCACTATGCATATTTTTATGCATTCTACTGTATATCTGGTCCTGCCAGCCTCATAGAATATAAATGCTAAAGGCATACTAAATACATGATGAGATGTCAGGAACATTTTTTGTATTCATTTATTTCTGCACTTTAAACATTTAATAACATTTTATAAACTATAGCTTACAAACAGGTTAGCTCTTCTGGCAACTTTTCAATCTTGAATAAACCAAGCCAAGGGCTACAATTGAAAAAAAAATCTCACTCATAAAAAAATTGCTTCTTAAAGTGCTTTTTTGTGTTAAGCTCCATTCTGAATAAAAATGATATGTCTGGGTACAGAAAGGAAATCAGGGTGAAAACAAAAACATTTAATCCCGTATTGAAAAATGTATTGTTCAACTTAAACCAGATTTAATGGCGTGGCAGGACACCAAGGGGGAACATGGAGCTCAGACATATGCTTGTTTGATTTGCTCAGTCATGTAGGAAATAAAGACGGCTTGTTTGTAAGGTAATACACTGCAAACCCTCACACTTCACTTGCGAATAATTTGTCAGTAAGTCATGTAAAGATATTTAATGAATCAATGAATTCATACATCAGGAATTCATCAATGCAATCAATAATTCATTGACTTGTTTACTTGACAGTTCTATTTTTGTTTGTTTATTCTTTCATTCAAAAAAAGAAAACGTAAAAATATTTTAATAGGTTGGCTAAGGGCCATCCAAGCATGCTATGTCAGCTTTTCTATGCCCCAGTGTTTATGTTAGGCTCAATGCCTGACTCAGATGTGCAATTACACTACATGTTTATTTTCACCTACTCATCATTGACTCACAAAATTTAATTCAGCTCTGAATTAGTATTCAGATTCAGGTGTGTATATAATCTTGTCAAATGCCTGTCAATCAGAAATACTCTAAAATATGACCCTGGCATACTAGGGCACCCCAGCATCCAGATTATTAGCACCTATCCTGCAGCAAGTAAGGGCAAAGAGAGTGCCCCCCATAGTGCCCCCCACAGAGTCCCTAGTGTAACCCATGCTCTAAAATGCTACTATTGCTGCCCAAACCCAAACTGAAAAAAAAAAACAAAATAAAAAATAAAACTCAGATGTACAGATGCAGCCGCAGGCCATTCGTAACGAAGAGGTTCTCTGGTAATATCAGATTTATTGAAGCCAAAAAACATTTTACAACAAGCAGGGGCCAGAGTCTAGACTCAGTTTGCACACCCTGTTCTTATCAGTCCCACTTCACTGCTTCCCCTGGTATAAATGCAGGAAAGAATGTGGAATTTGCTTATTAGCAGGTATATGCAAGTTTTTATATGGAAGCCAAATGAATCCATTATAACACACACATTCTTTAAAAAAGAAAATGGTTCAGTAAGCTACTGTGTATACATGTATTATGCAGTGAAAAGCTAAATAATAAAGCAGACGTTATTCATGAAGGCCCATGAACGCACCACTGACTACATATTTTGTTCAAAGGGGTTTCTGTGAGGATTTGTGGTTGGATGTGATCATTATCACAGTGTCTGTGCTGGGTAATGCAGAACTGCCCAGCTTGTAGAATCAATATATGCAGGTAGGAGCAAATGTTCAACAAACCAAATGAAGCTTCTTTTGCAAGAATAAAATCACATGCAGTCAGCAGGGCAGTAACCACCGCCAACATTTTAGAGATAACCAGTAGGTTGGAGTGAGTGGGGGTTACCGTTTGGAGAATTCATTTTTTTGAGGATTTACTTGTTAAATAATTCACCCAGACAGGTTTTGTTCTCTGATATATACACTATGTGACTAAAAGTATCTGGATGCCCCTTAATCTGGGGCAATTTTTCATGGTTTGGGCTAGGTCCCTTAGTTCCAGTGAAGGCAAATCTTAATGCTACAACATACAATTGCATTCTAGACAATTGTGTGCTTCCCGAAAAGTTTGGGGAAGGCCGTTTCCTGTTTCAGAAAGACAGTGCCCCTGAGCAAGTTCTGGCGTTTTAGACAATTTTTTTCCCCTTTATGCCAGTAGCTTCACCACATCGTCTATGGCGCATATCAAGATAGGCTACAGGTTCAATGTACCTTCAAGCATGTACAGGTATAGTCTATCAAAGCCTGTTATTGGGAAGTGAAAATGAATGTAAATGTGGTGAAGGATGACTCATCTGACCATATCACTTTTTTTCCCACAACACTGTAGACCAGTGCCTATGGTTTTTGCACCACCGAACTCTCAAATGTGCATTCATCTTTGTAATGAGGGATTTATGCACTGCAACCTCACCATAATATCTCTGTCTATGTAGATGTCAACGGACTTTTCTTGCTGACACAGTCTGATCATGTCCTGCGTTGACATTCTCAAAATCGAGGTCAACTGGGCCAGCTCAGAATTTTTCTACATGCCATAGAGTAGTACAGGATGTTAATTGCTTAATTGTATCATGCAGTACACCCGTATAGAAGCATCTGCATTTGTTATGTTTCTCCAGTCATTCATTCAGGTTTTTCCTTTAATCTGTCCCCCGTCTGTATACGTAACCAATGACAAAGTGAAAAAATCAGATAAATAAAGTGCCAATCACAACTGCTGCTATCTGCTTCACTCCAGCCAGGGTGTGTAGAAATGGAGTTGATGGACAGGTGGTATTGTGAGAGATAATACATTCTCTGATGTGACTGTAATAAAATGGACCATTATATTTATAGTTATCATCATCGTTCCAGACTGTGACCACAGCTTAACACATTTCAACCTCAAGTAAAAAGACCAGGTGCTCCTGAATGGCCTTAACTGAGTTTATCATGATTGTTTAAAATGCAAAGATGGTTGCCCTGTGAGCAAAAGGAAAGTGTGTGGTTAAGGGGACTGGGAAATTTAAAATTATCCTCATAAACGTGTGATGTTTGGAAGGGCTGGGAGAGGGCCAATTTTGGTCAGATGTTCCTGCTGTTTACCGAAGCCTGAAAGATCTTCAGGGCCATTCCGGATCACCCTGAGGGGCACACAGTCAGCACTGACATAGTCTGGATTCAACACAAGACTGTAAGGTGCATCAACACACTGGATATAGCCCAACAACTGCTACCTTTATATCAACCCAGACGGTGTTTTTTTCTGTGCATTCCACTCTCTTTCTTAGCTTAAAACCTCACACAGGAGGAATAAAATGGCCAGCGATTATGACTCTGTTTGTTTAGCATTTGTGTATGCAGGGGCGGTTTTAGTGATTTGGAGGCCCCAGGCAAAGACCAATGAGGCACTTCTCCATTTTGCTTAACGCAATCATAGCTAGTGAACAAAAACTATTTGGAGGCAGCTCTTTTCAGTTAACAAAGCCACAGTACTAAAGGGCAGACCCAAATGAGAATTCTAACTGAAGACCTTCAGTCAGTTAGAAGAAGACAATATGGCAAGAAAAAGATTGTAAGTATATAATCTTTCATTCTTTCAAGACAAAAGTATAGTACATGCTTTTTGATAAAGCATTTGAACATCCATTGTTCTCTAGGGGTAAAAGTCCCAGTCCGAGCGGGTGTCTGGTTTGTGGTGGGCTGCTGCTGTCTGTCGGTGTCACCTCTGACACTTTCCTCCCACACTGTAGCTGGTTCACCGCAACCAGCAGAGACAGTAACGCTAGAAGCTGTAGTAGGTGCGGTGGGTGCACAACAGGCTGAGGCAGCAGTAAGGCTGCTAACGTTAGCTAGCTCAGCTTCTTCAACTAACGTTACACCTCTTGTAACGTCAGCTAGAGTGAGTGCACCTATTATCAACCAACTTCATTCGACAGACAGGAAAATGTAAACTGATTTGCAACTATATATGAAAAAATAGGTGAAATATCGGTAACAACTTGTACCTTGTTATGTAGGAAAAATGTCCTTGTTATCCTCCAGTGGTTATGTTTTAAAGTACTTTCGATTTTTTTACGTGCCAACAAATAACTCAGAGGTGGTCCAGCACTAGCTTTTGGTTGCTAAGGGGACGTATATCGACCACCCCATATGCATGAATGGAACTTAAATTTGCTAGCATACTGTATAAGTGTCCTGTCTTGTGTATTTGAGGTTAATATTAGAAAGGGTGGTCGCTATCAGAATGTCTAGGAATCCGTACATATTCACTGTTGTAACTCAAGTCGCAGGATGCAAAATAGCCATTAGGAAAGCAGTTTGAAATTATGAAGCAATGTCTGAGCCATTGGATTTAATGGGTCGCAATGAGATAATTCCGAGTGTGTTGCTTGTCTTAAAGTTGATATAGTGATTAAGGCTGTATTAATATGACTAAATGTATATGTATGAAGTTGGTTTTTTACATTTAGACAATTTATTGTGTGTATTTTTACAGGACTTACATTTAAATAGGTAACAATGTCCAGTTCTCTCTAATAAATACGAAGTAAATACACTAGCGGTTAGGGTGGTCGATAATAGGTGCTCTTACTCTACTTGTTGCTCCTCCGTCGTGGAGTCTCTGGCTGTTTTATTAAAGAATTTCGTCAGTTTAGGCAAACTTTCCTTAAACTGGGCATCTTCCTTCTTCCTCTTTCCCTTCTCAAATCCACTTTGAAAACACTTCATGGTAACAAAGATAGTGACTCACTGCCTCTGATGGCAACTCAAATTTCTACGTCATTGATTAGGTGCAAATGCAGGAAGGTCAAGGTGGAATAGTCCATTAAATGTGAAATGTGGGTGATAATAAATATTGGCAAATATAGATATTTAATTGGATAGGCCCAAATGTACATGTAGATAGATTTATCTATTACAGATTATCATTCGTTTGGAGTGACAAGAAAGGAAAAATGTTATATAAATTTTAAAAAAAGGAAACACAAATTCACGAGGCGGACGAGGCCCCAAGCAATTGCCTACCTATGACCGATGGTAAAACCGCCTATGTGTGTACACTTGTTCACCACCCCGCATGGTGGCTTTACCCTACACAAGGGCAGAAATTGTGGCAAATTGAACGGAAAAACCATGCTATTTCTGTCAATAATATAAATGTCGCTCGACTCATGTTTCCTTGTGCTTTAGAATTTTTTAATAACCAAGAGGGGAAGCATACCTTCGTTATTTTAAAACAAGATTAATTACACCTTCCAAATTATGCACAGTGCTCCAGGAATGGGGTTGCAAGCATACATACCATGGTATTGCAATTATTATAAAAGTGCAATGGACGTAATGTACTGTAGTTACATCATTAAACATATATTTATAGGGCTGTTGGTCAGCATGTCCAGACGAAGCACTTGTCATATGCTCTGTATTCTGGAATGAAGTTCTAACCATGCCAAGGCAGACAGCGATGAGCAATATAACCAGACTGTGACCAGCAATGCAACCCAAGGCAGGAGGTTCTTTGCACTTGGTCAGCTATAATTGATTGAGCAAACACTCCATAAATATCCAAATTGCCATTTGAAAATGTTATTTTGTTCTCTTAATCAAGCCGTATTTATAACACCAGGACTTTAGATAAATATCACCCATGCTGTGTTTGTAGTGTCCTGTGCATGTAGCGCAGTCTCCCCTGTGCTATGTACTGGAGCTAAACTTATTTTTTTTAAATATGTTTTTGGGATTTTCAGCTTTATTGGATAGAACAGTGTAGAGAGACTGGAATAACAGGGAAGAGAGAGGGAGAGATATGCGTCAAAGGTTGCGCGATCGGATTCAAACCGCCGATGTCGCGGCTCGTAATGAGCATGTGGACAGTGCTCTACAGGCTACGCCACGAGACCCCCCCAAAACTTATTTTCTTAACTGGGAGTAAATAAACTTGTTCTGAATTGCACTGTGTCCAGAACAGTTTTAAAGGGCTGGGCTGGGCACAGAATTACACGGGGGGGCACATCTATGATTTAACAACCCCCAACAATGGAGCTCACCAATGAAACAGCTGAAACTGTAGCCGCTCAGAGTCAGTGTTACTGACAACCTAATGAAGTACCCAATGACATTTTTTGGGGGGCACATGCCCCCACAGGCCCCCCTCCCGAACACGCCCCCGCTGTTGAATTGTTGAATAGGAAGCTAGTGATGCTAAGTAAAGGAAGGAAAAGGAAGAACATGAGTGCCATAGAGGACCACTTAAATGTTTTAACAGCAGTCATCTCCAGTGTTAGGGCACACAGTGCACCCAGTATAACCTTGCCCTACACTAAAAGCAGAACAGCTTCCAAGGCATGTCATAGAGACAGAGCCATTCAGGTTGCTCATGCCCAGGCTAGGCACAGTGGGGGACTGTACACAGTGCTGTTATCTCTGTCTGAATGTCCTGTTCCTGTCATCATATATTCTTTTTTTGAATGTAAGCTGCATATTTGGATTCTGTAGTCTGGCCTAATCAGGAAATAAACAGTAAAACAGTTGGAAAACAGTCTCCAGTTAGAGCCTGTTTGGCATAGGAGGCTACCACTGTATCACTGCCTATAAACAAGCCCAGACTGTAAGCCTGAAACTGTACCCAATGTATTCCTATGCTTCTCAATGGATTTGCTGAATTTAAAGACTGCAAAATTTTTCAAATATCCATTGTTTCATTCTAGTCTTCTTTAAACCTTCTTTCTACATTCTCATGTCCTTGATGTGACAATATACCAATACCAATAACCTTCCCATTGAAGTCAACTTACGTAGTATCCTTGGCAGCTCACAGGCTGGCCTTGTCATGTGCTGATACTAGCCCCAGACCTACAGCCTCTGGGGAAATGTACCACTGAAAGGCAGCCTGCTCATATCTGAGTGTGAGTCCTTTTGACCGGTCACCTTGCCCTTCAGTACCGCCCCCCCTAGCCCCCAGGATGGATGTGTGCGTGTGTGGGCGTGTGGAACCGCTATTGCTGCCGTTAATGTGTTCCTCTGGGGAACGCCTAATCACTGCGGCAGAGGCATGAATAAGGGATAGATCTGTATTCTGGTCTGTGGTACAACATGGTTGGCCACTGCCGAACAAACCACTTCCTCTGTCATTCACCTTTCCGTCTCTATTTCTCTCTAAACTACTGCCATTTCAGTTAGAATCCTGGACACCCAGAATACTTCAGAAATACATTACGAAGCCATGCTTGCAGCGTAGTAATTATGCCATGTTCAGGAAGGAAGCATAATTCAGAAGTTTCTAAAAGCTGCCCACAGTGCGAAAATTGTATTTAAAACAGCCAAATACATATTAATAAAAATCACTGGCACACGCGGGTCTGGAATGAGAGCTCTGGGCTAATGACTGCAGCACAGGGCACTTTCGCTATCTGGGAATCAGGGGTAAACGTCTGTGACTAAACATGCCAATTTTCTTTATTTATTATGCGCAAACATTCACGGCTTTTTCCTCTCACCTTTCCTCCCCTGTGGTTCCATGCAGTTGTCATGGAGACAGGGCCCCCAGTCAGACCAGGCAGAGACGAGGCATTCCTCAGGACAGGGTATGTGGCAGGGCTGCACAGAGGAGGGGACGTTCCCTGCGCACAGCCTGCTGTTCACAGGCCTGGAAACTGCGGAAATAACATAGTCAGCACAGGCAGTAAACACTTCACTTCCTCATGTGTATTCCCTGAGCCACCTTTAAAATGGCAGCTAAGCTACAAAAATAATTAGACCTTATCATCATTTTGGAATACAGTAAATAGCAATGAATAATATCATATCAATAATCGTTTTTTTGTCAATGCTGATGTCTCGCCATTTCATATCTGCATATGTACATACTATTTATTCATTGCACAGATGCAAATTGCAACCTAATTTCCAGCTCCATGAAAGTCTAGAATCGAGCAACCAAGTCTCCGTAAAGGTTGGTTTGTGAGTTCAGCTGGTAAATATGATACGTTAAAAATAAATGATAAGTAAAAGAGGCTCAGATGATGACAGTGCTACTTTTTAAACTAGATACATTCACTTACTTTACAGCATCAGCATTACTCCACATGCATCAATTCTTCGGCACATGAATGTTGTGTCACCACATCTGCCATAACCTTAGCATCAAATACTACTTTTACCATGCACCTCTAAAAATAAACAAGCATGCATCCACGCACACACCCTCACACAAACACGTGACCTCTTCTTTGGCTCATGACCACCTTTCCACAAAATCTTGTGCAAATCTGTGAATCCATTTGGGAGTTATGCGCCTTTTTGTGATAGGCCACGCCCATCGCCACGCCCCCTCTTGGTCAATCGGCCTGAAAGTTGCTCAGCTCTACCTCAGTCCAACCTCCATGCCAAATTTCAGCCTCCTGGGGCGAAAACTGTGGCCGCTACAGGGTGGGATACTTTCGTGGACCAACCGACTGACCGACAGACAGAGCTATAGAGCTGCGGTCGCAGCTAAAAAAAATATATAAATCGAATAATGTTGGTCATAACCAAAGTAAAAAAAAATTAAATAAAAGACCTTGAATGAAAAACATTACACAATCACACCAAAAATACTAATATTGTATTACTGTTGAAAATACAATATGACAATATGATAAAGTCACTGCAACATCCAAGAACTCCTACAATACGATGTTGTTTCACCAAAACAGGCTTTTTGGGATTAGATTTATGGTATGGGCTATGAGCCATTTGCATTTATGGCAAGCTGAAATGTTCACATCTACGGAAAATGTCTTTGGAGACTTTCATTGATCCATATCCCGGAATGCCATTGATTAAAAGGGGCTTGCTTATTATTATTCTACACCTAGATCGGTGTGTTTCACTCATTGCTAGCAACAGCAATCCTGCATCACATCTTTTCTCCATTTATTCAAAAGAAACAAGGAAATGCAGATCCCTTCCAGTGCCTCAGCTTTGAATAACATTTCTCACCATTTTAGCAAGGATAATAGGCCCTTTATAGACATACTGTGAAATTGACAGGTTGGACAGAGCAATGAGATAGAAGAGATGGGAATTTCATTTCAGTCTGGTGTTAAAGTCATTCATAGTCCTGAATATAGCTTGTTTGGATTGTGTATGAACACTGGTACAATGGTATTATAGAAATATGTATATACTGTATGAGGATAAGCTAATGTAAAAGCTTCAAATGTCCACATCATTGAGCGTGGTGGAATCTCTCCAGCAGAGAGTCAATGGACCATATGCTGAGATAAATTCAGGTCATCAGCCACAAAAGAATCCTTCCTGATCCCTATTCATTACTGTGAATCAGCTCAGGCTTTAAGGCAGTTCATGGGCAAATTATGGAGCTTTCTACAATTTCAGTTTGAGGCCTACAACAAAGGCTACAAAAAAACACAGGCAACACTGAAGCAGGGATAGCTGCAAGAATAAAAAACGAGTATCCGGCCTTGCATTTGGCCTAGCAGGAAGACTAAAACATGTCCCTCTCACCAGCTCCCTCATGTGTGGAGGTGTTTTCCCAGCTCCTGCATTTCTGACACTGCACTCTCTACTGTCTGCATACAATTCATGCCTCTGTTACATTATTTACTTTTTTACCACTGTATTATGAGAACAAATAAAATTACATGGCATCTATTTAATTGTTCTCCATAGCCATTATAAGGAATAAAGCTTTTTTTAATGCCGCAAAATTAAATGTTTCCGTGCAGTTGAAATAATTCCTCTCCACACTGCAGTTATTGGAACAGTGACATCGAAGAGCAAATTACTCGTAAACACCATGGCAGCAAATGGTCCACACATGATAGATGAGATGATACGCCAGAAGGCTTAGTGCTTTATAGCCTAACTTGCAGGTCAGCACACTTATAAATTTGTATTCAGGTGTCCCATAAAGCTACCTCTGACCTTGTCATCATGGTCTATCCCATCGTGCACTCCTTTTTAATGGGCCAGTACAATCCATCCCTCAGGATTCTAGGAACTACAATGCCGGGAACTGCAATTCTAAGAACTACAACTATGTGTACAACTATTACTCAGGTATATTGCAATTGCTGTATAAAAATTTAGTAATTAGTAGCAAGTATGACAGAATAAGGATGACATTTCTGCAGATTCACTGGTTAATACTTTCAATATTCATTCAGTACTTAAAATTCTGCCATTCTCTAAACCTAAATATTTATGAAATTACCAGCCAGGGTTATGAAAGCATACTTAAATACAAGTGGGTCCAGAATTATTTGCACCTCTAACTAACATGACAAAAAAAAAAAAATACAAGTAATGAGATATACTGCATGTATATGAGCCAAGAGCAGCCACGGCCGCTCTATTTTTAATCCCGTTATCTGCAGATCACAACTTAATCATCTCATTATCTTGAGATATCAAGCCCTTTATTCTTATAGTCATGACTTCATTATCTCATTATCTCAAGATATAAAACTCTGTTTTCTCACGATCACGATTTAATTATTTTGCATCAAACTAATGGTTTTGGCATATGGAAGCTGACAGCAGCAGCAAATAACCCAGTTAAGTCCTTTGGAGACTTAACCGATGATAAAGATAGAAAAGAGCAAAATAATATCATCATTATGACAGGGAAAACATTTATATTTAAAACTAAAGTAATTGATAAATTAAATATTGGACACTTAAAGAGCTTCTTGAAGCACCAATGGATAATTGAATATAAAAGTACAGGTCAGAATTAGAATTTTCATCATAGCTGGAATACCCTAATCCAAGGTGAAGGCTGGATCTAGAGATGACATGGAACTCAAAGCTGATATACTGTATGTTTATGCTAACAGTTAGCAGGTGTGGTAAAACCAGGACCTCCTCAAAATCTAAGCGACTGGTGGGAAGGGTGGTAGCCAGTGGTGTGGGGGTACTGGAGGGGGTGCACATGTGGCCTTTGCAAAGGATTTTAATCAACTTCCAGATGCTAGAACTAACTCCAGACAATAAGACAAGAATTAGAATCGGGAATAAGAACTGTTTTCGATAAGTAGAATCGGAAACCAGAATCGATAAAATCTAAACGATACCCAACCCTAAACCACCCCCGTGCTGCAATCGCTGTACTCCCCGCTTGTTTGGGCTTGCTTGTTTTTTTTAATGGAAACTGGTGAGGTTGCTTATCTTTCTCCTGACAGGCTTTACATTTCCTTATCATTGCCAGCTCGCTAAGCGCACATAACGTTTAGGTAGCCTAATATATTTACTCAGGTTTCCTTTGTCTAATATTACATTATGTTTAAAGACATGGAACCATTCAGTGTGGCATATATGCAATAACAGAGGAAATCAGGAAGGGGCAAATACTTTTTCATGGCATGGTAGCGCACCAGCTGAGCCATACAACATTACGGTGAAATGTAAACCGGTGGTGGTGGGGTGTCCTGACAACAGGTAGTCTGTGAGCATGGGGTGTATGGTTTGGGGAATGTAATGCAGTAATGAGCCTACCCCTGGTGGGATGAGCCCAGTTACGCCCTTCTGCCACAGAACCCCCAGTTATAGTCTGCTAATGACACCACAGAGGATCTGTGAATGTACAGCTGTTACTGTAGGGCCCAACCTGCAGGAGTCTCCCCAGGAGGTTTTACCAACAAAGCCAACACTCCATTTTATGCATCACTAACCGATACAGTTTCTCAGTTTCTGCCTTTCCATCAGGTTTAGCATCTCTGTGTTTCATATTCTTATGGAAATAAATGTATAAAATTTTTATGCAGTGCCTATTTTTTTGAACTCAGAATGGAGCTGTAGGGCAGCTCATTCAGTTAAGGTACCACTCATTCAGTGAAGCATGAGCCCCACAGTCTCGGATCAAGTCCAGACAGTGCCGGTCGATTGGGCACCCGTGGACTACATACAGTACAAAAGCCGCATATGAAAGGTCTTTCTCTGACTTTGCTCTATGCGAGTTTAACTGTAGTCTGTGATGTGAAAAGAAGCAGCTGGTGGCACCACATGTTTCAGGAGAGAACCATGGATGTCTACACTCTCCTGAATTGGCAGTGGGGTTCACACATGAATGGTCACAGATAATTGCACATTCCAAATTAGGGTGGGCACCAAATTTTTATTTTGATATAGTATTTAAAAAAGAAAATAAAAAATTGAAAATGACAACATACAAATAAAAATCCACAGATAAATTCAACAATGATAAAAAAACATAATACCTGCGGATTCATGAATGTATGATAATTTCTGAACATCATGAAATGGGTTTCATGGAAGTATTATGCAATTATAATTATTTAAGTAAAAAAAACCATTTCAGAAAAAAAACATCTAACAAGAGTTTTGCATTGAACAAAAGTATCTACAGACTGCAAGACTTGCATTTAAAGACATTTTACTGGAGCTGAAATCTTTTTGTACAGGACCAGGTTTTGTCTTATTTCTCTTTACCTTTTTTCAGTCCAGATTCTGGAACATATAAACAGATAGTTTACTTGAGGCTAGAGTTGTCAAAGTCAGCATGAGCCCATCAGGACCCAAACCAAACCCGACCCTTGGGGCGCTTTCAGGCCAAGTATTTATTGTATTTGATTCGGGTCAGGTCGGGCATGGGCCACACAGTAAAAAAAAAAGTCTGTGTGTATTTAACTCACAACTCATATTTTTACCCATATCCATTGGGCTGATCGCTACTTTCTGAGTGAATGAAATTTATCCGTTTAATCATCCAAGAACTGCTGTTTGCTGTAGGCTTAATTAATTACATGGCAAATATACTGCTTTAGTGCAAATAGCTTTTTGCACACAGTGCATGCACTAACTCAATCAATTGGATTATGATATATAGGAATGGAACGAAGGTGAGAGGATATCCTTTTACTGATAAGTTTACAACAAAAGCAAAGAAAAAAAAGATGTGACAAGATGGACGTGACAGCAAATTAGCAACAAGCAAATATGTTATGCTCTCTCAGGAGGGAAAGGGAAGTTAGGGGTATGGAAGGTATTTAAATTGGTTGTTGACTCAGAAATGTGAATGTTACCTGATTGTTAGTTACATTTATTTTCAATAAAATGTCTTATTGTATTGAAAGTATTATATGCTGTGTGATGAATAATAATAGGCCAATAATAACTATGTGAATACAAAGATTAACAAGAACAAGCAAACTACACAACAATAAACAAGTTTAATTTTGTTCTAATGAAAAAAAAACATATAAATATTTTATTACCAACATCATGACAAACTTTAAAAACATTAGAAGTAAATCCAATATCTTGCAAAATCGGTTTACTGCGACTGACACTCAAAGGAAAAGCGATCAGTTTTAAATAAGCACAAAATAGACAAACTACGCTATAAATAATTACAGACCATGTGGATGTCTAAATATAAAGAATTTTGTTTTATTTAGAACAATCTTCAGAGTTTTTTTTATAGGTGTGGTGTTCTTGCAATCGCCTTTCTCTCTCCTCGTTGCGCTATGTGTGTGTGTGCAGTCTATGCCTATTCAAGTTGTGAAGCCATTTTTAAAATTTCTTTTTTTTTTGGGTCGGGTCGAGCTCGGGCTTCAACTCACTCAGGCCGGGTCGGGTCGGGTCAATCTTGAATTTTCAGGCCCATTGAGAACTCTATTTGAAGCCAGTGCAGCATGTGCCCACATTGGGCAGCACTACATTAGGTTCATGTAACTTTTGGTGTGGTGCGGGGTGTAATGTTGAATACCATACTTGGCGTGATGTGTTCCGTACCATCTTTGGTGTGATGTGGGGTGCTGTCGTCTGGGAGCTGCACGCAATACGTTTCTCTGGTCTGGATCCCTCCTCCGCACAGCACACTGAGGTCATCAAGACGCCGGTCCTGCTGGCTGAGAAGTGGGGCTACCTGACATTCGCCCCAGTCCGTGCTCTTCCACACAAACCTGGTGAATCAGTGAGATCCCTCATTTCCCAACCATGGATCATACCAAATCTGTACACAAACCAGCAAAAAACAAGAGCAATCTAATATTTCAAACTCACTCTGTACCTCTGATTCTATACACTGATATCATATTACACTGCATCTACCAGTGGTTTAGAAGCCATTTTGGTCAGGCCCGCCTTTGGTAATAGGACATTTTTAAGCCCTCCCCCCAGCATGCAAATCTTGTGCTGTGTCTTTTTACTTAAACCCCCACTGCCCCTCACACCCTCCTGCCTCCAAGCCCCCCGACTTTGGTAACCACTGGGATAGACAGAGGAGAGGACAAATATTACTTTGGGTGTATTTCTGTGGGCAGATCAAAATGACTTCTGAGAAGAAAATTGTAGGTAATCATTAGTGATTATTTGTAATAACTGTTTAGGGGGGAGTACGTTCAGAGTGAAATTTTCTCCTTAATGAATGTAACGTTTTATGCAGGTTCATTTCAGGAGGACAGGGGCAGAATTTCCCAGGTAATACAAATGGGTACAGCACAAATACGTGAAAAGGAAAGGCACTTCAAGGTTAAAAATGAAACCGTAAACAAGTACCATACTTGTTTACGGATTCATTTATTGCCCTTTGAAGAAGTGCACACTAATGAAAAAGCATTGACTATGAAAAATGCTGCTTTGCACAATGTGATAAAACAGAAGCTTTAATGAGATGGTGGTCTAGCAGTTATTCATCAAACGCTTACAGTAATCTCGTTCATTCATTTTAATAAATCTCCATCGCTAAGCACTTCTAAACCTAAATACTCTCATGCTTCTGCTTCATCAGGCTAACAGTTCATTATCGGTCTGGTAAAAACCAATTTGGTCAGGTAAAGGGCTATTTCAGTGACAGTTTTTCTGCATTTTTTTTCATCCTTTTTTCATTTTCATCACATTGAGTCAGTAATCTTTGACGTAGAGTGAATTCCATATTGTATGATCTGTCATCTAGGTATGCATACCTGGGACATTCCGGAAGCAAGTCTCCTACAATGTTGCAAGCTTCTTTTTCTTCAAGAGGAGGGCATTCTTTCCCTCCCCCAATAGGAATCTGCTTCAGGTTGCGGGTCCTGGTCCGGTAACCGGGCGACAAATCCACTGCCCGGCAGGTCTTTGAACATGGGCTCCACAAAGACCAATCAGACATTTCACAATCTCTTGGCATCACACAAGACTGAAAGGTCACAGGGGTGTTGTCATGGATACAAAGGCTGAGGAAAAAAAGAGAGGAATACATCTAAACCTTAACTTTTTCAGATTTTATACTATGGTTAGGACTTGAATATCAGAAAAAACAAATGCACGCCAAAGAAAGTCTGTAAGGTGCTGGGTCATAGGAACATATACTGTGAGGATTGGAAAAGAAAATACTTGCACACTTGCTTGATGCTTCAAAATACAAACAGTATTTATTTAGCCATGACAAGACCGATTCATGACCGATGTGGTCAAAACTTTAACCGTTCTCATGGCTAATCAAATGCTATTATGTGTTTTTTGGAGCATCAAGAGAGTGTGCGAGTCTTTTTTTTCCAATCCTTGCACTTGAATGTACACATTCTGACAGTTAATGTCAAGCAATGTTTTGAAAAAGACCACAGCTCATGGAAGAATATAAATATGTGCAACCATTTACAGTCCATTAATCTGCAAATCATTTGTATCCAAAAGAAAAACTATAACAGTGTCAAGAAACCCCTTGTCTCTTCTTCAAGAGTGACAAAACTGAAAGTGTGGATATATGTTTTAATTTACACTGCATTGTTTATATGTTGAGTAATCAAATAATTATTGTAAAGAATGGAAATGGAACATTTACAAAACATTAAAATTAAGAAGGAACAAACTAAACATATGGTGGAGGGTCTTACATTACCCATTTGGAAGGCTCTGAGAGTGTTTAAATATCTAAACTAACACTCAAAAAGTTTTCTTTGTAGAACCTACATTCTAGCTGCCTTTTAGTCTGAGCTGGGATTCCTTCTCTTTAGTTCAGTTTACATGAACCGCACTGCATTAACCTAACGGATGTCTGCCTGAAATTAATGCAACCGTAGACTATACAGAAGGGCAGTGCATGCTTATTCACATTCGATATTGCTGATTTCACATCAAATAAGCTAAAAAAGAAGATCAGCCGTACTAGTCACTTCCCATCCAGCAATTTTTTTTATTGTTCACATAACTTTATATCGTGAGGAACAGTCAGAAATCTAATGAATGCTTTATCACTTTGGCGCAGTGGTCTCATTAAAGTGGACAGGTAATTTTTTCCATTTCACTTCCAAATTGATCAGTTTTCTTTCCCTGAATGGAAGGCTGTTTTTATTTCTTCCACAACATTGATGTACAGAAGGCATTTAAGATTATTGCCGGGCATGTCAGCTTTAGCGGGCCACTAACATGATAGACTGACAGGCCCCTGAAATCTCCCACTCCTTAAAAGCTTTAGAAACCTTTTATCAGCTCACATATTGCTAGATAGTCCAGGCAGAAACTGATAACACAGTAGTGTTATTACTAAGCAAACAGACTGCTACCTGACATCTGCATGAACTGGCTTCAATATATAAAGGACTGCAAAAACTACTCCTATGGAAAGAGGTTATTCATTGTAAACTTAAATTATCTTTACCATCTACTGCCTCACATAATTAACTTGATCATGTGCACCAATCAAGGATGTAAACAACACCAAGATCATATTTGTTATAGCTATTCTAGATGTTATAAGTTACTGTATTTTGCTCAAATGATAATTTGATTAATTAATTAAATGTAATTCCAAAAAAACTACTTTATAGCATTTATGATGTTCATAAGCATACAAGGAATAGGCTGTGCTTATGAGAATTTAACGATTAAGAACCCTTACTCTCTGCACTGTGAATTTATATCAAAAAATTTGATGTGACCACGACAAGAGAAACATTGGAAAGTTGATTCAAATTTAGGCTGTGAGGCTTGAAATTAATTTCTTAGATTTTTATTCTTTAACACCCTTAGTGGTTCCATTGGTCAAGGCACTTGTCATGGGTAGTAACTTAACCTTACAGTCTTGACCCTAAACTTTCAGCTCTTAAGCCTGCAGCCTGCAGTCCACAGTACCAGGACACCAATACGGTTCTCACTCACCAAGGTTACAGTGTGTATACATTGGTTTACAAGCAGGCCCACTGCAGTCATTTCAGAAGTTGGGGGTGATGTGACAAGACAATTTTTTCAGAAGTATAACATTTTATTTTATTACTGAATTGTCAGTGCCAAACTGTTAAAAAACAAAAGTGAGTGGGTCAGAAGAGGGAAGGGGGAGGGGCTATTGACCTCTTGGACCCCCATTCTGGAACCCCTGCTTACAAT
The DNA here is from genome assembly GCF_018555375.3 of Anguilla rostrata. Classification (NCBI taxonomy): domain Eukaryota; kingdom Metazoa; phylum Chordata; class Actinopteri; order Anguilliformes; family Anguillidae; genus Anguilla; species Anguilla rostrata. The sequence continues at coordinate 40,302,186 of NC_057935.1, forward strand.
TGAATAAGTGCTTTCCCATTTATTTAGCTGTAAGTATAGGAGATAGGGGACAAACATAAGAGAATTACATACATTCTCACTAAGAATGCCTGTTTATATCAGTTTGTATATCAGTTGTATCTCCTGAATTATATTCATTTGTCTTATCAAAGTTATGCATAAATGTAAAACATAACCAGATACATTATTATATTTTCATATTTAATTCAAAACAATTTAATTAGTTATGTATATTATATTGTATGCCATTCATTCCTGTGTAATTTAATTTGGTAATTAGACTGTAATTAAAAAAACTGAATAAAACTGAACTCAAAGGGGAAATATATATTCAAAAGCATTAAATAACAGCAAGTTGCCACGTGGTTTGAAAATAAAAATTTTAATTACACAGCGTGAATGATCATTTGCACTGGGAATTGCTCATGTTGGGAATAATGTGTTATTTTGTTTCTTCGCAATGCATTTTCAGTCATATACACAGTCAGTATTTTTATTTTTAGACTGTACACGCTGGGAGCGTTAGTACAATTTTGATTATTCATTATAAAATGGAAACATTAAGCTGAAGTTTAAACTCAAAGTCAAGCACTATGATTGCTATGAATGTTAGGTAGCATAAGACTAACCCTAAGGAAGAAGTGCTGAACATCAACCAGTAAGGACTAGATGGAACATAAGTCCTAAGAAATCCAAAGGAAAAGATTGAAAATGATCACCTATACAGTATGTGGAAAATAGATGCTGTTTAACAAAAATATAATGATGATTACTAATACATATTCCAAATTGATATTTACATATTCAAATACTCTGGTAATTCCGCTATTAACCAATCACACAAAAGAGTACAGTAAATTACAACTGTGCTCTTTCCTAGAGATGCATTGCATTAGCAAAATGCATTGGCAAAGACCAGAAATGTATGAATAATCAAGGGACGTGATGTTTTGGATAGTTATTTTGTATTTCAGTGTATTTATCCTGATGGGATAGTACCGTGTTAGCAGGAAAATGTGCTTTTACACTCACATGAAAGTAAAACATTGAAATGCAAATCTTGGCTCAGAATTCTGAGTAATCTGAAAATTGCCTCAAATCAATTACATGCAAATTGCAGGCCATATCCCCCTTTAGCCCGCTATTGCTGCGGGTGGCTATAGTGCTTTTCTAAACCTCTCTAGTTCTCCAACCATAACAGGATCTTATCAGCTTAACAGTGACCCCGCTGGCAATGAAAACGTAGCACAACCCACAGAGGAGGATAGGAATTTCATGCAATTTAATGCAATTTAACTCTTCCCTGTTTGAAAAGCAATGAATTGCACCATATTGCTTGTTTATAAGAAAGCATTTAAGCTCTGCTCGGAGTTGTAAGGGAGAACACCTGTCTCCTGTCTTATTACAGAATAGGTTCTGTGTTCTAGTTTATTTGGCGTTTGGTTATTTTTGTATCATTTGTTCTGAAGTCAAAAGCAATTACTCTGTAGGGGGAGATAGAGCAACCCATCATATCATATATTCTAATGACGGCTGTATTTCTATCATTCTATGGGCAACAGGGCAACAATGTATTCGTACCAGAGACTCGTATTAAATTACCGATGTTGCGCCAAGCATGAAAATGCACACTATTACATGAAATCAGATTGTCCATTGATTCTTTGGGACTAACGTAACAGACCCACAGATTGCGGTTACACAATAACAGCAATCCCCTCTAATCTAATAAACAGTGTTTATTTGGGCAGGCAGCCACCCCGTACAGGTGCCAGGCATGTCTCAGGGCCTTCCTTGCAAGCTAGATCAGAGGAGAGGAGATTAATGCAGGGCTAACCGAATTAGCCACGGCAAAAATAAATAAAAAAACCTGCTGCATGAATTTTCGGTAGATGGGTAAAATGCAGCTTGGAGCTTTCAGGAAGTTAATCTGGGATTTAGCCGTAAAGAGGTCTTTGCACTCTTTGTATCTGTAAGCTGTCTGTGATGGAGTGTGTGCCTCTCATATATGGCCTGATGGCGGTGGAGGGCGCACGTCCGGGGCTGTTTACCTGAGCATGGCGTTCTTCCCGTCGCTCCGCGTGCAGCGCACCTGCCGCGTCTGGTAGCCGATCTGGATGTCCGCCGTTTTGGAGCCGTGGTGGTGGTGGGGGTGGTGACGGCGGTGGTGGCGGTGGGAGCCCTCCGCGTGGCGCCTGACCGAGTTCTTCTCCACCTGCGCGGCCGCGGCGGGCCCAAAGTCCAGCGCGGTCCTCCCGCCGAGCCAGGCGTCCTTGGTGTGCGGCAGTCGGCACTCGCTCCACGGGCCCACCTTCAGGCTGTACCCGTACTGGTCCTGCCCCTCCGGGCAGGGCAGGGGGTTGTCGCAGGCGCGGACCTGGGTGAGGTTGGGGCAGTTGGCGCCCCCGTACATGGGCGTGGCCAGGACCGCCCGAGTCCGGTGCTGGAGGCCGGCGCCGCAGGTGCGGCTGCAGGTGGACCAGCGGGAGAAGGCGGAGACCACGCAGTCGTGCGGGCAGGGGATGAGGCAGGCCTGCTCCCCCGCGGGCCTCTGGGAGAAGAAGTCGCAGATGCGCTCGGTCACGGCCGTGCGGTTGGACTTGCGCACGCACTGGACCGCGCGCCGCTGGACCCCGTGCTGCGCGGTCACGCACTCGACCGTCCTGGGCTTGACCTCGTTGGAGAGGAGGGGCGCCAGGACGCAGGCGCCCCACTCGGACACCGCCCACTCGAAGAGCTCCTGGTGCCACTCGCACACCCTGAAGCAGCGCCGCTGGCTCTCCGGCTTCTCCGCGTGGGGGCAGTTGGAGTGGTGGGTGGTCCAGCCCTCGGTGTGAATGCACCACACCGTCCTGGTCTGGACCCCCCCGGGGCCACAGTCCTCACCCATACACCTGCCCCACTGACCTGCAGGATGAAGAAAAAGCAGAGGTGCTGTCTAAATTACCATCACTAAACAATATCTCTCATTTTTTAATGCTGTAGGGGTAACTCACGTAATGAGGGGTAACTCAGGCATAAATCAAAATTCAATCAAATATTAATAGTTTTGAATAATTTATTCATTAGAGACTGACTTGCCCAATACAGCATTTGATTAATTTTATTGTATTTTACAAAAATTTTATATTGTGTTATTTTTCATACAAGATAAAGACAAGATTTATAAGTAATAGCACAGTGCATTAGGAAATATTAAGATATTTCTAAAAGTAGAGACTGATTTTTCTTGTTTTTCTTCCACATCAATTAGTTGCACATCTGATTCAGAAATCAGAGAAACCCACTTGATACTGTAACACCACCAGACATCGTAGAACTACATAATTAATATGAAAAATACAGGATTTCAGATGGTTAAAAAGCAGGTGTGAATAGAGACATATTGAGCCAGAAGTGGAAACTCACAGTCACAGCATGGGAGCAAGATTCATTCTATTGTCTTATTCCTGAAAGCTCTGCTCAAATGGTTTGCTATGCCTCACCAATTCAGAGCAAATACACACAAGTATTTACAACAGTGTGTATTGCATTGATATATATATATAACTTTAGAAAATCAATTATTGTGACATACTGTATTGTAATACTTACAAAAGTTTTAAAAAAAGCTTAAAACCAAAGAGAATTGAGAATTTTCGGAAAACATTGAAAAATGTCACTCTGGACAGCCTATGCCCTGAGTTTCCCAGTACAAAGAGAAAGCATGTAGACTTAATAAGTGTTGGTATGTAATTTATTGTATTAAGAAGCGTCTGAAAAAAAGACGTAGATAGACGAAAATGTTCTCAATTTCAGGGCATGAAATTTGCTGTGTGAAACGTTTGCATGTTAGCCCAGTTCAGACTATCTGTGAATAGCAGTAAACACTACTCAAAAAATTCTAAATTCGCTGTTCATACCCCATTCCATCTTCAGTCAGGTACAAATGACAAATGTAGGAAACTGAAAATTGGTGCAGTGACCAAAATGTATGCAAAAAAATTGACTGTACTTCAGAGTTTGGTAATCACCTTCGTAATCACTCCTAATAAACACACTGTTAATTCACCTAATTTACCACAGCAGTAAATCAAACGGGAGCCGTTTTCAGTAATAAGCTCAATCCTCGCTTTCCAATATCAATTTGAAGATCAGCATACTCATAGTCATAATCGCAACTGTTGCATGTTCTTTTTGTAATAGGAAACTAATCATGCAATTCTTTTTTAACAACATGTTGATCAAAATGGTATCGTTTGTGTCATTTTCTTCCATGCCAATATTTTTTCACAGCCAGACTGTTTTATCATTCATCAGAGCATATTATTATTAACCCCATAACTGCCTCAATGGTGTCACACTTGAGTTTTTTTTTTCTTCTATATCTACATAAGTGCTTTTTTCATTTTCCATCAATAAAAGGGTCATTGCGACATGCTGAAACTACTGCATAATGGGATGCATATGAGGCATATGTGGTTCCATAAACCTCAGTCGTTAATTGTTAAAGTGCTTCAGAGGGTCAAGTCATGTCGCTTTGTTCACCTCATCATCTTCGCATCACATGGCTATTTGTTGTCATCATTTCCTGCGGGGAGCAGATGGCTTTAAGGGCAGACAGCCGCGTAATTTCGCCCCGTAAATCACCCGTCGTCAGGGGCAACGGCCACAGTGGGGGGAAAAAAAGGACATTGAAGAGGAAAGTGCAAAATGTAAAAACCCAGGTAACCGCAGAATATAGCAGGGTACGGGGGAGCGAGAGTCGCAGGGGAGGTAAGTGTGGAGAGTGCGACTGCGGAGCCGGGCGGCGGGATACTCTTCCTGTTCAGGTCAGGCAAGTGACAGTAAATAAAAGCTAAGTGTTAACCTTCCCGCCCCGTACAATATGGACAACAAAAAGAAAAAGCGGGGTCTCAATTCCGGGCGCGGTGACAGTTCCTCAGCCGCGCCATCGGCTCAAACGGACATATAAATAATCATAACTGCCTGGCCGGCGTTCGCACCTCTACCTCACGCTCCCGTCAAATCAGCGCGGAGCATTTTCACCCTACTCTCCGGGGCTTTTATTCAACTCGGTTCTTTTGTATCGCAGGGCCTCGGTCGAGCCCCCGGGCGATATTACAGGTGCGCGAGTCGCAATCCACGTAATGATACATAATGGCTCAAACGGCCACTTTCCCACGCGACCCCTCTGCGCTGACTCCTTCCACTCTCGCTGACGGCAAGAGAAGGGCCACTTGTCGGACCTCTTGCTTCTTAAACCGCACGCCCCTCTCTGTTTCCGCCACAAAAAAACGCACCCCGATTTAACATCGCGACGCGGTCGGCGCGACCGGAACCGGGCTCCTTTTGGATAGGCCTCCCCGCCCGTGGCCCAGCAGGCCTTAGCGGGGGCTTCCTCCAGGCTTACCTCAGCCACGCGCGCGTGTGATTTATGGAAGCGTGATTTGCGGTGATTAAGCCGAGCGCAGTCCAGCAAACAAGCTCCGCGGCTCCTCTCCCGCACACTCCATTTCTGACGCTGAATAATCACTCTGCCTGTCGCCGCCCAGCTCCCTCAGAGTGGGAAAATAAATACCCCACATTTCAGTCATCCTCTGTCTTGGTTAAACTATGGGGGGGTGAGAGGGGGGTGGTTAGTGGTAGTAGAACGACCTCCAGGGGGTGTCTTGATGTTTTAATTCCCAAAGACCGAACCACACTGAAAGAACACGGTCTTCATAAATACAGGATAATCTGCTATCAGGGGGCTTTCTGCTGCTCAAAGCACACAGGCACCTCTGCCTCCCCTGCTCTGCTCATTTACATCCCCGAAGCCCCTAATGATGATGTTTCTCTCCTCATCCCCCTGCATTGGGCACCTGCCACAAGACTGACTGAGCACACCCCTCCTGGCTCCACTGGTAATGCTCCAGTGGCACTGCTCTCCCCCCGTGCCTGACAGTGCCACCCATTGGCCTCCCAGTCCGTCTCCCCATATGTCCAATGTCATCCTCGCCTGGCTCCACTGACTGATTTATGTACTATTATTTCCTTAGTACGGTGTATTATGCAGTTAGCCTTTTCCAGTTTAACCAGTGCCAGCCATCAGCAGAGTCAGGTTCTGCTTCTTCCTATTACTAGCCAGGGAGTTCTTCCCTTCCACTGTTGCCCTAGGCGTGCTTTTGCGGGGTTCAGGGCTGGATCTCTGTAAAGCTGCATTGTGACAATGTCTTTTGTAAAAAGCGCAATAGGAAGAAGAAAAACTGAATTCAATTGAACTGAATTGAAACCCTGTGCACAGACTCCTTGTATATGAATTTTACATGCCTGAGGAGCTTTACAGATACTGTACTTCACACGCTAGCCCCAAGGTCTCATCCCCGAAACACTCTAATGGGTTATATCTGGTTAAAGTGGACAAACAGCAGCTCCTCTGTTCCTCCTCTACAGCGATAGCATGCCGAGGTTAGGCTGAATCCATCTGTCTCTATATCCGGAATAATTAGTGTGAATTTAAAAAAGGATGGGATGCGCTGACTGGGGTATCCCATGAGCATACCGTGTTAAGAATTTTCCCAGACAAATGTGTTTTTCTGGGTAATACAGGCTTTACGCACAAGTGTACTCGGGTGTGCGGTAGCGTGACGACTTTCACATCATTCTTAAGGAGCTTCTCGCTTACTGTGGCTCAGTCTCACAAAGCCTCTGACAAAAATGAACAAAAACCCATCAGACCAATCATAAACAGATTAAGTATATGATTAACTGCATTGGTTAATGATGAAATGACATTAATCAGTTAACCATGATCAGCTATGACAAATCCTGTGGATAGTTTAAATCTTTCCATTTGTTGTGTGTGCCGTGTAATTACATGTACACATTTTTGGTCATAATTCTTGAGTGTACCAACAGATTGGTGAGGTGTACAGCTCCATTATTCATAGATGCCGTCCTCTCCAGCAACAGCAAGTCTCCTGTCATTTATGCACCACGGTGCATCCTTAATTACCAAATTAATATGCAGCAACTTATGTGATTTTCATAACTCTGCCCATTCATCTTCCAATATTTCCTGAATCAGCTAATTCCATCCAGGTGTCTGCTCCAAAAAGCCAGGGAAGAAATTAACGACTAATGTTTACAATGTAATTTCCTGGGCACAGCTATTTGGAAAGTAATCACATACTGTACACCACATTTGCAATTTGTTAAAACTAATTGAACAACACACTTCACTCCAGAAACTCATATAACTGTATACACATATACACAAACACACACACATACTTATATAAAGGACATGAACCTTCAAAAAGTTTGTCTGATTTTTTTCTCCTAAAGCTTTGTAAAACATGAATATGAAACTAAAATGTTAATTTGATAGGGCGTAGTCACACAACTCTAAAGATCTTTAAATATCTCCCAAGAGCATCATAGCAAATCCAGCGAAAGCATTTCAGTGATGAGTTGTCTTCAGGGCACAACAATATTATTGTATTATCTAGTCAACCCTTATTCCTAAAACACGAACCCGTACGGTCTAATTTTTAAATATCTGCTTCAACAAAATGCTGCTGCTATTTTTGAGTACAGCTCCTCCATGCAGTTATGAATGTTTATGCTGTTGTTGAATCAAAGCTTGGAGCAAAAGTATGCCACACTCTTCAATACTAAGAGTATCTATTTGTCAAGAGTGATTTGCTCAATCTTAAGCACAAAATATGGAAAGAAACTATATCTTCACATGCAAAACACCTGATATATTTTAAAAGCTTAGCATTAAAATTCTACACTTGCAAATATTCATTATTAAATAAATAATAAAATTTTAAATAAGCTTCTCTCCACATTCATGGTATTCATGTTACTGATTGAAAGATGTAATACATCTGTAACATACTGCAAAAAATACTGTGAGTTAAATAAATTAATTAATTCATTTTTACAGCATTACCATCTACTTTCTTTATGGGCTGCCATTTGACTCAGTCAGAATTTGGATTAAAATTCTGTTGTTATTCACCAAAAAAACATTAGGGGATTACTGAGGATGCCATAGGATGTATCACATGAGTTTTCCTGCAGCACACCCTATGTCTACTAGAGAAAAACGTGCATCCTATGTATCCTATAGCCTATATTTCTATTTGGGCTGTTTGGCAGATAGGTTAGTTAATGTAATTAAAACCAAAGCTTATTTGGTCCTATGATTGTCCTGATAAACATGTTGTGGTTAATATGAGGTCTGTAACCACTTAAATTGACTTTGCATAAATAATGAATCTAATGAAGCATTCTCCATAGGGATTTCTTCTGCGTATATGCCGTATATACGCTTGTTCCAAACACACATAGATTTTGATTTTGCCAAAGAACAAATTCAGATAAGAAAAAGAAAAGAAAAGATGAATGCTGAAAAGGTCATGGAAATGTTCTTTAGCACGGTTTACAATCAAATCTGATCGTACACATTCACGATCTGATGTGATCATTTTGTGAACGAGGCCCAATGAGACGTGGGCATGAGAAAGACTGTTGTCCATCAACTGTAGATAGAAGGATTAAGTGGCCACGTGGGCCAGTTTCGGGGATTCGCCTCGTACATGGGAATTAAAAGCTCCCCTCGCAACCATGGACTCCATACCGGCCTCCGTGAGTCAAGGATCTTGGTTTCATTTCTCGTCCGAAGGGCAGCTCCTCCTAAAGCACAGTGTCTCCATTCCAAATGGGATTTTAGTTGGCCCAAGCAAGACAGTGCCCACCACTGGCACAAACACTGCTTCCACTATGGGCTTTTTGGGGTAAGTAAACATGAATTATGAATGAACTCATAATGCATTGTTAATTTCACTCCACAATAAATGATATTTTTATTGTTATTTCATATTTTGTTAGTCAGAATATTAGCCAATATTGTACTGATAATTTGTACTTAATATGTTACTCAATCTAATTTGCAATTAAACGCTTATATCACAACACAGTGACATTCAATCTGGAACCGTACACATTTTATTGCACCGAGCGACATGGTTTTACTGTGATTTCAATGTGTAACCAAAGAAAAGTCAGTAGGTTCTGTTAGTTTGCTCCAAGCTTAGCTCAAGCCTAACTCTCTATCTTTCTCTTAACATGACACAATATCTCAGCAGTTGCCTTCAGATAACATTAAGCTATACAGGCAGAAAACAGCAGCCTTTATTTTTTTTTTGTTTTTTTCTGTCATATCGCCTTCTACTTTTGCCAAACATACATTAGTTAGAAACATATGTTCAAAATCTTTTTCAGAAACCAGCCCAAGGAGTAGAGCATAGGGACCATTTTCCCCCCTGTTTTGTCATTTTTTTCAGAACCAGGTCATAAATGCAGTAAGCACATTACAGGGAATTTAGCAAAACATCTGCCAGCCCTCCAACAACGTCTTTGGACAGCATATGGCAGATTAAAGACATGACACATCTTTGGGTAGGCTGAGAAATCAATTAGGTCAATTTAACAATCAAACCAAGCTGAGCATCATGACATCAAGATCTTGGATGGAGCGTTGGAGTGCTATGAAGAGACCAATCATCACAGCTTCCTTCACAGTTGCCTCCACACTCACTCACCCCCCCCCCCTCCTCAGTTCACTCCTTCATCGATGCATCATCTCAAACCCTGGCACACAAATACACAGGTCCATCCGCGTGTTGATACCAGACCGGGGTCAAATACAGATTTAAAGTATCTTAATTACTTTTAAATACTTATTTAGAAATTATTTGAAATTCAGCATTTACAAATACTGAGTATTTAAATTACAAAATGTATTTGAAAATACATTTAAGGAGCATTTGTATGTATTTGCAATTACTTTCAAATATTTCAAACGTCAAAAAAAAAAACATTTAAAATGCTGAATTTTCAAATACAAAGTGTTTGATTTAATGGAATTATTTGAAATAACTTTCACAACATAAGGCCAGTGGTGCAACAGGTGCATTTGCACCAAGCTGTTGAAAGACTTGAAAAGCACTGGATATGTGGGAACCAGCTCTGAAAGTTGAGCATTTTGTCTAATTAGAGTACAGTATTTTGATGAGAACGCGTCAAGTGGCTGCTGACAAATGTTACAGATTTCCATTGTTAGTTGGTAGTGAATATGCATGGCTGAATTCTATTTTATCAGTGTCTAACCTTACAAAATGTAAAATGAACTGTACATATGGTTGTTGAACATTCAGAAAAAAACAGGAAATACAGTAAAAGTCCACTAACTTTAAAAATATTGCATGAGTACAAATAAACAATTCTTATCATGAAGTCTGAATCTGCCCCCCCCTGCAAAGACATGTATGGACATTTAGGGTACAGTCTGTTAGAGGCAGCACACAGTTTGTTTAAAATTGCCAGCATGTGCTACCCTTGCCCATAATCCAAATTCAACCCCTAGCCTGGAGTGCCCTCAGTATTGTAACTCGCTGACATCACATCGAGGGCCACTCACAAAGATTGCACAAAGAACTCTGGGATACACCCTTCAGTATGAAGCCTACATTGTTGCTGGCTTAGTCATGTCTGTTGTCTATCACAGAAATATTTCAAAATATTTTAAAATTGTATTTGTATTTTAATGTATTTTTAAAAGGCTCTAAATACTATTTTAAATTGTATTTCTAATATCTTAGAAAGTATTTGGTTTTCCATGTATTTCATATGTAAATGTATTTGAAAATATATATATGTATTTGACCCAGGTCTGGTTGATACCTTTATTTCTTTGCCTACAAACATTCAATACCTCAGCTCAGCTAGTTCCCCCAAAGCATGAGCAGGGTAAATAAACCAGCTCACATACAGAAAGGTGCATGTATTATTAAAGAGAAAGGTGAAAGCCAGTGTATGGACACCATTGCTTGTTTGTTTGCCTCTTTGAGCCTAGGCACTAAAAGCCCTCAACACTCACTGGATAAATGAATACTAATGGCAGCTGCTTTCTTCTCAGACTGAGAGTGACAGCTGGAGTTTCTGTTCAACATGCAATCAGGTGACAGGCCTGACGTGGGCTCCCTATCATGCTGTCACGCTGACTTGCTGTGCTCTCTTCTGGCTACATTAATTAGCTTGGGGCTAGCAAGCCATCCCTTATAATTCACAGCTTCTTCTCTGATATCCCGAGAGGTTGCGGTCCAGAGCCGGAATGTTTGCCCAGTTAGCCAAAACATTTCCATCACTTTATCAGGGACGTGCGGAAAATGTGCAAAAAATGTCTGCCTTGGTTTCCACATTCAAAATATAAAATGAAATTTTGATTGGAGGAAAGGCATTTTTTCTCTATTCACCTGTGGTACCTCCCCTGAAATTCACATGTTGCTAATGCCTGTGCTAAGCATTCAAATGCATTTAAATAATCTACACAAAGTCAATATTAATAGAACAAATCTAGTGCTTAATCCAACTCGCTTGATTATTATGCAGTGGATGGCGGCATGTTGTAACAGTGACGGAAAGTGAAGCAATTCGCTAGCTGGCGAGGGGAGAACCGCTGATCAAACATTCCCCAAGAGGAATTGATTCACTTCTCTCGCGAAATCTAACAGACTGATCTTCGCAGGTGAGAATGCTTGGTGGAGACTGATAATTGGATTGGGGCCGATCTCACCCCCGCTGAGCACAATTGTTACTTGCTGCTCAGGGAAAGTATTTGCACTTATCTAACAGGAAGTCGGGACTGATGACTGAGCTCGGAGAGGTTCCAGTGGAAGAGCGCGACACTTCCACATCAACATGTCCTGAGGCTGTTGCTTCGCAGATGAAGTGAGCGGATTTTATCTTGTCTGCTTATAAAACGAATTCTGCTTCGTAAACATTCCAGAAAATACGCCATCTGCTATCGTGACCTGTTCATAGTCCACTTATTACCAGAGTCATTCCATTAGGTCTCTTTGTTATGGGTAAGTGCAAGGCAATCAACCACAGTACATAACTGCAGAAAAACAACCGAAGGCATTACACACATTTAATTACGAAAAAGCCTTCCGCATAAGCGAAAAAGATTATAGACTGCATCCATGTCACAGCCGGCACTGACAATCGAGTGGCTTTGTGCAGAGCCAGAACAGGAAAGGAGGCTCATTTCTCAGTGAATATGCAGATGACCTCAGCCGGGTCCCCTGCAGAATGTCACCTGCTGAGGCTAAATAGATTTGCTCCGGTCCATCTGTCACCACAGCTTCACCGCACCCTCTCAGACAATCAGCGGTTGTTCTCTGTGAATCAAGTGGAGAACGGATCATCTCCTTACAGCTCAAATTAGCCCAACTGCCACATTTCTCCATAAACCACTTTCTTGCAGAACATATGAACAGCCATGAACAGAAATGAATCAACGGTACAATTATTAGCTATTTTATGCATAATAAAACCCTTTAAACAAAGGTTGTTTAGTTTCAATAATGGATATGGCAGTGTCTGCTATTTTGGGAACTTATGATTGTAAATGTTTGACTAATGATTTATATACAGCTTGAAATGCTGAAAAAAATACTTGGTTTTTTGGTTCATTAATGACATTTAATAACGATTCATACATATTAATTTTTGGTTGTACTGTACTTGTGTGCCATGCACAATTTGCTCAGCTTTACAGTATTAAATACATTATTTCTGATAAAAATAGAATTATGAGGACTGGTCTTCCACAGTATGTGATTAGTTTACCTCCGTACACAATGGCCGTCATTAACTGTATCATCGGAAGTACACTCAGGTATAATGCAGGTGTTTTTAGGTTCAGTTATAAACATGGGAACTCAATCAGGGCATTTGAAAGCACTCCACTCTTATTCTGGTCCCCAGTAAGGTTAGCCTAACAGGGTCCACAGATTAAGGCCAGTGGGTTTCCTGCTGAAGGATGTGGTGCTATTTAAACTTTGAGGCCCTCTCAGCTGGCAGATAGAGCAGAGCAGTGGGGGACATTCTGTCAGTCCAGGAGCACTATCTGATTATCATCATCACTTGGTAAAGCTATTGCGCTGTAAAGCTTTGACATTTAAGCCTTTATTGGATTTTGTCTTTTGACATGACTTCTACTTTTCACTTCTACTTTGCAAAGAAGAATGCGATTAAATAGGTTAGTCAGCGCCATGTGAGCTGAATTCTACCAGGACCATGAAGAGGGGTACGTTAGGAATTACATGACTGGGCATCTCCAGCCACAGTAACCCAGAGCACTCCTTTCTCTATAAGTAGACCCAACAAAGCCATCAGATCACAATGGAGGGGTCTGCCATCCCCAGACTCATTACAGACCACAAGATGTGCAGGCCCCATTCCTATCCTAGACTTATTGGAGAGGACAGGAGATGAATGAAGAAGCTGGGAGCAGGAATGTATCAAGTAGTGAACTCTACACTCACCTTCATCTCCCTCAAAATGAGATTTACCACACTGTCAGCTATGTACTCAGGGGACATTTCTTACCCCTCAACCCCCACCCCCCGTCCCTCTCTCCCCTCTCTCCTTTTCCTCCCCGGCACACACACACACACACACACACACAAAAGCAAAGGCAGCATACACAAACACATGCATATACAAACTTACACATTCAAATACATACTCAAAAGCATACACAAAACATGCTCATTTACAGCCATACACACATGCAAATTCAGACTTGCTCTCATGAAAACACACACATGTACACGAACACACATTTAAGGTGTCTTTAATCTAAAAAAAAAAAAAAACACACAGCGCTCTGGCAGCAATACTGTAAGTGAATCGCTGCTTCTGTGTTAGCTGAAACGAACACTTGTAAACATGTGTCTCTAGAAAACCTACTCAAGAAGCAGGCTGAAGTGCAGATTGAATTTGTCACCAGTGAGCTAGTGTCCATGTCAGAGTTTCCCGCCCGTCGAGCAAGAGCTCTCATCTCAGAGACACTTCAGTCGAGCACCCTTTCATCCCCTCCAGCAGGTAAAGGGGACAAGGTTCAAAGACCCTTCTTTTGCCTCAGGGATCGAAAGGAAAAGCAAATACTTTGCCGTTCGGTACCTGAAGGGATGGGATGTACCGGGGAATTGTAAAAACGGAATTTTACTGCTGCCTCAGCACGTTTTATTGCATTTCCTCACACAAGGCTTGACCAATGATTTGAGCGCCAATCACAGGCATGACCAAACGTGTGGAAGTGGTCCAGAAGATGTATGGTTTCGAAAGTGCTGAGTCGACTGAGCCAGCATTCTGTGCTTCATGCTTCTTCTTACCCTTCCTTTATTCCTTCCTTCCTTCCCCCCACTCTTCCCTCCTTCCATGTCTAGCGCTCCAGATGCTGTATAGTACCTAAGGCACAGACTGAAATTTCATGCTGATGGAATCTTCACACCAGTGTTAATGTGAGAATCCGCGTAGCTGACAGGAGACCTGAAAATCAGCTCCAGTACCTGTAAAATAGAAGTGCTAACTGGCATCCAGTACCTTTTCACTGAGATGTTTGCAGTGCATGCTAATCAAGTAATTCCGTTGTAGTTTCCACTTCAGTGTTAGGCATCTCACAGAAACATTGTGATTTTGTGAGAAGAAAACATCACAATGTACAATGTCCTATGAGTATAATCTTGTAAGAAATGTTTGCTGAAGGAAAATGGCTTAAAGCCTGAGAAGACATGATCACGTGGGCAACCTCAAAAAATTTACCACCCTTACCCTTCAATCTCACAGCAAGAATTTTTAAAATCAGTCCAATACGTTTTACAGACTCTGTTGGTACCTCTGTGCTTCATTACAAACAATCACAGGAGATGTATCAATGACACTATATTGCCCCCTCAATTACAAATTCAAGATCTTTTCACTCTCAGACAACAGGTGGCAAAAGAACAAATTGGATTCAGAGGACGTAAAGATTTATTCTGTGAATCAACAGTGCAGTGTAGTCTACATTGATTGCTGATCTCAACAGGAAAAAATCTGGAAGTAAAACGTAAACAATTTCAAAAGGAGATAAGGCGAGGGTGGGGTTGCAGACTATTGTAGGTCCAGATTACTGCACAATTTTCCAAACACAAACAGAGTCACAGAAAGATGTATGCATTCATAGTGCTGGAGAGGAGTGCACTGGCTGCCAGTGTTGTGAAATTAATTTCTGTAACTGACAAAGATGAGAGGGAAAATTATTAAAATTGTGAAGCTATAGCAATTTGACATACATGTCAGCCTGAAAAAAATGTGAATAATAGAAACATTTTGGTTCCCCGCTACAAAAGTAATATAATTCCCACACACGTAGGCAAGTGCACGCAGAGTTTATTATAATTCACATTATGATTAATCAAACCACTTGACAAGCAAACATGACGAGCGATAACGAAATATCATATTCCAGCTACATGCCTCTCGATGTGTATATCTGAAAGATGCGTGTGGTCAAAGTTCTCTTTTCAAATCAAAAACAGCCGAGCTACAGACAATAAAACATCTAATAACGCTATCCCGGAGGCTCTCGAAGTGTTGATTTGAATGAGATGTTTGGTCAGAGTTGTCCTACAGATCAAAAGCAGAGAACTAACTGTAGAGCTTTCAACAGTGAGATAAGTGACAGATTAATTTGTACCCACCAGCAGTAATGGAACCAATTATTCGGATACTTTTAGGGTCATTTCGGTGCTGGAAATGAAATGTTTTCCTTCATGTCTGCCTCTCTTTAAAAAAATAAAAAAAACATGTGGGCAGCACTATTCAAAACATATTTTGATAATAAGATAAAATTGTCGTCTCCCTGTGCTCCATTTGTCATTGTGAAATGACAGCGGAGAACAAAATCCAAATCTGGAAGGAAAAAGTCAATATTGCAGGACAGGAAGGTTTTTTTATTTTCTTTTTTCTCTTCAAGCATAATTTCTTATACAGTCTTTCTTTCAGCCTCTGTGTTTCTGACCTCGACAATAAAGACCAGATATTTCTGCTTTCCCTATTCATCGCAATTTGAAAAATGTCAATGATTCCCTTTGCAGCCTTGAGTGCTGAAATGGTGCCATTTCATTTGGAAAGAAGGACCTGCAATTTCCAGCTCGGCTCCTTTGCTTGGCTAATTGAGTATCCACAAACTCCCAGTGCATTATCGCGTTATAGCACGGCCAATTAACGACACACAGAAACAATCATTTTCCAGCGCTCAAGGCTGTTTGAATTCCGAAGGCCCTGAATGGCAGGTAAGTAAGCTTATCGTTGCTGCTTTGCAAAGCTGTGGACGATTACTGTTCATCTTGCCTTGGAAAATGATTGGAAAGAGGAAATGCAGGGAAGGGCCTACAAATAAATAACACAGATGCAATACATTGAAGAAATGTTTGAAGCCCCAGCATCTGGTAATAAGAGATGCGTACAGTGCGACGGAGCATGGCAGAGGAGGAATGTTCAGTTTAACTGGGCACAGAGAAAGAAGAATGTGCAGTGTAACTGAACACAGTGAAGTGTATCTGAACACTATGAAGGAGAAATGAGCAGAGTAACTGAACACAGTGAAGGAAGAATGTGCAGTGTATCTGAACACAGTGAAGGAAGCATGTGAAGTGTAACTGAACACAGTGAAGGAAGCATGTGCAGTGTAACTGAACACAGTGAAGGAAGCCTATGGACTGTAACTGAACACAGTGGAGGAAGCATGTGCAGTGTAACTGAACACAGTGAAGTGTATCTGAACACTATGAAGGAGAAATGAGCAGAGTAACTGAACACAGTGAAGGAAGCATGTGCAGTGTATCTGAACACAGTGAAGGAAGCATGTGAAGTGTATCTGAACACAGTGAAGGAAGCATGTGCAGTGTAACTGAACACAGTGAAGGAAGCCTATGGACTGTAACTGAACACAGTGGAGGAAGCATGTGCAGTGTAACTGAACACAGTGAAGGAAGCCTATGGACTGTAACTGAACACAGTTAAGGAAGAATGAGCAGTGTAACTGAACACAGTGAAGTAAGAATGAGCAGTGTAACTGAACACAGTGAAGGAAGCATGTGCTGTGTATCTGAACACAGTGAAGGAAGCATGTGCAGTATAATTGAACACAGTGAAGGAAGCATGTGCAGTGTAACTGAACACAGTGAAGGAAGCATGTGCAGTATAATTGAACACAGTGAAGGAAGCATGTGCAGTGTAAGTGTCTGTGGGGGGCGGTGAGTTCTGAAGGTGATTTAGAGGTTATATCCGCATGTGCAGCAGGATTAATGAGGATATAATTGGGTGGTAATGGGGATGTAAGCAAGAAGTGCTCAGTCGGATGGAGCCGCACTGGCTGTTTGTTCAGAAGAGGCCTGTCTGCGCACTCAGAGGGACACAGGCTATGTTACTTGATAAATACATTAACACATTAAAGCATAGTGTGCTCAACATGACACTATATGAAATACTCCAGATAATCACCAGTGTCAGTGTTGATTATCTACTTGTGGTTCTAAAAATTCACCAAGAAAGTATTTTAAAAAATACACTGGGTGATGTTTGAACAGAACAGACGGTAGTATTTTAGTGAATTACAAATCTGATATGTTCAGGTCAGAGAACCACATTCCAAAAATACTATGGACACCTTGACGAATCATTATGTACTGTATAATCTCAACAAAATGTGTTCAACATAATAAGACAAAGTTGCTTCATACAAGAGGGCGAATTGGGGCGATAACAATGATAAATTGAAACCGTAGTAGTCATTATTTAGGCTCTAGCCTATAAATATGTACGTATGTATTTATGCTGATGGTGGAGTATTGGTAGAGATACACATAGTGCCGAAGGAGCTTGTTTTGTAGAGATGCATGAGCGGATGGTGGAGCGGTCCCAAATCTTTGGCACTTTCTGTGTCTAAGATTTGGGGATTATGGAGATAAGCATCCTAAGGATGGAGAGTCAGGATAGATTGCCTCTCCAGGGAACACTGTGTTTACACTGGTGATGTGATCTAGAACCCTAGCTCTACAAGCACACTGAAACTGGAGCACTGCATGGTTTTCACAGCACAAAATATCACACAGGGTAAATACTGGGTGCACACTTACTGACCGATTGATCAAATTAATTTTACTGGTTGAATTTAAGGCACATTCTGTTAGAAAGGTAATTGGCAATGCTCGTTGGATTTAAATCTGTAACACCAAAAAACAGTGTTTATAATATATTCAAACTCAGTACATAATCATTTTCTCAGCTTTATAATGCCCTTTCTACTTTATGGCATGTTGCATTTTAAATCCACAGTTACATACTGTACATTAAAATGAGTGAAATTCTTTCATTTTTCTTTATGGCTGGAATCAAACTACACCAATACTTCAAGTTCCTGCTTTTCTCCTAGATCTGAAGAGTGATGGTTCAGTAAAAATAAAAGAAAATAAAAAAAACTGTGTATTTCAATTTAATATCACTGTAATTTAAATGTAAAATTGGTACATTAAAATGCATGGAAAAAGGTTTAAATCCTGAACAGTACAGTATAATATTACACCACACTAGTGACAATTTGTGTCACTAGTGTTTTTACTATGACATGATATATGACTGATAACTGGGAAATCCTATAAGATTAAAGGCAATGATTTTTCATGCATAATCTGATACTGTGTAAAAACATTAATTCTAATTTCACATTAAAAACCCAACACCTACCGAAGAAAACAAATGTTCAAGTCAGAAGAACTTTCGAGCTTGCACATGAAAATCCAAAATTCAAACAAGCTAAATTCTGATTGGCTTAAAAAAATAATTATAATAAAATTATAATTATAATAAGAAAATGGAAATGGTTTATTATGTACACTTACCTCATAGGAATTTATGCGATGTATTAAATAAAACATACATAAAACAGATCATTTTCATTTAGAGCTAGAGATACTGAATCAATTTGCTTTAACTCCTGGATCAACCAAAAGGCTGAGAAATAATACATTGCATTCTCTTTTAAATTTACAATTGAAATATAACGGGCCACATTCAATACTGGGGCTGTTGTTCTTTAAGTTCACCAGGAAAAACACTAAGATAAGCATGCAGCAAAGGGTGAGGCATGTGGAGGTACTTTTCTCTCACACATAAACCTTGTGCAGTAGAATCTGCTCTCACATCTAAACCTTGTGCAATGGAACCTGTTCTCACACCTAAAACTTGTGCAATGGAACTCATTCTCACACCTAAAGCCTGCATGTGCACTGACACTTGCATTTGCACTTATAACTTGCGCACTGAGATTCACTCTTCTGCCTACCACAATCCGTTTTGAATACACTCGTGAGCGCACACACCACAGAGTTCTTACTGGAGAAAAAGGCGGAGGGGGCTGTGGGCAGGGGCACCATGTGTAGGGTAGAGAGTAGAATCTTATCTTTACTTTTTACCTAACTTTAATCATTTTTAATTATGTTCTCAGTGATATATTGCAGAGTGCTGTGTTTCACTTTGAGACCCTACTTCGTTTATCGCACATGCTGCACGGTTACAGAAGATGCATATGAGAGAATGTGAGGAACGTTCGCAGCTCAATCTGCCATATTCATATGACTGCACATGGGTGGCATAACCATTCATTTGCACTTCTGCTACAGCAAATATGCTAAATCAATCATTACAAAAACACTGAACCAGCCACTGTAAAATTGAGTTATACATCAATCTTTATTGAAAAACTTATCCTAGCTAAAAATTACAATTACATTAGCCTTTCCTCAAAAACACTGCCACTGTTACTGTATAAATCAGTGGTGGCTTGTGAGCTTGAAAAGAAATTAATCATTGTTCTCAAATCTCTGTACATTCATTTTGCTTGATTTACAAGTATGCCTGTTATCTGAATAATCCATTGGCAAGTAATCAATAACCTTTCTCCCAATTTTAATGTTCTTGCTTTGTATTCACTTCACATCAGAGAATGTTTACTATACAGTATGCATGTTATAAGACACATTCAGGAAATATAAGACATATTCAGGAACATAAACATGATTGTCTCAAAAATATACTGAAGAAAAAAGGTTCCAATAATTGTAAACCACACATTTTGAGTGCAATATGTAATAAAGGAGAAAAAAAAGCCTTCAGCAGCATTTAAACTGAAGAATGTAAAATTAACGAGCCTTACATTGTCCACAGACTATTGCCATTATTGAAGCACAGAGAATGAATGGTAAATTTTTGTCCAAATCGGTAGATATGAAATCCATGTATTTTTTCTCTCTTGTGATGCAAAGAAAATTATTTTATGTCTACACCAATAGACACTGATTCAAACTAATTAACTGCTTGATTGCAAATCAAAGAAAGTTAATGAAACCTGATCAAGAGTAATGATCTGTTTGAAGGTAAGGGTTCTGCCCCATAATTTCCAGCTGAAGCTCAAGGAAAACTACTACTACTGTCTTTACCCAAAACACTACCCATCCTAATGTAAATATTGCTAATACTTTATCCTGTTTTACATCTTCAACATGTTGTGCAATAGCTATTTAGTTACGCTTAACATGTATCACCTTAAGTCTTTACAAATGGCAGCTTCTTTAATATAAACACTCCTCTAGGTACTGTAAATATAATTAAATACAGCATTACTAAAAGTACACTGCCCCGCTACTGAAAATATTACCACTGCTTGGAAATTTACCATCAATATTCACAGACTGTTGCCGCTACTGTAAATATTCCCACAACACTGGATCAGCCTTCTCCAAAAAACACAACTCCATATGCATGACTTCAGGCAATGAGGCAGTGCGCACGCTCACCGTTTGACTGAAGAAAACTTTGAAAGACCCTCAGAGGTAAATGCAGCGAGGCTGTTTTCCTCGAGCTATCTTTTTTTTTTTTTTACAGTAACACGAATGCACTTTCCTTTGGCCGGGCTCATTGACATGCACATTCAGAAGCTTCCCATTTAGACATTTAAAGCCCCCATCTGTGATCTGCCCTCCCTGTTGTGCTGGATGCAAGTACTCCAGTGAAAACCACCTGTTCACAGATACAGATATTTATGGATTTTCTGTTTGTAACGTGGGGGGTTAAATTAGAGCAGAAATCCTGCGAAAGTGCCTTGCTGAATACGCCATGTGTTTACAAATCAGCCTTGTAAGGGCCATTGATGCATAGACCTAAATGCTATTTTTCACAGGTCCATTTTCATGTGCTTCATAATAGACCTCTTGGACAGCAAGGTCAAGTAGGGCACTCAATGAATTTCAAGCTCCAGGTAAACAGTGGTGTTAAATGGTAAGCTACTGCACAATAGAAGGCAAACTCCTGATAGGGCTATATGTTCGGGAATCAATCACGCATGACGCATGAGCCCAGTGAATGGCGCAGTATTCAGGTGCACAGGGTGTGGTTACTGAATGTTTTGTATAACCAGAGGTGAGGAGCACACAGCTCACAGCATGCGGCACAGGTGGAAAATTGGCTGCAATATATTATCCATGGGTGTGTTGCAGCACGATTTAATCATAGTCAATCAAATTTCCTCTTTTCATTCCCTTTAAGAGCTGTGCATGTTGCACCCTGGGGTACCTCCAATTTCCCTGGTCTACCACTGCAATGGAAGATGAGGATATACTCATCAGAAGAATGGCTTCTGCCAAGAGGAAACTGACAGTCTTGTGTGGGAGGTGCAGAGTAAGGCTGTTCCTTTTTCCAAAAATTGAGTTTGAATGAATCTCAAATAAGAAAAATTAAAGGCGTTTAAAAAAACAAATTTCAATTTGTAAAAACTTTCTACCATCAAAATTTCAATAAAACATTTCCTAAATGTATAATTATTATGGGCCACCATTAATTTCCCATTAAACCTGTAGCTAAAAATAACTAGCAATAAAATGACTCGGTAGATCAACTGTTGCTCAAACGGAAGAAACAATGATAACACGCAAGTCCATTAATTCACAATAATGGTTTGGCTTACCTTATCTAAACTGAACTGACCGACCTCCTTTGGAGGAGAAAAAAAGTGTTAGCCTTTTGTCAGGCAGTTGCTCCGTGCATATGTTGCAGACGACTATGCTGACACCAAAATTGCAGTGAGCTGCTTGATCTTCACTGACACACCCGCAAAAGCTCCTCTCCTCCCACTTGCACGGCCAGCCGCCAAATTACCAAATGGGCTTTGGCGCGTTAAATGCATGACGACAATGCCTCTTCGGCAGGGCGACGGCTCACCAAATGCCATGTGCCGGGCAGAAAATAGAGCCCATAATGTTTCAGAAAATGAGGGGACCTTCAAAGGGGAATCTTTTTTCATTTATTAAAATTCCAGATGCATTTTACAAAGATGAACGCTCCTCTGTTTAGCACTAACAGCAAAAAGCATCACACTGTTTTGCATAAGCAAAATCTGAACATTTCCCCAGTTTCTGACATCTGACTAAATCCAAGCATGGATACGGTGGGAGTCTGCTAAGAGCTCTCAGCTCTGGAGCCACGTGACGCTTAGCTTTTCTCTTCAGATCTCTGTCGTCTCCCAGTCAATCTGTGCGCTCTTATCTGTCGGAACTGCTTGGCTTTGCTACTGACAAAGAGGACGTTTAATCTTTATCGCTTTACCCCAGAAAATCAGGAGAGCTGACTGGCTCTGCCCGCTGCGGACGCTCGGCGACATCCCCTCTCTTCACAAACAGATTTGCGCCTCCGATTGAGAAGACAGGCGCCCACTTGCGAAGCACAGAGGCTGCAAATAAACTTTTCAATGATAAGAAACAGCATTGTTCGTGTAAGGTCTTTTGGGTGCAGTCCACAGGAAATTGGAATGTGCAAAATTCTTAGGCTCCATGCCATGAAGCGGCCATGTAGGGGCATTCACATTTCACCCCAGGCCAGGTGCACAATGCTGACTGCCTTGCAGGGAGGGGCAATACATTCAGTCACAGTACTGAGGTGTGAGAAGGACGGACAGTAAATCTTAATATTAAGGGAATCGAGTCTTTCACATCTGAGGACAAAGGGAAAGTGTTTGAGCAAGGAATTATGTATGGTGCTGAAAATCATTTCCTGGTGAAAACAAGTTTTTTATTTTCCCTTCAAATAGTTTTTTTTTTTTACTTCACTGCACTTCAATTAGCATTCCCCCCTCTCAGTCGAGAAGATCATTAATTCACTTTTCCAGAACCACAGAACACTTTTTTCCTCTTTTACTCCTTTCATTGGGGGTGGGGGGTTGGGGTGTTTCATTTAGCTTGTAGAGTTTGTTTTACAAGCCTTAAGACAGTCCTACAGTAACTTTTTCAGCTAATGAATACTATTGTTATTATTGCTATTATGATGTGAAGCAGTGTTGTGTGCATGTAGTTTTCCTCATTATTGGTCTTCATACACATTAGGCACTCTTGTCATTTTCAGCCTGCAGTCTGTCATTGCTAAGTTGCTTTTTCTTTCTTTCTGAAGGTTCATATGAACTGCCAGTGTAAAGTGAAATGCCCACATAACTGACTAAAAAAGTTGTGCAAACATGCTTAACACCAAGATTTACAAATGAAGAAGATTGGCGCTTTGCATAGGGTGAGATCATTCTGTGCTGCATAAAGCAAATGGATATTGCTGCCTTGATGTTTAACTTCAATTATTCTGTGTCTTTGTGAAATACTGGCTTACGATATGGGAGACCTTGTTTTTCAACTGCATGAATGCTAAAAATGAGACAGAAGCTGCTCCTAACTCAGCTCAACACCTTTGTTATCAGTGATAAGAGAATCCCACCTACTACTTCACTCAGTGCCTTGATGATTTTCCTTTCTTACTTTCTCCCATCATTCGCTCCTGTTCACTGTGTTCTTCTATGGTTTCCATGAAGCGTCAACAAAGTGTGCAACCGGCCAAGAGTTACTGTATCCCTCATAAGATTTCAAGCCAGTGAAATTTGTAACCGATTCCTGCACCTGGCATCCATTTCTTTATTGCATAAATTCAAGTAAATGGGGCATGCAGAAGTTCTGTCCTGTAAAAACTCTGGGCTTCAGTGGACTCTACAGTCTGGCAGTGCCAAGCATAATTGTTCCAAAAATTGTCTTACTGTCTCACTGCACCAAGAGAGATTCTTCTGGTTGATTAAGGGCTTGCACACTGCTTGTGCCAACATGCTTCCAATGCAATGACTACACAACTCAGTCAGTAGAAGGTGGAGTAAAAAGAAGTGGCAGCAATGAGACAGACCTTTACTGTAAATACACATGGGCTGTCCACAGTGAGGGGGAAAAGAGAAAATAAAGATGAAAAATTAATTAGAAAACATACATTTGAATGTTTATTAACCTCAATTAATCTGAGTGCAGAACACACTTCTGTTCCGCATCTGATATTGAATTAAATATTCATCAGCATCTCAGTGTGAATATAAAGGCTTTCAATCCAAGCAGCAACTGTCACATTGTCCATGTGTCACATTCTGATATAATTTGAATGATAACAAAATAATTCATATTTACCTCAAATGATTGAATGCATTGTGCCTTTAAAAAAAATGTATTCTCAATATATAATTTCTCCCCAAGAAAGGCAGTGCCTCATGCATAAGAACAGGCTCTTCTTTCGGCGTTAGAGTGCACCACATGAGAATCAGAATCATGCTTTGCATTTGAGTGAAATGAAAGCCCTGCACAACTTCAGAAGGGGGCAGGGAGGCAGAAGGCACTCTGAAATCTGACTGTTCACTCAAACTCTTCCCAGGGGACTCTGAATCCAGTGCTCAGAATGCCTTTGTCGCCGGTTCCCAGGAGACCAGACGTCAGCTTTTATGACATCCTCAATGAGCTCCAATCCCAAAATGACATAAGCACCGCGTGGGGTTGAGAGGACCCGATTGCCTGATCCATGCGAAGAGACGTTTTAAAATTCACACTTGCGTTCCATCAAGGTTGCTTTGAGGGTGGCACATGCTTATTATGGGAGGGCATTAGTACTCAAGTGCTTCAGCAATAGAAAACCTGTGCGATTCCTGGATATTGTGATAATTAAACGGGTCAGCTAATGAAAGATTGGCTTTATTTGAGCTATCAGTTTAGATAAACATTCAGCGTTTAAAAAACATGTGTCGTATGGGGTATGGGGTCGAAGACTTCACAAAAGAAAACAAATCTGAGACTCGCGCATATTTCCAGATTGATTTAAAGTGGGCAGGTTTGGTAGTTTTTGTAAGGTCTGCAGTGTGAAACCATGGCAACGCATTCATTCACCGAACTGCTGAAGCATGGTGTTCCTTCCATCATCAGAAAGAAGCACCGCATTGGAATATTTTGGGGGAAAAAAAGACAGAAAAGCTCAGAATTCGTCAGTAGACCAGGACTTACAATGAAAAGACCATGGGAACAGTACACTGCAACACCATGTCAGACATTCCATTATACGCAGGAACAAAAGTATGAAACCAATTGAGTACCAGCCCTTTCAGAGAATTGCACCTCACTGATGCAACCTTGCACATACAGAGAAAAGCACTGAGCTAAATTATTTCCCGAAGATTTACAACCAAGATTTTCATTGATGGTTAGGATGGTGAGTTGATTTAGTTGTTGTTTTCTAAGCTAACAAAACAAAAAGAACATTTTAAATTACTTAAGCTTGTCTTTCCTGATGATTCTATCTTCAATTGAATCATGTGATTTTCTATTTGAATTTCACATGATTCAAGTGAAAACACACATTAACTGTCCTTGGGGTTCTCTGCTTTATTGTTTCCTTTTGTTTTCTGTAAGTAACATTTTTAAGGACAAAACCATGCGATAGTATGCAGTACATTGCCACTTCTAATAAACACAAAGACAAAATATTTTTTAAATACAGAAGAAAATTTATTCAAAGTATGGATATGTATCTAGTGTCTTCCCTCTAGCCTGGTTGTTAAGGTAAAAATGTATTTGGTGGTGCTGTGTCCCGTTTATTATCATCGCTAATTAGAGCAACTTATTTTTAGCTTCAAATCAATGCACAGGATTGAATTTCCTAACCTTGATCCAAACAGTAGCAATTAGGCCGTACTTGTAAGGGTACCTTGGAGAGGTGGGGAGAGGGGGAAGGTTAGGTTTCAGTTTATTGTGAAGGTTGTGTAAATTAATTCATGAAGTCAAACAGAACTTGTGCACTGTCTCACTTATTGGCCCTACAGCGGGAGTAAGAGAGTGTCAGGGCTCTTGTCTCCCTCAGCACACCCTCGATATAATGCACTTAGAAAAACATAAGCACACACACACAATCTATGATTAGTATCTTTGGTGTTCAAAGCTTTTGAAAAAAAAAAAATATATATATATATATATATATTATAAATAAAAAAACAAGATCAATAACGTAGAAGAATCAAAAGTAAAATAGAGCAAAATAGCTGGTTTGCCGGGGGTTTTCTTTGAGCTGACTGAAGCAAGGTCTCTCTGGGTTACTTTGTGGTACTGCAACAAAGGCTTCAGATGAACTCTCCTTTCTTAATGAAACCCTTATTGATTTCTCATTCTGTGGAATCATAGCCACAGAGCCAGTTCTCTTGACTGGAAGTTTCTCACATTTAATTTGTTTGTAGTCTACAGGGAGAATTTATCAGATAAAGCTCCACGGCTTCCCAAGGGAGTTTATCTGTGCATCTCTACAAACGCTGAATAATTGTGTTTCAAAACAAAACCAAAATAAAAATAAGATGCAATTTTCACACAATAATTTTATCCAAGTTTTAGCCCATGTCAGGCAGAGCTCAATTTTATCAGGTCTACCAAGATAAATTGCCTGTAATTCTCTTACAGTGAGGAGTCTGCAACAATAGCATTAGCAGAACACTCCTCATTTCAGTCTGCCACTCTGCAGCCTTGCACTGAATAAAAGGCAGAATGTAACTCTGGTGCACAGAATGCTGTCTAGATACTGCCTTTATTGTACTTAGGCAAATGTCTTTCTGCATTTTGGTCATTTAAATCCCTGAGATATTCCAGTTTTTCATATAGGCTTGTTAAGAGGCGTGGGTTTCCAGTGTCTACAGGTCTTTTTCTGCCTCAGCTCATTGCTGTTTTGTTGAAGCCCTTATTTGAAAAAAAATGCATAAAATCAAACTGTATTCCAGAAAAAAAGTTTCACATTGAAAGACAATACGGAGAGCTCATGACCACAAGAAAGAATCATTCATGAGACGGCTTCAAAACAGACTGCCGGCATTGCAGAGAATACAAAAACCAGGAACCATGCAAGTGAGCTCCAAACAGAGGGGTCTATTTCAGAGTATATGTTTTTAGCATGAAAATCAAAGCCGTGTAGCTCTTTAGAAACACAAGTCTCCACTTCCAAGAGCTGTGGGTTCTGGTCTCTTGGTCAGTATTTAAAGGCTCTCAATTCTGTAGATTAACAGTTTTTTTAAGCCACATTAATATTAATAACTTTGTCCCTAAAAACAGTTTTCATTACAAATCTAAAGCAAACTGATTCAAAAGTCATGGGTAACCTATACTTTCCTTTGATGTCTAAAAATCTTAAATGCCTCAGAAAAAGTTTTAATGATGATGAATGCAATGTGTTGCTGAGGTATGCACTAGCAGAACTGAATATGACGTCATGCCTTTGAGTGATTTATATGCTGACACAAACAAGCGAGGAAATTTAATCCAATTAAATACTCTCTGTTTTTCAAGATAGCTTCCCTCTCTCCTACACAGATTCTTGGGGTTGCACTTCAACAGCTGTTAGATCTTAATTGTGCCACAAACATACCTGAAAAGTACCAAAATTTGAGAAATTCAGAACTCAACTGATTAAAAATAATAACAGTCAATTTAAACTTAAGATAATCATTTTTCTGCCCTATACAAATTAAAGAAAAAACCTAATAAATGAGTAGAGAAACAATACGAATGCAGATGCTTCCATACAGGTGTACTGCATGATATAATTAAGCAATTAACATCCTATCATGCTCTGTGGCATGCAGAAAAATGTGCAGTAGGCCCAGTTGACCTCAATTTTGTTGAGATGGAAAGAAGAAAAGATCTAAGTGACTTTGATAAAGGGTTCACTATTGGGGCACAGATGGCAGGAGCTTCAGTCACAAAGTTCCAGAGACTTCGAGAATCTATGCCAATGTGCATTGAAGCTGTTCTGGTGGCTTGTGGTGACCCAGCACCTTACTAAGACACCACCTGTTGGTTTTTCCTTTAATTTGTCACCCGTTTGTATATTTAAACCTGTGCTTTTCTATTCAAACCTTCAATACAAAGGAATCCTTACTATAATTGTTGCTTTAATTTTTATTTTATTTTTATTTTTTTAAGCAATTTGCAGCTCTGCACAGTCCAGAGTATGGACATGCCTTTAATCTGATCTAGGCAGATATTTGACGATAATAATCTGATCATTGCGAGGGCCTAGAAAGCCAGCTCATCAAAAAGTGAATCAATCCTGGACACTGCAAGGATACTGGGGATAGTAAATCCCAGCAGCGTTGACATATTCACCTTTCATTATGCATTTGTGGGAAACACAAGGAGGACTATGGTTAACAGATAAACATGCAACAAACAGAAGGATAAACTGGATATCTTCAGCTGAGGTGACCAAATAGAAAGGGACAAAATTTCTAGCCAAACTTTTAATTGCAATGACACGTCTCCAAAACCAAAGTTTACCTGCAGGCTGTAGCAACCAGGAATCTCACATGGCTGGTGAGAACTGGCAGGCGAAGAGATGGAAATTGCGTAATTGGGGCAATTGTGCAGAAGGTAAAGTTGTGGTGACAGAGGGCTCAGGGGAGATAAGAGCACTTACTGCAATGGGAATGTGACTGGAAAATCAATGTTGTGGCATGCCACATGGTTTCAACTGGCTGACTGTCATATGTTGTAACCATCTAATGTGATTATAATTTACAGTGATTCATCAGTTATGAACAGATTAACCAGCCCACAACAGCAAGAATTGTATTATGAAGTGAAGATTTGGGGCATACGTGCCTTAGGAAGTCTTTGAAGGAACTGGACATGATTCATTGGCTTTACATGATGTAATGCCCCATGTGTGCCATCATGTGTGGTCTTATCGTGAGGACCTATTATATGAGAGAGAAATTTTGAATGAGTTTCATGAAATAAGAGAGCGTCTCAAACTAGCCATTAACTCCTCCTCTTCTATGTGTATTGATCATCTGACTCTAACCCCACTCTTGAGATATCTGCAACTTTGTGGGATCCACCCTCTGTCAGTGGAGAGAATGGTCTGTCTGGTATCTTAGCACACAAGATTGATCGGGAAATAAGTACAGCTACATAAAGGGCCTTCTTGAGTGCACCAGTATTTGTGGTGCAGTGTTTGGAGCAGTGTTATTGGAAAGCTGTACTATACGGTGTGCATTTGTCTGCATTAAATTTGCATGGCGCAAAATGTGCAAAATCATGATACAACTATAAGACGCTAAAAGCCTATGAGACTAATGTGCAATGGCCCTGTGGATATACACTGCCCGGCCAAAAATAAAAGTCACACACTCTAATATTTCGTTTGACCGCCTTTAGCTTTGATTATGGCACGCATTCGTCGTGGCATTGTTTTGACAACCTTGTGCAACGTCACATTTATTTCAGGCCAGAATTGCATTATCTTGTATTGACGACGGGAGAGTCGAACCACTCCGTAAAGTCTTCTCCAGCACATCCCAAAGACTTTCAATGGGGTCAGGACTCTGAGGTGGCCAATTCATGTGTGAAAATTATTCCTCATGGTCCCAGAACCACTCTTTCACAATTTGAGCCCGATGGATCTTGGCATTGTCGTCCTGGAATATGCCCGTGCCGTCAGGGAAGAAAAAATCCTTTGATGGGATAACCTGGTCATTCAGTACATTCAGGTACTCAGCTGACTTTTTATTGCCGCATAACATTGCTGAGCCTAGACCTGACCAGTTGAAGCAACCCCAGATCATAACACTTCCTCCAGAGGCTTGTACAGTGGGCACTGTCGAAAAAAACAACTACTTTTTTTTTTTGGCCAGGCAGTGTACATATGATGGTTTACAATAATAAAAGAGCATAACATGGGTATTAATGTAACAGATACACAAGGAATTCAGAAAAGTAAAACAATGTAAGTTAGTCATGTGCATTTTTTGTATAAAGCCCCTCTAACACATTCTAACACGTGGGGTATGAGTATAGCTGCCAGTCACAACCCCGGGGACCAGACGGAAGTGTCCGGTGTTAAAAGTTGAGGGGCGAGTTCAGACTGGCTTGCTGCAAATGAATCATTTCATATGTTTCCTTATTTGAATGTAACCTAGTCACAGTTACATACTGAATAGATTCTTCTAACTATTTCTAAGTACCAGTCCCCATCCCCCACCCCTAGGTTGGGGATAAAAATATCTTTAAAAACATCTTAGTGAATTAATATCATTTCCAATATCATTTACAAGCCTCATATGGACAACCAAGGGGTGACCTCATAAAATGAAATATCAAATATTTGTTATCTTGTTTCAAATATTTGCCATTTGAATGCTTTGAAATCAATAAAATAATCTACAATAAAGCATTTCAAAATGACAAAATAAATTAAATCATTTTACTTACACACATATTTTATACATACATAATGGCAAATAAATGTATTTGAATGGCTGTGAGATATTTAAAATGATTATTTGAACCAGATCTGGCTAGGACATAAAGCTTGTTTGCACTAGGTTCTTGCAAGTGTGATGTTCATGAGAAGACTGTCAAAGATAGCTACCTTAATCAAACAGACCATACCTACATATGCAAACAAATATCAGCAACCAGTTAGCAAGCTAATGAGCCTAGCCTAGCATTCTGCTATATTTCAGGATAGAATAAACGTGAACATAGCCATCACAAGCAATTATTGTGGGAACAAGAGCATATGTTAGAGCTTTTTATTCAGATAGTGAAAGAAATATACAGTATTTGAACATGAGTGAATGCAACAAGATATGTATTCCAGAAAGTATACTTGCCTCACACACTTTTACCTGTAGAATAATCCTCATCTCATGTTGAAACACCATCCTCATACATCATACACAATCCTCAAACTATAGCTTCTGGTCCCTCTTAATTAGCTAACTGAACTGTGTTTTAACAATAGAGACATACAAACTTTTAAATTTATAGTAATTTACTACTAAATCTGATCAGTATTGAATAATATTTTTTTAAACATTAAACTTTCTTCATATTTTTCATTTTAAAGTTTAATTCACTCATATTAATTAGTTCAAGTTTAAGTTGGTATAAGATCACATTGACTAAATCAATTTCATTACATTTACAACCACTGTTGACTACTTAGAGAACAGCCACTGAGCAGTAATTTCATTTTCCAACCAATAAGTTTTCCATGTTTATACAAACTTTTATTCTGAGGAAGTGCTGCAGAGATAACACTAGATAAAAGGGGCCAAACTTTGGGTGTGACTCCCTAAGTGCACATCTATCATCTGGCTATTTAAATAAACATAATCCAGGAAACACATGGGGGAAAAGTGCTCTAGTACTACAACTTCCTGAATTCAAATGTGTAGTTTGATGTCTTAGTTTGAGTCAACAAAGACTTTGACTAAGAAAAGTGTGATCTGGAAGTGTCATCAAATTTGTGATCAAATGTGTCAGTAATTCCTCCTGTCATTATTTATGCTGATGAATATGCTTTGAATATTCCCTATACCCTAAAGTTAACCCTAATAATACGTGCATTCATAGTCACTTTAAAAAAATAAATAAATAAAAAACAAACTGAACAAGGCTTTTTTTAAATCTTGTAATTTAAGAAGGACTTCATCTTGGTATTGTTCAATAGGAAATAACCTAAAAATAAAAAAATCAATAGGATCAATGTCTGACATTCACACATTTACATGTTTTATGATGGTTGGTAATTCAGAAGCAAAGCATTTTATACTTTACAGTTTACTCAAACATAGCACTCTACAAAGGCTGCAACTGTCACTGAAGTTTGACTGACAGTCACAACATGGTAAAAGCAGCGGCATTTGTTTTCACAATTATAGCAATAAATGTTCAGAGTGTGAAGTTTGAGACCAGGATGTTGTGAAAATGGCATTAATGATAGGCCTCTGAAGAGAAATGTGACAAGTAACACAAAATGTAAAATTAAAATTGTCAAAAACATAAAAGCATGCTTAAGACAAAAGTCAACTCAGGTCCACTGAAAAAGACAGACACATTTTTAATTAACAAAAACGATGACTGCCGATGTATTTTTTAAAAGATTCAAAACATCTGTCACTGAGTGGAGTATAAGACTGAACTAATAAATGTATTCATTTCCAAAACCATATAATGGCATAATGCATAAAAAGTTTACTGCCAATAAAGTTTATTTTTGAAAGTCAGAGACTTATACAACTTATAAAAAGATATATTATAAATCCAATTTATCCACCATAATCCTGTAATGTATATTATAAAAATGTAGTTACAGTGGGAGAAGTGTATCTCCGTTTTTAACAATGGAAAGTGCGTTTCAATTTACTGATAACTTCTAGTCTTAGTGATAAGAGCAAAGATAATTTCTGCACTGTATGATACTGAAGATGTAGGCAGAATTGCTTGGGCTACTCCTGGGTTCATACCCTATTCAACTGATTACTCTGAGGTTCATTTTTCTGAGATTCTACTGTAATTATATCCTTTCAAATACCTAATCTCCTATCAACCCCATTTACCTTCTACAGTTCTGTAATGGCAATGGTACTTTTTTTTAGAAAAAATGGATATGTTCTATAGATACTTGCAGGCCCATAGTCATTGTCTACTATTGTCACACAGACTGTATGTATCTGGACTAACATTCAGAAAATTTAGATTACAAGATTACATTGTTACAGAGATATATAGTGAGTGCCATAATGTTTGGGACAAAGACATACAGTATTTACCAGTATTTACAGTATATACTGCTGCCAATCTGCGGTTCTCCTCCGAAACTCATGCCTGCCAGCCAACTGCTTCTTTTCACACACAACGCTGCGCACACACGAAGCAGGGGCGGAGGAGACCCATTCTGAGGAGACCTTGCCACCGGAGCCCTGACAGCCTGTAGTTGTTGCTCGAGCATTGAACAAAGCTGGCTATCCCTACTGACGGTGTCCCTCCCATTTTCTTGAGTGATGTGAAGTCAATTATACACCGGTCCTGTGAGGCTACCAGCCATGGTCGGCACTGGCACAGGTTGGATTCAACTCAGTGCGCCATATTTTGATGACAAAACACGCGCAAACGCACCTGGGCACAAGTGGAATTGCTAGTTCTACCTTGCTGAAACAGAGTCATTTTTGCTTACGCCAAGCTTCGTAGTTTCATGGACCGCAATAAACCCATTTCCATCAACGTGGGTTGGGTGGCACAATACAGGGTGGGTCAATAGAAACATTTGGCACTGTGCAAGTTTGGCGTTGAATAATTAATTCTCCATTTAAACCCAACCCAGGTGAGATTTCAAACACAAACGGTGGTGCATTGAGCTATTTCGGTGGCATTATGAATGCACACATATGAACACATGAACACAAAATGCAGGTTATTTGGGCAATGCACTTATACGGAGCTAATCAATGAAAGCCACATGAATGAGACCCAAGGAAGGTGGGAGATCGGGTGAGCACTCGTCAAATAGTGTAAGATAAACATTTGTTAAATTCCGGTGCACTGCTTCTTGATATGTTAATTTCATAACTGTCAATACATTAAAATAGAGTACATAATGTGACACGGTATGAGGTGGCACTAAACAGGGAACAAATTTACAGACAGCCCATTTACAGTGGCTGTTGGGGGACAGTGGCTATCCATTGAAATCTTGGGAACTTACTTCATACACTAAACCCAGATCACACTGACAACCTGCTTTTATGTGTGTGTTTGGCAGGGCTTGGTCAACGATCGAGTGAACTTTGGAATGTTTGGAATGTTAAAAATCTATTTCAAATATTTAGAGCAGTAGGGTGATACAGTATAATATAGCCCTCAGAAAGACAGCACAATCTCTGTGAGATGCTGTGTTCTACATGGTAGGCATAGTGGTGGAAGTGTAGCATGATGGTTTGGGAAATGCGCTTGGTTCAATTCCCAGGTAGGATGCTGCCACAGTACCCTTGAGCAAGGTATTTAACCTGAATTGCTTCAGTTTATATCCAGCTGCAAAGATGGATATAAAAAATGCAAAAGCTGTGTATAAATATATGCAAAAAAATGCACAAGAGAGCAGGGATGGGTTGGCTGTGGAGGTCTTTCTCTAGTGAGTGTACATTCATCTTATCAAGTGCATGTCTGCAATTAATACAACTTAGTGGAAGTAGTGTTTTTTTGTTGTTGTTTTTTTAAATAGTGGTATAACACAAAAAAACTGCCAAAAAGAAACAAAGAGAAAGCTATAGTAAATTAAAACTAAACGTGAATCTTCTTTCCTGTTAGCAGGCCAAGTTGAAACAGCAGCGGCAGCAGCACAGGAGAGAGGCTGACTGGAGGCTGTCTCTGCCAGCTGCCTCCTGCTCCTGGCCAGTCTGGGAATATTCACCCAGTGGAGTTGTTCACGGGAACCATTTATTATAGTTTTCGGCACTGGAATATAAATGGAAAGTATATTTTGTTTGAGGGGGAAATGAATATGAAAATTAAAACGATCCAGTCTCACCTTTGTTTTGATATCATGAGTAATGGTTAGCAGAGAGGCTCGTGACAGAGCCTCGCATAACGCTCTTTGGCCATGACACAATTATCAATTGGCTGCTGCGCTAACACACTGTGTTTAAAGGTAAAGACATGAGATGGACTGGTTGGCACCAAACTCACAATTAATTTATTTTTATTGAATCATGCTCTGCGCCACAGTTGCGCTGAAGCCTGGTCACAAAAGTACCTAAATTCAACTGAACACACTCTAATTTGGAAGTGTCTTGCATTCGGGCTATTGTTTGACAATTGTCCCTTGACTGTAAAAATAGGTCCCAGTGTGTAGCTCACAGTTTTAGTTCAGCTTAGTCATATTTGGTTCATAGTGCCTCTTGTAGTTTTAGCCTGAAAGTCTCATCATTAAAGGGGAAATCTATGCAACTTTCTCCATAGACTCGTGTGTGCATGTGTGTATGTGTGTGTGTGTGTGTGTGTGTGTGTGTGCGTGTGTGGAGTGGAACACATTCCCTCACAAATGGTTCCATGGTTCCTCTCCTGTAGCAGCTTGCCATCACAATAAGCCTGCCATGCACTTCAAGGATGTCAAATCCTCATTCCTGTTGTTCTGATTAGATCGTCTTTTGAACATATGCCCTTTCAAGTGAATTTAATCAATCTCTTTATTACTCTGGAGGCATCTGGAGCTACAATCATTACCCAACCGCAGAGTAAGAAATGAAAGTGCTAATCACACAGGGAGTTTTTTCAGGTTTACTCTAGGAGAGGTATAATGTTGGCTGCCCGACACAGGCACTGATATATAGATATACGTCACTAGTGAAGCATGCCTATTGGACCCTGGCCATCTGCCTCCCACCCAAGCAAGGGGAGAAAAACAACTGGACATGCAACTTGTTACCATGGGAAAAAGTGACGCACGTTGTAGCTTAGTTTATTGTGTCACCTACACTGCCATTTCACTAAATAACTTCAGAACAATACAACAAGATGGCGCTGCCCACGCTCTATAAGCATATGACGAATAGTATCATTTTGAGTGCATCGAAAGCAAAGTGCAGCAATTTCACATACGCACACTCCCATACACAACCAGGTAGACAACAGGGGCAGTGGCCTTAATCAAGCAGCATAGAAGAGAAGAGAAGAGAAGAGAAGAGAAGAGAAGAGAAGAGAAGAGAAGAGAAGAGAAGAGAAGAGAAGAGAAGAGAAGAGAAGAGAAGAGAAGAGAAGAGAAGAGAAGAGAAGAGAAGAGAAGAGAAGAGAAGAGAACTACTTTTAATTGCAGTCAGAGATTTTAATGGCCAGGCAACTTTAATGTGCTACCAACAACAATGCAATTCACAACATCAGACATTTTTAAACATAGCAACACTGTTATTTATATTGACGTGACTTTAAAAAATACTCTACTTTCAGCTGAAAGAGGATGCAGGGGGAACGAGTCACATGGGCAATCCCTAAATAATAAAAGTAATAGAACCCAAAAGATATATCTCCTCTGACATGATGTAAGTATTAATATTCAAAGCCATGTGATTGTTTTGTGATTAAAACAATCTACACAGCATGTATTCTATCTTACTTCTACATGCTCTCACCTTGGTCATAAATCCAAAAGAAATGGCAGTACGTCATTCCTTACAGCTCTGAAACCTGGGAATAGATTACTCTACATCATTATACGAGATTTCACTCAGTGCTGCCGCTATAGACAGACAATCTACCGGAAAACATACATGATTATGTTAACAGCCTTGTAACCTGCAGTGATACCCACCACCTCCTTCTTTGAGCTGTGGAGATTTAAAATCTGGGGAAATTATACTCCCTGAGAGATTTCTTGCGTGTGAATCACCTTGTTCTGAGCTAAACGGCGAATCTCTATGGAAATCCAATTATTTTTGAGTAACACTTTAATATATGCATTCTGTGCCCTATATATACAGTTAGGCGATAAAAAATGAGACAGCAAGCAACCACTGCGGTTTATTGTCATTATTACGTAAAATGCACTCCTTTAAACAGATGGCATTCAAATACAGTAAATTAGGCTAACTCATATGCTTACACCAAGAAATATAAGACAACAGTTTTGTGCATATGGGTCCATTAAACACATTAGATTATCTCCTAATTCTGATGTAAAAAAGGCAGTTTACCATAGACAGCTGCACAAATTCTATAACCATGTGATCACCATGAAGTATATTTTAAATGTGTAACTACAATGACAGTGTGGTAACTTCAGGAAAGAGCTGAAGGTGCTTATTCAGTAATTCCATTCTTACACGACAGTAATGCTACAGTATTCAGTAATTTGAGTTCAGACAATTTATGTGAATGAAACACATGAAATCAGTCAAAAATGTGGACTGGGAACAGCTTAGTCAGTCTGTTAGCCATAAATGACAGCTCTTACCTGTTTTCCAGGTGTAATGGGTCTCTTTGGGTATCTCCATATCTGCATTGGCTTGCAGTACAAGGAGAGGCAGTAAAAGCAGAAGGTAGCTCTCAGCCAGCCGTGTCCTGGCAACAACGCCAAAATCATCTTTTAGAATCATAGTCCAGCAGGTGGGCTTTCTGTCCTGTCTTATGCCTGAGGGAGAAAACAGAGACATATGAGGATATCATATGACCTCCATTCGATTGCTTGCCACTTAACCTTATTCAGTACCACCTACACAGCTGTCGTTTCACATATTATGCATTTACACAGAAATATTTACTGAGAAAGGTCAGACTGCAGACTGA
Source organism: Anguilla rostrata (assembly GCF_018555375.3). Lineage (NCBI taxonomy): Eukaryota > Metazoa > Chordata > Actinopteri > Anguilliformes > Anguillidae > Anguilla > Anguilla rostrata. The sequence goes on from NC_057935.1 coordinate 40,339,538, forward strand.
ATAACATGTTCATACTGTAACCTAGCAGAGCCCTCATAACCACAAAGGTACTGCAACCCATTTATAACAATATTCACTCGTGCTGTCTTTCTCGTGGAAGAGGTGTTGTGTTGTGCCTGCAGAATTCCAGAAACTTGTAGAATATGCCTTGGCACATATGGCAGCCCAACATACTATTGTGTGTGGTTGAGGGCAAGATAAATAAATGCATTATTCAACAAAATTGCATATACCATTGCATTCATACCATATGAAGTTGAAGTAGAAGATATTTTCCAATTCAGGGCCTGATTACTAAGGCCTTTAGCATGTTCAAAACCTTCTAGCACATGTAAAACTAATAAAACAACCCATGATTGATGGAATATAGGGACCATGACCAATGACTGATCATGTTATTGGTTTTGCGTGTACTAAAATGTTTTGCACGTACAAAAGGTTTTCGTAAAGAAGGCCCTAAATATGCTTGAAGTTCTCCTGTAACACTTGGCTGCATACTTCAGTTTCTTCTTTTTGTGTTTCCAAGGTAGGGAGTGAACTATACAAATGTACAATGAAGGAAGGAGATGTCTAACTTTAAGTAATTGAGGATATTAATCCTTTTTAGAAGGAGATATCAGCCTTAATGTAATGGAGGACATGAACCCTTTTGAGGAGGCAATATCAGCCTTGAAGTCATAGACCAGGAGTCCTCAGTCTTATCCAGAAAGAGCCAGTGTGGATGCAGGCTTTTGTTCCAACCAAGCAGTAACGCACCTGATTCTACTAATCAAGGTACTTAGCAAAGACTCTACTGGTTCATCACTAGAATCAGGCTTGCAACTGCATGGTTGGAACAAAAGCCTGCACCAACAACAGGCCCTTTCTGGAAAAGATTGAGGACCACTGTCATAGAAAATGTTAACCCTTTTTAGGAGCTAGGTCCTGGCCTTGAAATAATGGAGGATATTAACCCCTTTTTAAAAGTGATGTGTCAGCTTAAAAGTAATAGAGGATATTAGAGCACATTTAAATTGCAGCTCATTTGCTTCTGCCTCATGTCCCTCTTGATTCACAGCCTGTGGCTTAAGGATCAGTGCTGGCTTTCCTAATTTGCTAAATATACTGCAACAAAAGAAAAATTAATGAGCACACTTATGCTTCATTACAACTAACATTGTGAACCACATGCAGAAAAAATGGTTTCTATTACTCCTTTCAAAACATTTGAGCATTTGAATTAAAATGCATAAACATAAACTTAATTTCTTTTTCAGGAGTGCAGTGAACAAACTGTAATGTTGTTAATGTAAGCGCATCCTTAACTCTCAATTTCTTATGTAATATAAAAATAAATGTGTTTGTTTTTAAAGATTGCAAATGATTCAAAGGTAATCAGTTTCACTTCACTGCCCTCGGATGGGTGCACTATGATTCTATATGTGCCAGATATTATGTGCCAACCAAATGACTACAATCCAGCAATCCCTAGATTACTGTGTCATTAGAAGGATAATGTATCATAATATGCAGTGTTCTCTTGGTTTCAGCAGTTTCCCAGTATTTTTACAATGTAGAATTTACATTCCTTGTCCCCTTTCTTTCCATAGTACATTTTGTACATCTGATCTTTTATGGGCCTCTGAATAAAACATATGAGTCGATCCGACAATAACTATTAAACTTAAATATGCATCTGAATTATTTCACTCCAGTTCGCAGGCAAGCCAGATGCTGCCAGGTGGGTTGTTGGTTGATTTCATTCAGGAAAATTAGATTTGTGTCTTATTGCTTTTACTGTGTTTCACTACTGGCAAAATCCAATTTGTGTTAGAGAGAGAGAACTGAGAGAGAGAGAGAGAGAGAGAGAGAGAGAGAGAGAGAGATAGAGAGTGAGTGAGGGGGAGAGAGAGAGAGAGGGGGGGGGGGTAGTTCCTATCAGATAAAGATACAGCTGGGTGCAATCTGCAGTCAGTGACCCCTCTCTCATGCTAAATGCTGATAAGATGTAAATGCCCGACTCAGACACATAGATATGCAAATATGTAAGTAAATGTGCATGTAAATATTTCCTAATCAGACACACATTTCTGCCTGCCAGACAGGGCATCAGTCCAGTTCCCCTGGGTGGGGGTGGGAGGTGGGTGGAGGATACAGCGTACAATCTCTCAGCCTCATCCAATTTCCCTTCTGCTGACAGTGCGCTACTGACCATAGTGACCTAAAGAACACCACAATGCAAAAGGTCTATCTGGTTAGAGATTACAATCTCATTGAGGTTAACCCGGATAAATAAAGGTTACATTAATTTTAATATAAACAAATTGAAACAGCCACGTTTAAAATTCATGCTGTGGGTTCTCCGTGGTGCAGATTCTCCACAGTTGATAAGATCTCTCCTGGTGGAGGGAGTGTAACGAGAGGTGTCGGAAAGTCTGGATGCTCAGGTACGCTCCGTCCTCCCTCCTCTCCCGTGAGCATCTCAGTCTCCCACCTGTGCGTTAGAACCACGCACACGCCTTTGCGGAATAACTGGGTCAGCAGCTGCTCCGTACATACACAGAAACTGAAATTGGTGGCGTGGCTGGAAATGTATGATAGGAGTGCGGGGATATGAAACCAAGCAGAACTCGTGACGGGAAACGGGCGGCTGTTAGCGGTTTCGCGTGGCCTCCGCGCGTCACGCGACCGCCGCGCCAGCCAGGGGAGCGTCGCGTCCGCGCCTGCTTTCGGTAAACAGGTGGCTGCGATAATTAGCGTTTGATTATAGGCACAGAACAATTGCAAAAAAGAGCAATGCCCGTGGCAAGGGTCCAGCTGACTTCCGCCCTATCGCCGTTCCATCATCCCGGTCTCTTCACAAAAGCCCGGAGCCAGTTTGGCTGGAGACAGCAGAGCTATATTTGTTCCCAGCCTGTTTAACCCAGACGACATTGTTGGATAGATCCACATCCAATTATTCAATCCAGTCAAATCAAGGATTCTACCTGCATCTCCTCTTCTGTTATCTGTACGCATTAATGTTTCCATTGGTACTTTTCCAAGAAAAAAGCAATTTACTTGTATGCCCCCTCCACCAACAAAAATCCTTGGCTTCTAATATAATACTTTAATAGTCATCTGAAATAACAATAATGATTCAGCAGCACAACCATGGCATGGCAATATTGAGAGAACCAGGCACAGATGGTTTCTATGTTTTATCTTCAGACTTAACTGAACTTTTCTGTAGACCAAATAAATTCAGATTGGCAAAGAATATCTCACCTCACATTACGCAAATTGACCATGTGATAGATTTTTTATTAATACAATGCCATTGAAACCAGTTTCTGCAAATTCTGTTTTTATTACTTTCCTGCAGCAAGCCTTTGAATAATCCTGACCTGCAGAAACAGCCAGGGTCGACCCCAGATACACTGTAATAATTCCGCATTCTGCTCTCTGCCTGGTATTTTTACAATCTTAAGCGACCCAAAGGAATATGGCAATGTCATTTGGACAGTATCATGAAAATTTAAATGGGGAGCCAGAGGGAAACATTGTAGAATCCAAAGTCCTTTATTCTTCCTAGACTGCATTACTGAGATAATGCATTTAGTTTGCACACATGAATAAGTATGAAGGCCACAGTTAGATGTAAAAAAAAACAGAGATGTAAAACAAACTGTCTTCTTACCCTTACCTGGTCTAAATCAGTGACACGAGATTTAATAACAACTCTATTAAATCTAGAGAAAAAAAGGCATTTTTATACTTAAAGAATACTAATATTTTCTGTCCAAGGGGAACAAGAGCCTTTTTCTTATTGTATGAGCAATTTGGTGTGAAATTTATCAAAACCACAGAGGAGAGCTATCAGTATGGCCTGTTGGAGTTCTCACTCCAAGACCATCGCTACTTAAAGTAGGAAGTGGTAAGCCACAGCAGGGCTAAATCTGACAAACAGAAATTCACTTGAAAGGTGATATTCACTTAAACATCTTGCTTGTATTTCTTTAAGTTTTCATCTTTCATTTCAAATTCAGAATGCATAATTGTAAACAGAGACCTGCTCAATTCCTGGAATCTTCTCCATTTCAGGAAGTAGGACCAGCACTAGCACTATCCAGAATATGGACTCTGTTGGCCAATTCTCCATTCTTCCAACTGCTAAGCCGCTGCTCTGCAGGACTACAATACCAGCACAATGGGCATAATAAGTCTCTAGCCGGCAAGGAGGCAAGGGTTGCCATGCCAGCAAAAAACCCTCCCTCTCTGGGTGTTGCTAGGACAAATTATAATCCACTCCAAAACTATTTCTGGCCAGAAGGTCAGTATTAAATCCAGGCCATAGGGGGCTCCACTGACCCATGTGTGCCTTGGCAGGATGGGTCATTTAGGAGGCCTACCATTTCATTTGGCTCACCCACACATCTCGGGGGTTATTAATCAATCATCGTTTTATTGATTTGTGCGTTAAGGCACATCAAACGCAATCTCAAAATGCCCAAACCCGCGTAACGCACAACTGAGCACGACCAGCCTCCAGTTACTGAAAGGGCAGAGGACAGCAACAAGCAGCGATTAGATTTCTCTGTATCCCTGACATATACCCACACAAATGAATTCATAAATGAAATCTGTGCATTCATAAAAACAGATGAGCTCTCTTGACAGTCACGCAGAGATTATATACTCCAAAATAACTGAAAGCAGGGGAGCATGGCAGCATTGAAACGGAGAAATCTGATTTGGTTTTCATTATGAAGTCGGTGCTGATAACACAGCTGGGTGTACAAACAGTGCTGGGAGAAATGATGTGCTTTCTCCCCAGGCTGGGAGAGAGCCAGCTACACCTCGTGCACCAGACAGGTGGGGAACAGAACGACCGGCCCTCCCATTAGCACAGTGCGTGCCACTTGAGAATTGATTGATACAAATACACTCCTAGGCCGGCTTCATAAATCAGCTCTTCCTGTTGCATATTTTAAGAAATCTGATATTTTATTTTTACAAATTATTTTTATTTTAGTTTTTCATCCTGAAATGACTGATTTCCTTCACATCACCGAAACACTTGAGTGCGGCGAATACTTGACATCACAGAAGAGCATGTTCACTATGATCTTTAACATCACTGAAAATCAAGCCTGCAGTTCATCTTTGACGTCACTGAAATGAACGCACAATTAATAAGGCCTTTACAGTTCTACTGACTGATGCGCTGCTCAGAGAGCTGGTATGCAGGCACACACATCCTACCGAAAAAAATATAAAATCTTCAAGAGAAGGCCTCTTTCGCCCCATGCTGTACCTGAACGGGAGGGCTAACTGTCATCACTTCCCGCTGATGGGAGAGTGGGTGGAGAGGAGGCTCTTCTTCGATGGAGGTGGTGTCAGGGTGGGAGATAAACGCAGCAGTGCCTGTCTCCTGACACATAATCCAGCAGCTAATCCTCAGTGACTGCTTCTGTGGAAGACGGGGGCATCAAAGATGTGTCCGTCACAGGATCCCTGACAACCGGCACAGATAACCCCGTGGCAAATATCCACTCAGAGTCTCTCCTGGGACAGGTTCTGGACCCAGTGGGCCTAGGAGCAGAAAGGAGAAGAGGGTTATTGGTTTGAACCGCTGTGGTTTCTCTCTGTTCTCCACATAAATATTGCCCACAGCGAGCACTGTTTTTCCACTCTGTTCCATACAGATGAGTACAGGGTTTATGGTAATGTTCAGCTAATTACATTGGCGCTAATTACAGTTATTGCAGTGATTCTTTGAAATGATAAAAGTTACACATACTCCAATTGCGTAAAAACAACACCTGAGGCTCTCCATCAACCCTTCTGTTTCCGCTCTTTAATAATCTTCACGCGTCAAACTCACAAACGAGTCACATGGCCCGAATTCAATTACCGTGTAAGAGGGGTTTTGATGCTTGGCTAAACCAAATCAGAGAAATTATGTTCACATTCGCCACCTTTAATCGGCAACTTCAAAGAGATCATCTGCACTGAAATGAAACGCGGGTGCGTTTTCCCAGCACTAAACTCCATAACTGCAGAGCTGCGGGTTCTCAACCACAAAAAGTCGGGAGCAGGATTAGGAGTGAAGCGCGCCGGCCTGTCCGAGGGATGACGAGAAAATCTTTTTCACAAACAAAACAAAAAAGAAAGAGAGAAGGCTGCACTGGAGATGGGATTTAAATGGCAAAGCAATTTGTCATTATCAGCAGCCGTATCAGACGTATTCTAAACGAGCGGCTCCTCTCTCCTCCAGGGCCACGCTCAGTTATTACCTGTCACCGGCAGAGCAAGTCCTGTCCGCGAAGCTCATCCCGGCGAATCCCTGATTCCATTAACGCCGCGCTCCCCCCCCTTTTCTCCGCGGCGCCCTCCGCCGCCCGCGGCTATTGACTTTCCGCGCCACGCTCCGGCGACCTCGGATCTCGCTGACCCCGAGCGCGCCTCTCCATGGGCTTTTGAGCGTCGCCGTCCCCGTCCCTGTCCCGAACGGTGTCACGCCACGTCGTGCGGTTTCGCGTCTCCGCGCCGTCGCCGGCACGACGCGCAGAACACGCGTCGGAGCCGCGGGGGCGACGCGATCGCGAAGAACGAAAAGGGGATCGATCTTTGACGCGGGGCCCGGGTCCCACTACGGCATTGTGGGGGACTCGCTTAGATTACTGCTGCCGTCGTGTCTTCTTCACATTTAGAAAAGACTGCCCAGTGCTGTAAGACCTCAAACCCTGAACTACTTTTCATATAGACCTTTCTTATATGGCCATATCTCCGTAACTTTAAAACACCTGGAGAGCATTTAAAACACATTTGCTTTAAATCAGTACTCTGCATAGTCAGTACGTTTCAAATCCCTTAGTACAAACGACAGTACCAAGACCATGGGGACGGCAGTGTTAATGAGAAACGATGCTTCATAAACTTGCTTGTCACAGTTTTTGCACTTGCATTTCTGCTTTACATCGTAGCAAACACAGCAGTTAAGATAACTGGAGGAGCAATGACAGCTACTAGGGTACGTGGCACATGGCAGTAAGCCTCTTTTCGGGGACGATATTGTCGCAGCGCAAACTCTCCCGTCGAGTCCCTAAACTGCCGTTATTACCCACCTGCTCAGGGCTTCAAATGTTTACCTTAGATGAAACCTTGATATTACACACAAGCCAGAGAAATAGCCGATCAAAGGAACCCATCTTTAAAGGGACAAGCCTCAATTCAAGCTGACTGTGATTGCTGTATTTTCACATCCTTCCACAATGTTGTCAGAAACGGCCAAACTGATGTAAATACAGTATAAAGGCAATATAAGGTAAAGTTACACAAGGTAGGTACAGAGTAAATTTGTTATACATAAACATGATCTTAATATGCATTAAACATTCATAAATTCTACATCTGACTGACCAAAAAATGTATTACCATTACATAATCAGATTGTTACAGCAATAACATATGATATCTATATATGAATATGGGGACATAGGACATCATGTACGGGTTGTGTGAATTTTGTAAGCATCAATCCCCACAATGTTTATGAGGGGTTTATCAGGCTGTTGTATAGGACCTTTCATAGAAGGTTTTTTTTTTTTTAGGCATTGGCATTGTTCCCTAAACATCGTTTTTTTAAATAAGGACAAAGTGCATTATGGTCACATTGAATTCAGGCCTGTGAGAGGGAGACATTTTTTTCATAAACAGCAATATGAGGAGTTGTGTAGAATTTTCAGCTATCACTGCACCTGCCATTCACACTTTTACATCCTGTGGCTGGATGGGAGGTGTAATGAAGGAAGTGGAATGTGACAGGTGAGGCTGTGAGCTCAATCAATCCACTAGTTGTTGTTTACACCTTCAATGCAATCTTCTCCCAGGCCCATTCTTCTCCCATGCAGGTGCGGATATGGATGGCTAAATCCACAGAGGAGGTTACAGGTCACAGATCAGATGTGCAATGAGAACGTGGGGGGAATGTAATATGAGCTGAGCTCGAGAAGGCATAGACCAATCAGAATAGACGACCACCAGTAGTAAGTATGTCATCCCCCAAATTGTGGTCTTGTGGTAATCGAGTCACACTCAATGCAAATTTGAGTAGTCTCGACAATATTTAAAGCTCAATTCAGTTTTCCATCTTCTCTTCAGTTTTCCTATCAGCAAATACAATGTAAAGTAATATCACAAAGATGGCATTCATTGGTCAGTGAGCTTTTCAATGTGGTTTCTAGATTAGTATGATTAATTAGATCGATTATTCATTTCGACGGGAAATTTTGAAGTGATAAAACTGAACAGGAGGCTATACAAATATAGACAAATTAAAACTTACTTTTCTCTGCATGAAATTGATTTTTGAGGGAAATATAGAGGATATTTTACATTGCAGTGGTAAAATTAAATTGTTATTTTCTCTAATTAAATTGGTGTCTTATGAATGAGAGGCACAAAACAAATGCATTAGGCAGCTTTCACATGACTAGAAAGATGAAACAAATACACCACCAGTCAGCAAGACTTAATTAAACAGAGAAGAGATTCACTCTACTTATCTGTTTGTCAGTTCATTTTTAGTTCTTCAGTTTGATATGTATTGAATGATTTCAATAAGGCGATTTTATTTTTAACTTCACAGGGCCCTTTTAGTGTGACACTTTGGAGAGAAAATTAAGTTGCATTAGTTGCTGGAAACAGTTTTATTATTTTCTGACAACTCTAGTTTAAAGCTGTGAAGCCAAACTTCAAAGTCAATTTATATCTTATTTTAATGGCGCACACCCAATACATATTCATGGAAAATGCACTTGAATGATAGTCTATCCACAGCTTCTAATGTAGTTTATCCTCAAACATGACAGGCTGGATAGTAAACCAATCAGAGCTAGATGAATGACTAGGACAGGTTTGACAAGTACCAGGAATTGGAAAGTTGGAAAATATCAGGACGTCACAATATAATCATGTATAAAGGACATCATGGTATAATCTCTGATTAAGAACATCACTGAATATAAAATATCAAGGAGTTCATATGTTACCATATGAGGTGCTGTTGAATGTCAGGGACAGGTGATTGATGTAAACAAATGATTCACAAAAAACAATTAGCACTTGTTCAGATTCAATCAGGCCACGATCCAAATTCTTCCTGTTGGGTGTTTGAGATGTAAATACTGAACCACACAGAGGAATTCAGTTACATTCATGCAGATTGGCCCATTTTCAAATGAACAAGAAAAGATTAACATAACATGGAATACTGCCAGAATTCAAGTCTTTTGTCTTTATCCTCATATTAAACTTATTGTTAAACAATGTACTGTAACAACATGATTGTATCAAGAAAGGAATTTAGCTCTGTTTAATGTTAGAATGGATCTGATAATCTTAATAACTAAAAATACTGCATCTGAAGTCGGACTGGAATGGCTGAATCCCAAAGAAGTAGAAAAAATGTAATAGAGTAAATTTCTATTATCAGATACATTCAATTTCTATGCTAATCACACTAATGCTAATCATTTCTTTAAAAAGCTATTTGAGTCATAAGAGGTGTTACGATTACACAACAAAATATTACCGTTCTCAACACACACACACACACACACACACACACACACACACACACACACACACACACCCTCATTATATAGTGGACTGAGATGGATTCACAGCAGAACTAATATTCTGTTTAAACATACTCAAGAACATGCACTTCAAGTACACCACAGGCTTCAAATTCATTGAATCAAGAATCAATAACATTTTACAACATAAATAAATGTCCACGTAGCACTGGTGTTGTGAAAGTGAAGTTATAATTAGTACACTTGCTTACATGCATGATAGATCAAACTGTGCTCCAGATGAAATCAGCGCATCCTCCGAAACAGATTAATGAGAAATGTTAATCTTTCCAAAGAAGTTCAATAAAGTGCTTTGAAGGTGTAATGGATCTGTAAATTGTCATTTGCAAAAGATGGTGCATTTTTGCAATATTTGAAGCACATAATCATGGAACAGAAGGATGCATGTGCTTGAGATAACCGCAATTAAATAGATAGCACTATGGCTAGCAAGCTAAACGTGCAGCCAGGGGTTTGATCCCCAGCCACGCGTGTTTGTGTACCACGATCCCATCTCTTTCTATAACTCTCTACTTTCCTATTGTTGGAGTGAAAAAAAATAAATAAATAAATACATAAGGAGGGTGGCCTCTCTGCTCTCCTTAAAACAAAGAAACATTACACAAACACCAGTATCTGTTTAATACACCTATCAAATCAACTAACAGGAAAAGATTTTCATCAAAAATGATTAAACTGATGTTCATCATTGATTCAAAGTTAACTGATTGCAAGTGGTAATTGTGTGTTTATATTTCAGAGTTGGCTTATTTTCCTCTATAAAACAGCTAAAATTGTACATGGCCCAACATGCCAATCAATTTTCTCGACTATGCAATCAGATAATTATTGCACTGCAGTACATTTAGCAATTTAGCAGATGTTCCTAACCAGAAAGACTTACTTAAGTGCATATCAAGTCCATAGTATGTGCACAAGGGAGACTGAGAATGTAGTGCTTCATACAGGAAATGGGCATAGTGAGAGCTGACTTGTGGCTGGAAATTATTTGCACAATAACAATATGATAATCTGTGTAATTTGTAAAAATAAAAAAGCTGTCATAAGCCTGCCTGTTTTGGCAGGCTTATGACAGCTTTGTGTGTACTGTATAAGCCTACATCAGTAAGACACATTTAACAACAATTAATTTCCATGTGAAGTTTTGTACCTTTACATCAGAGTGCAGTGTCCATTATATGCTAAATCATCAAAAGAATATCATACTTATAAAAATGATATAAATTTCACTGGTAATCTGGATTCATTGGTCAGCTGAAAAGGCTTGTATTGTGTTATAAAGGGTGTATTCATCAAGCTTACTGTGGTGCACTTAAGGACCATTAGACCCCATGTACAAAGCAAGATGTTGAAAGATTATTACTGCCTTTGGACAAATACCTAATTTATCTGTCACTCTGGGTGCAGATTTACTGAACACCTAAGAAGTGTTCAATAATATGTGTGCTTATCTTTTTCCTCTTTGGACCAGTGGTATACTGAAAACCCAGATAAATAAACTGAAATAATGAGCAGGTGACAAAATGAGATAATTCTTTGATAAAGAAAGACGCATAGTCGATTTGGTTTAACATCACGTCCACGCAGCTGACCTTTTACACAGTAGTTCATCTGCCATTCAACCTTGAACAGAATTTCATGCAACAAAAAATGTCTCATGTCAAGTCAGTAGTGTAATACATGACTGATAAACTTTCAATCAGCCAAAAGTGTAACCAACAGTTCCATTTTTCATTCGCTGAAACATGCAAGTCTACTGCATTAAAATAACTATTAAATTAGATTTCTTCAACAGTGGTTTGGCTTTAAATGACGAAGTGGGGTTTTAAGATGACAGAACAAGCACCTAAAGCTTGAGTGACTGGGAAAAACATATCGTCACCCCTTGTTTTAATCTGATTCTTTGGGGGCAGTTCTTGGCTTTCCCTGATAAAAAGATAGAAAGAAATAATGAGAAAAGCAAACAGGGAACAAAAAACAATGGGTTAGAAAAAAAAGAAGAAAGGAAAGCGAAAACAAAAATGACCAGCCAGCACGGTAATTGCAGTGGTGAAGCAAAACGGACAGAGCCTCCACACACAAACAAAATGAGTTTCCGGTCGATGGAATGGTACAGCATGCTAAAGCCATCGCTAAACCACCAGCTCAGCTGTTCCATGCAACTGCCTATACCCCAGTTACCCAGTTTATAATTAACACAATACGGTCGACTGTCAATAATGCTGCCCAGCACCCTCCTCTGTGGTTTGATAAGGGTGTGGAATTATGTTATCTGTTCAGGGGGTCCAAAGGGGATTAAGCTCCTAGTCTGAGGCTGTTTGATAAGCAAGGCTCCGTGTCCGGCTAACACCTGGTCCCAGTCGACCCAGCAGACATCAGCTGAGATCGCTGGGGATGCTGGGGCAGTATTCTAAATGGCTGCAGCTGAACCTAATCTGGTTGAAATCAATGATCTGCAGCGGCACCATTTCAGTATTGTAAGTGTTGTAAGGTGGGTTCTACATTAAGGCCTATTTTAATGGGTGTAATGCAGATTATACATAGTAAAATATCCAGAAGAAAGAAAATTTCTTAGTTTTTTTAACTTATTTTTTTTTAACCAATGAAATGTTCCATTTTGTACTGCATGTGTGTATAAACAAAAAACATGAATAAAAGGTTAAGCAAATGTTTATGTTCTGGATCAAAATAAAGACTTTACAAGCTAACATTACATAGTTAGCATGCTAATTCAGTAACATGTCCTTTTCAACCATTTTAATTTTATTCCATCAATTTATTATTGTGAGTGCCATTTCCTTTTGACTGTACACTCCTTTTGCTACTTGTTATGTTGTAGTTTAACTTATGGACTTTGTGCTTTTACAACTTGCTGTCATCTCATAACGTGTTTGTATTCATTGAATAATTGTTGTGTAAACAGCACCACAGAATTGCCCACTGGCACTGTTTTTTCTCTCTTTTTTCTTTCTTTTTTGTATTCTGGGACCTCTGAGATGTTTTGGTCACCTCCTTCACATGGGTACTTTTTGTTCCAGAACCTCATGACCTACAAATTAATCACTGACTACTAGTATTAAAAAGTTAGCTAGCGATTGCTAACAAAGTATTGAATATATTAACTGTTTTTTAATAAGTTTTCAAATTTACATTGATTCAATATGTGGCAAGTTACTATGCTAGCTTGACAATAATGAAGAGAGCTCACAAAATATCCATTAGCAAACTAAAGTAACAGTAATCAATCAATCAAGATAATTAAAAACACCTGTGGAACCCTAATTAATAGTGCTAAAAGTGCTAAAAGTAATTTAATTTGAGCTGGGCTGTCAGAAGTTTCTTTCACATCCACAGACTGCTCACATTTCAAATCAAAATGTATACTCTATCTAACTAGAATGTTCTCCAATGTTCTTGAAAAATCTTATGTTGCCTGATTCCCTGGTTCATTGTAGACTGAGCCAACAGTACCACAGTTAGTTAATAACACATAACTCAGTAACTGCCTACCTGTAGTCACACCATGCACATGGACGTATACCTACAGTATGTAGTTTTAATCCTTGTTTTGAAGCTAAACTTAAAAAAATACACACCCAGAACAGGTCATTTTCTTTTCTTCAAGTAAAACTTGGCCAAGCGCACAGCCGTTTTATGCTTCATAAAGATGTGCCACAGAAAATCAGTTCTCTTTGGGAATAAACTTGAGGGTTAAGGTATGGGGGACTTTAATGAACCAAACCATGTCAAAATAACTACGGACAGCAGCAGCAGCTCCTGTGAACGACCAAGTGGGATTCCATTTGCGCAGAGCACATCACACTTAATGAATCCATGCTGAAGTTGTCACATCCTTTAGAATGTGGCCTTGCTATTTACCACAAATGAGATCAGGTACAAAAAAAACCCACATACCTGAATGTAGCAAAGTGGATGGATATACTATATATTGCCTTTTGCCTGCGCAAAGCAATCTTTGCGTAATAAAAGTGTATATTCAAACCTTCAGTGGGAGATTGCATGTCATCGTCCAAGGGGCATCTTATTTATTAAGGCATCTTGGCTTTGGAACACCTATCATTCACACAAGCAGATATGTTAGGCCAGCAGGAATCTGACATGAGTCAGGCCCTAGAAGATGCTGCCAGCATACGGCCAAATAAACAGCAGCAATAGTTACCGGTTTTTTCTTCTTAAAATGCAATGTGTGAGCACAAACACTGGTCATTTATCGGGATCATCAATCTTGTAATAACTGACTTTTTATAACGTGGGGTAAATTTCAACTCTGTTTTCATGCTGCATACAAATATGTTTTTAATTCAACAGATAAATGTCATTACCTGTGAAATCCTTTCACAACTTTTCATCTGATAATCGACTTCAATGCTGCTTTACATTTATTTTTATTATCTTTATCATTGTACATCCTATTAAATATTATTCCTGAAGACAGTTGACTATTCATAACTTTACTATCCATTTTGAAATATATATGATCATGCTCTAATAATGCTAAGGGGTTCTCAAACTTGGTATGCGTCTCATAACATTCAGTGAGTTCCTATTACGTACATATATCCAGTTTCCGGAAAGTCCTTTTTTAAACATTATCTTTAAATGAGAAGGAACTTTGCATGACCTTGAAACATTATTTAGTTGTGTTATTCAAATAAATATACATTTTTCAATTCATGCTCATTTCATAGGGAATTCAGCAATGCTAAATACATAATTCTTAAAATGACATTTTATTTTTTCACAATTCAGTGTAAACATAAGGGGTTGTACCCAGGGAGTTTCTATGCCTGGGATATTATTCTGTGACTCTGAATGAAAAAAAAATGTACATGCTGGTTTTTATTGCAACCACAACACTTGAATTATAACCAGCTGCCAATTGTTCTTAATTATACTTGTCTATTAAGGAATGTTTTAGCCTCATAGGCCACATCATGTCAGATATATGCAGTTGTGCATACGTTTAAAAACATAATAAATTACCCTACTCACAAGACAAGCCTTTTAATCAGTCATAGAGCATATGCAATTTCCTACAATGTGCTGCACAACAAATTATTCCTTTAAAAAGAAGATCTATTTTTAATTGATGAAACTAAGATTGACAGGAAAAAGTTGAGTTCAAAGACCAACCAAATGGTGACAAGCTAAATCTTTCTTCGCTGTTAAAAAGTGCAGGGGAAAATGATGGAAGAACATGAACACGCTTTCAACAACCTTATCGTTTCAAGAGAGGCAGTAATAAAAATAGTAATAGTCATGAAAGTAATAGTGCTGCTCGAACAGCGGCTTGCTGCACCGATTTCCACTCGGGAATCATTTGAACAGTTCCAGTAGCGACAGCAAACTAGCAATAAAATGACCTAGAGTGCAGTGCAGACCAAATGGAAGAAACATAGAAAAGTTCCTTTGCCTCTGTCTGACACGGACCGAGCATCAGACAAAAGGGAAAGGGATACAATGTAGATAGGAGCAGTTGTGCTGAGCTAGCAGCATGCTCTGACTGGGGTTAGTAGCAGCTCTCTTTCCCTGCAGGAGCGACACCAAGATAAGGTGTCAGGGACAATAAGGTTGTTCATGGAGAAGCGCCCGGCTCAGTGGATTAACAGAGTTCAGCAATGGGTGTTAAAGAACAGCTGGTAGAGGGCTAGTGTCAGAGGACAACTCCCTGTACCATGCGTGACTGCCCCCCATCGATCCTCCATTTGAAATAGGGATTAAACCTTACCCCGCTGATTCCGCTCACTGCTTAACAGAGCTCTCAATGCCTACTCTCCTTCGTCTGGTGATGCATTTTACATTGTGCCCGGCAGAAGCACTCAAAGCCATGTGACCTGGACATCCAACTTGCTTCAAGGTTAACTGGCTAAACTAACCTCACAGGGACAAAAACTGCATATGAATGGACAAGACTATACAAAATATACGTTGAAATTATGATGAACATGTAAAAAAAAAAGCTAAAGCTACTGTGCTGGGCTGTATGTAAATCCATCAAAACTTAGTACACTCAAATGGAAAGCCTTTTTTGAAAATTGAATTGAAAATTGATTACTTGTGCATTCTTTGGAGAGTGAACAATGAACATCAATGAACAAGGGGAAAAACACAACCATTCCAATGTTCTACTGACAGTAAATGGAATCTCATAAAAAACACTTTGTACAAAAATAACAAAGTCACAGACTGGTAAACCTCCGGTTGAAGGATTGAATCCCGCCCTTAGGCAGATCATTTCCTTTGCCTTGAAAGAATTGAGGAAATATTGGGTAGCATTGCTTTGGAATACATCTTATTTAATTTTGGTGAGGCAAGATCGCCTATATTTTTGTAGTACCGTAACTTGGCGTCATTTTGATATCAATACTTTTAATGGCAGGCCTGGATTTTGGCAGTCTGAATGAATGAGTTATAGACGGTGTATGCCTTGTATGTGTGAGTAACTTGGCATTTTTGTACGTTGAAAACGTGTTTTTTATGAGATGCCATTTCTTTTTGCAAAGCGTTTTATTATGAGAGTGAGAAATGCGAAGTGACCCTGTAAGAAACGGTTGTGGATTATGGCTATCCTTGTGTGTTTTTGTACAGTCTGATGAGCGTGTACCATTTAGCAGTTTCGATTTGCTATATATGTAAAACAGTTGCTGTGACAAAGAGTGGCGTAAGTGTAAACAGGTAAGTAAAAACGCAGGTGAAATATGGCCAGTGTATGTACTCACGGATTTGACGGCCATCCAACGAGCCTTGATTGAGAAAGAATCAGCAAGCCCGTAGAAATAGAGCTCCCTAGGTCACAACTTGTGTACCCTTCTGTCCTGCTCCGTTGTCTGTTATTTCGTGGAGATGCACTTTTAGTGTTTGTAAGGTTTATAAGGCATTTTAATAGGCTTATCTGCAGGTAGGAATCCTCTTCGCTGTTTTGCTAAGCTAGAACCGGAAAGCTTGATAGTGGAGAATAGGAGCAGACGCATATGTCCCAGCAGGCTTTGCATATGAGAAAATAACAACAGTGTGAGAGAAATTAGGAGAAATGATGAAATTGCATAGTTGAAACAATATGTTTTTAGCAGAATGGGCATGTAGATGAAGGTTGACATGATCACAGACTATAGTGCGAAGTAAATGAAGTGACCATGAGTGAGCTTAGTTTCTTTATCGAACGGTATATATAACAGTCGGTATAAAGCATTAGTTGTTAAAGTGGAGGGTTAAGTAACGTGTGAAATCTATTGCACTGATGCTCTTTTCTCATGTTCAGTACTAGTAGTTATAATTATGAGTGAGTCATGATTTTATATGTAATGTTTTAATGGGGAGTTGCAGAAGGTACATATAGTACATTACATAGTAATTGTTTGTATGTGGCTAGATAGAGAACCGGGCGAGGTAACATGAATGCAGAAACGTGGCGTTTGCTGATAAGAAGGTTTCGTACGGTAGCCAAGTGAAGAAATATAGTTAGTAGAAATGGCACAGTGGTGAACTGGTGTAACTTTAATAAAAGGAATACATTTGCCGTCATGAAATGCATATGGGTGGCCGTGAGTGAGTTTTGGTAAAGCAAATATAAGCGTAAGAAAACGTTAGTGTAAAAGAGGAAATTATCTGCCTGAGGGCGAGGCGGGATTCAATCCTTCAACCGGAGGTTTACCAGTCTGTGACTGTGTTAGTGCAGCACCATGACATAGCTATGCAATGTGTGAAATATCATTAGCAAACCTGTCCGTGGTTTTAAAGAAGACAACAGGCCAGTTAGCACAAAAGAGCTCCCGTTGAATCCATATGGCTTTGCAATACTGTAGCCAGTTAATAACTGAACGTGCAGACGGTAAGTCATAATGCAGTGTATACGTTCGGTGAATGGCCGGTAGATATGGTGCAAAAGCAATAATTGAGAAGTAGTAGACAATTATTAGTGAGGGTAAAAGCAGGTTAAAGAAATGTGTTCCTAGCTGGGCTTGAACCTAGAACCCCATGTTCCCAAGACTGTAACCTTGCCCACTAGACCACAGACAGACTAGCTGTATTTCACGTGTGTATGCAAGTTTTTGATTGGGTCGTGTAGGTGAAGATTTGGCAGGTGTCGGTAAAATGTCCAATGGGGAGAAATTTTGTTTGTGGGATAGGCGGCAGGAAAAAGAGAAGAAGAAGAAGAAGAAGAAGAAGAAGAAGAAGAAGAAGAAAACGCAAAATCCCCTTAGTGTGGGGCTTTATTGTGTGGACATGTGAAGTTGTTTGTGAATTCTGTCTGTTGAAATGGGGTGAGAATGTACAGAATTTAATGTTTTTAAGGGCTGAGTGTCTGTGGCTGTTGTGGTTATTTCTGTGGGGAACCCTGAAAAGTGCCAAACTCTCGGTGCTGTATAGGTATGGGGCATGCCCCTGCCAAGGCGTAAATTGGCGGGATGACATCCCAATGGCAGAATTTTTCTAGTAATGGTGTAATAGGTACACAAACATTTGTTGAATATAACTGCCAAATAGTGAGATTTCTCCTACTGCTGATTCATAAGTTCTTTCATGTGCTCACAGAATTAAATTACTCCCTCACTTGTGCTTAGAATGCAAACACTGCACAGGGAATAATGCTATTCTGAGGCATTTCACCTTAGACCTTTCTCAAGAAGGGAGCTAGATTGGAAAATGAATTTTCCAGAACACACTTTCTTGCCAGAGGTTAGTCCATCGCTGCTTCCTTGCTCCATTCAGTTCTCCAACGATATTTGCAATTGTGCATTAATAAAACAGCCTGCAGTGTTTAGCACTGTGTAGTAAAAGTACCAGTGTCAAGCTGGTTAAGACACAAGGAGTAAAATATTTATTTCAGATGGATTATTCTTGGGATTCCTCTTTTTGTGGTTATAAGTTTCATTTTTCTTCAACTGTTGCCTTCAGTGTCATTCTTTTATGCAGGATTTACACAGTCCAGAACAGAAAACAATGCTATATGTGAAAGAGGCCAAAATCTCATCTACAGTTTAACTTTGTAGCAATAACATTTTGAAGGTGAATAATTCAAGACTCTCACAATATGGGGGCTCTCAACTTCACACTGCTGATATAATCTTGACCTTGGTTATTAGCCTGGATTCTGTCATTAACTGGCTATGACTGGGAGTTTGCAACAGCAGGACACACCTGTTTTCATTTTGCCAAAGCAGGACGGGCTTCAGCTAGCCAGGGTTCCTTGAGTTATTGGTACATAAGTGGTAAATTGCTATTTACCAGATGCCTACATGTTTCCAACTGACATCAATGAGAGATACACATCTTGTTTTGGCACTAATCCATCTGTAGTAAGGTAGGCTGTGTGGCCATTGGGATATCTGACGAGCTGGGGGAAAGTAAGGCACACAAGCAAAACATAAAAAATAAGCGTTTTATATTTTCTAAAAATATTAACAATGAAATTACACGGTTTTAAGTTTGAATGGTCATTTATTGAATTACTTGTGAAACTTTAAAAGGTGCAAGGTATGTAAGTCTTTGCATGGTACTGTAATATACTACCAGGGGTTTTCCCCCAGCTTCTTAGCAATTATATATTTAGATGCCATCTTTCTTTGCCAATTTGGCTATTAGGTGTAGCCTACTCCCCCTGCAATACCAGAAACTAAATGACCTCCTTAATGGCAAGAAAAGAGGACTCTATTTTGCGGGTCATACAGTATGTTGTCTCAAAGCCACAGACATTTCATTTTGTTCAGAACAAAAATGGTATAATATAATTTCAGTTCCAGCAGTCAGCACACATAAATGAATGCAATGGTTAGAACGAAATGTAAAATGCCAGTTAATAATGTTCTTATGATGATGTCACAATGGCATCTAAACAAGAAAAGCGTTGTCATAGCAACAGCAAACAAGCTTCCCGTTCATTTTTACCAATGCCGTTTCCAAAACCTATTATTACATGCTATTTGCTTGAGGCCCAGTTGTAAGACTACCATTTTGGAGAACATTTAGGTCCTCTCTATCAACAAATGCTAGTCATTTGATAAATTATTTTGACTTCATACAATTCCATTTCCCTTTTTACCAGTATACAATAAATGTATTAGGAACTATATATAGCCTAAAGCGATACCACACTTGATAGCCCTACGTCTTTCCTTTTTGTAACAGTCTGCTATACACAGAAAAAAAGTACTAAGACGAAAAGGAAAGAAAGACTTCCAAAGTGGATTTATTCATGGAAAAGGTTGTACGCCATTATGACGTCTGCCTCTACCAAAATGTTCACCTTTCACAAAATCACTTTGGCCAGACACACAGAGAGTATTAATCAGTTGCACTTTTATCTGTTACATGAGCTAAATGTTGTTTTGCAGCAGAATTCCCCTTTAATGGATTGGACTGCACCCTGGGGTTTACAAGTAGAAATAAACTGGAACAAAACATAACATAATTAGCTGGTTTACATACTTTTAAAATAGCGATGTCTCTCTGGAACACTTGAAATTTTTATTTTTGCTGTTGTTCCATGAAAAATTTTGTTCGTTTTCATTTATCGTTTTTGTTCCGTGACCCATGTCTAATCCCGGTAATAAAATGCACATTTTTAAGTAGCCAAATGGAAGTCAAATCACTTCGCTGCTGTATGTCTCCCCAGAATGCACTATCAAGCTGTTTACTTCCCTGCTGCCTGTTACCACACAGAATGGATACAATCTGACAAAAGGCATATAAATTCAAATAAAAAAAAATTGTAAATGAGATTTTCCCTTGGAGAAGGAAAAGTAGAGCAATGGATTCTGGGCTTTGTATGAGGGTTCAAATAATTACCTTGTGTCCTTTGTTATTTAAAACAAATTAAGACTCCAGAGTAGCAAATCCTGTTAATGGTACACACTGGCCTACAGTCCAGCAATTCACCCAATACTAACTGAATCTATCTATGCTCGTCCTGAATGTGGCCTGGAATTCAATCAGGGCAATGCACAATTATGATAATATTGCCTAGATAGCATGTGTTTCAGTTATAAGTTACCCATCATCACAATACACTAGTGACGCCTCTGGTCCTGGGCACATTGCAGTCCACCAACAATGTCACTCGACCTGGGTGTGGCAAAATCAGTGATGCATCTGCAGTGTCAATAGAATCGAGAACAGGCGTCACGTGAATCGGAGAAGTCACGTGTCTGCCATGTCCTGATGGCGGCAGGAGGGAATGCAGCGGGAGATCAACAAGTTCAGTTGAGCTCAGGCTTGGAAAATCGGGGCTAAAATACAGGATAAAATATTAATTAAAAAAAATAATTTGTAACACAGCAACACAGAAGCAGTAGATATGTGAGGAAGCAAATGGGTAATTAAGGGATGAAAACATCTTTGTGACCATGTGATGTAGACATCAAATACTTATCCAAATAGTCACTGTTAATTAAAAGACATTTTACAACACTGTTGCATTTTATTTTGAATATCTGTAGTGTTAATCCTATAAATATTTGATTCAAATAAATCCTTTGAGAGGATCACAGCCAGTACAAAATGAACCAATGGCTAGAGGGTTGTTGTGACTTGCCGGTGAATGACTGCAGCACTGATGAAAATAGTAGCACCATCAAGGTTAAGCACGTCAAGTAGAATCTGGTAAAGGCAGGCTTACAGACTGGAAATGACACTGCTGTCATTTGTTGCTCAAAGAGTCACTTTGATATACAATGGGTCTGCACTGAATGGAGCATTTCTCTGTGGGATTCTAATTAGCATATCGTCAACCCATGTGCAAGGATAATTACAACAGGAAGCTGAATGAGCAGAAATGTATTGTACACCAAAAGGCCTTTTATCTTGCTTTGCTTATAACGGCATTTACAGGTAGCATCTTATTGCATTTGTATTAAATGAAGAAGAAAGAAGCCACATAGCTTCTAATACTTCATAAAATACACTAAAAGTTTGTGCATCATTAACTAAAGTAAAAAAAAAAGAAGCTTATTGCAATATTCCTGTTGAAACATGAAATTAAGTACACCTTAGTAGCAAAGCTCATGCCACCACATAGGCACATACTAAGTCAAATCATGCTTAGCATGTATAATATTCTGTCCTCTTAGGTATGGGTCATTATGGTGTAAGTCCTTTCCCATTGTGCTACAAAAAACATACTTCATTTTCATGTGTAGTTATACATCAATTTAACCGAAACAAGTGTAGGTAAGAATATTATGAGAAACAACAAGAAAAATGTACAGTTATATATTCTGTACCACTGTACTGCACAGTAAACAGCTTATTCCAGGACAGAACTCAGTGATTGTAATTGCAGAGCATGAATCATCCTCAATTCTGAACTGCAGTTGGAATGACTGAAGTCCACCAATCTCACAACACAAGATTACTCATTTCCATATTTAAGTATACAATAGAGCTCATTACCTGTACTGTTATAAACAACCTCCTTTGTTCTTTATCAAGGATGTGAAAAACTTTGGATGTGTAAAACTTTGTTTTATTACAGATTGTCATTTTGCTATCATCACCAACATAGCCATTTTGCCAACATTAACTAGCTTACTAAATCACTAACTTCCGATGTATTTCAAGTTCACCTAGGTCACAAAGCATTTTTATGACATTGGCTAACTTAGTAAAGCACTCAAAGTCTATTAAACTGTGAGTAATTTCAAAGTGCAAAGCTTCCAAGATATACTCATATATACCAGATACATTTCATTCATGAACCAAGCTGTAACCCTTTGATTTCAATCATCAAATGCATTCTGATTTTAGCCAATCAAAATTGTTCTGTCCTCAGAACATTAATTGAATTCTTCCATCTTTCTGACCCCCTCCTGCTGGGCTTCCCAGTGTTTTGAGTTTTGAATCAAATCACTGGTTTCTCATAAATATACTGTCACCCCTTTTAGCAGAGGTCATGTTTATCTTGTTAAAAGATGGAAAAATCCAGAAGGCATTTGGCTTAAAATGAGAGCAGAACCAAATTACCAATAAGTGTTGAAGGCGGAACGATGACTGTAAACATTCTCTGTGATGCATTATCCTATCCCCTTCAATTGAACCAAATCACTGAGACGCATGCATACTGATTTGTAGTCACTTCCTTTATAAGTGTGCTTTCCTCTCCTCTATTATTATACAACTTCATCAAAAACTATAACAACAAGCAATGAACTGCCAGACCGGCTTTTAAATAATAACATCGTATGACTGTTACAACTGGGGACATTCCTGACAGAGGAGTGATGGAGGCTTTTCACATATACCAGTATTCTGACATTTAACTACACTTACACTGCCCTTTAGTGTACAAATCATTATTCATGTTTTTAAATAAGCCTATATACAGATAGTTCTCTGTCATTCTTCTATTCCACAGAGGTACATGACCTGTGTTTTTAATTAGTTTATTGTTCTCGTACATCTTCCCACAAAGGCACTAAGCAATGTGAAAAGCATTGCAAAGATAAATAATTAATTTTTCCTTTTTTCCATACCACAGAATGATTTCTGTGTTTGTTTGCGTGGTGTGAGCAGGCCTACTGTATAAATCATAACTACATGGATCATGTATCAGATCCGACAGGGCCATGCATCACTGAACTATGTCTGTCTGACCTTCCCTGCTGTTCAACCTATTACAGTTCAATTAACGACAGAGGCCTGCTGTGCCCAGAAGGAACAGCTGCTGGGCCCACATGGCAATAACTCCATAAGAGTCACAAAGCGGGAAGACATAAAGCTGAGTCTACTTATCTGTATTCCAACTCACACAGGGGAATACAGATAAACTCCTTTAAAGCAAAGGGAAACTGCAACCTAGAGGCATCGTGGGATATGTAGTGCTAGCTGGACATATCACTCAGCAGCACCATATGGCTAATTGGATTTTATTTCAGGGCTGGAAAAAAATCGTTGCCATGGTCTTAACCAATTAATCCTGTCGGAGATCATATATGCATCCTCTTTTGGGAAAGTAGGATGTAATTCTATTCATCTTTATCTTTGATTTGGCACATTAGAAGGTTCTCTAACACCCTTGAAAAATTTTTAATGAGTCTGTTAAAAAAGGATTTTGTGACTGTTCACTAAAAATATATTATTTAACACAGCTGACATGTTTACAATTATCAAGACCTGAATCCCCCCTGCTTGTTCCTTGTGATGCAGACACAAAAAGAACCAGATTTTCCCAGAACCACTTGGGAATAACGAGATTCAAACTGGGCAACAAATCTGTTCGTTCAGAGCACTGATCTTAAAAATCACCGCTGAGTGATTTGAGACAGTAATTAAAAAAATAGATGAGGTGACCAAAAGGCTTGTATTTGACTATGCACCGACTGAACAGCCTTTTAAACCAAACTCTTAGGGCTTATGACAACCGCATTGATACTGAACAAAATAATTACAGAATAGGACAATGTGAACATTTATATAGCAATACTAGACTGAGTAAATTAAGAACAATCAAATGTATTAAATGTATCACATGCTGGGTGGATCATTCGGTTAAGGCATCACACTATGATATATGGATGAGCCCCACAGTTTCAGATCAAATCCGGACTCTGCCAGAGCCAACTGTGGCCGGAAGCTCCAACTATGCCCACTATTGTATCACCCAGAGTACAAGTGTGTTCCATTTGTTTGAGAGTTAGTGTTTCATTGCTCTCTATTGACCCCGGCTGGTGGATCAGGCACTAGTGGACAGCATGCGAAAGCTGGCATACATGATGTTCTCCTCTGACTCACTGACTATGTGAGCTTGGCTGTGGGCTGTGGTGTGAAAAGGAGAAGGTTGGTGACACAAGACCCAGAGATGTCTATGCTCTCCCAAATCAGCACTGGGCATCGCGTGTGAACATGGACATGTTTAGCTCCATGATGGGCACCAATACATATATATATATTTCAAGGCAGTAGCCATGTCCAGGGACATGCTTGCATTTAAAATTGATTTCTGAATTACCTAAAGCGTGGATTCTCACTCCTAGGAGACCCCTTTGCATGCTGTTTTTATTTTAAATCTTTTAATTAAATAACATTGTTGCCAACATGTTTTACGGACCTTTCCTAATGTATTCCTTAAATGTATTAGCACAACACAGGTTTGGCTTGTTGCCATTTGCTCTGCCTGAACTCTCTTTATACTCGACAACGTATTTCACGACACACCTATCAGTATACAATTGAATACATTTAGAAAATTTGCCTCTTACTAAAGAAACCCTTTGCCTATATCAGATTTCAGAAAATAAAAGCAGTAGTTGATCTGACTGATTCAGGGATTTGTGATGTTTATGGCATGGACAGCTACTTCTATCATAATGTGACATCAAATCCAGACTGTGACTGTGGCCAGCAGCCCTGCAGAAAGAAGCACAATTAACACTGCCCAGGGATGGGAGAGGCCAATTAGGGGCCCGTGTTTCATTGCTCTCCAGCGACCCCTGCTGGACAATCAGGTGTCGAGGGACTACTTGCCAAAGCCGCACATGAAACATCCACCTCAGCTCTGTGTGAACTTGACTGTGGGGAGCAGTGTGAAAAGAAGCAGACTAGCTATTTTGGAGAAGAACCGGAGACATCTACACTCTCTTGAATCGGCAGCGTGTTTTGCCGCTTGAACGTGGGTCTAAATAGCTAATTCGACATTACAAATTAGGATGGGAATTGGACATGTCAAATTTAAAACAAAAACAAAGTGTAAAAAACAGCATGCAGGGTCCGAGAGAATCAAATTTGAGAGCTCATGACCTACAATGCCAATGGCTATTATCATATTACTGGTTCATCAAACCTTTTTACATTCCAGTGTTAAAAACAGCACAGTTCATGTTATCAGCGACAAGAGATATATTACTGGGGACGTGGGCAGTTGTAGATTTTCTCACTGCATGCAGACCATTTCATATTCATGAAAAAAGACATTGCTTAAATAAATAAGAGAAAAATGTGCTGATGAGAGGACTTCTTGTCATCAACTTGATAAATTGAAAATTGATAAAGTTGTGTGTATGTACCACTGGGATAAAGGAGGGAGTGGAATATTCTTTGCTGGTGCTTACCAGCGGAAGCTAATTTAAAAATGATACACAAGAATATTCATCTCCATCTCACGGCTGTTCCATCACTAACTGGAATGGAAGTTGTCCACTTGGTGATTACCCAGGGAACTTCCCAGCAGTATTTTGACAGACCTATGTGCACATTCGAAACCCATTAAGTACATGCTAAATTAATCAAACAGCCCCGTAGTAGACCATATTCCAGGGGAAACCACAGTACTAACTAATCATTTCAGTGCGGGCACACTGAAACATCTTTTACATAATGCTTCTCTGATAGTTTCTCTGAATTTGGAATGTCCGATTGTGTTCAATGGCTCCGATCAAATCGCCGTAACACCCTGTCAGTTTGAGAGAACACTGACAAGCATGCGTTCTCCTCTGAAGCGTGTGGTACCAGCTGCTGCTTTCTTTCTGATACGTGCCAGCTGAGCTGTGTAGCCACAGTGTCAGGTGCTGCGGGCAAAGTGCAGACACCTGATTCAGGAGTTAGTGTTGTGAGATGAGATTAGGACAATCCCACTAAAACTCTCCCTCCCTGGGTAACACAACTGTGTGTCACCCTGTGGGGTTCCCTGGTATGGTTAGCATATATCTTTGGAATTTTTTGAACAGTCTTGATATAAAAAAGGCTCAATAAGAGTCTGATAATACTCGGTATTGCATTTTTCTTAAAATTATGATTTTTGCAATTATGAGTATATGTGCATTATACAGTGACATATAATAGGAAATAAAAAGCAGCTCAATAAGTACATATAATGCAGATTAATTAAAACCAGCAAGCCCAGAAGTATATATATCTACACTCCTAAAAAAGCTGTATATCTATATCCTTGACCATACCCTGAAAAGCTATAAAATCTATGCAGACCTCTATCCTTGAGAATTCTTTGGACAGAGCCACATAGGGGCTTCTTTTTACCTCATGTTTGGAAAAAGCACACACTGTAGTTTTGTTTACGAGAACCCAGACAATACAATTAATATGAAAAATGGAAGACGCCCCATGAACATGTTTAAAATGCACAAACCAAAATAATGCAACAAACCAACAACCCTTTTGGTGTCCTTTATTTATCTTCTAGCTACTCTTGGAAAAAACTTATTTTTGCAATTACACCTTGGCCCACCAGCTTGGTGGAGTGAGATTAGTTGATTATATCTCACCTTGACTTGGCCTTCGAGTTCAGAGGCAGCTAAGGCAGTTTCTGTCTCCAAGAGGAACAATGTCTTACTTAATCATGTGATACAATTGAGATAACCAAGCCTGATTCCACCAAGAGCCAAAATAACCCTCAGTTGCTTGGTGTTCTCACAGTTCCCACTGGGAATTATCCTTGTGAGGGGAAGGGTCAATGCTTAAAATGAGCAAGTTTTTAATATTTTGGTAAGCCTGTTATAGAGCCAACAGTAAGGTACCGAAAAGATAAAGACACTATCAGTTATAGAAATGACTTGTTTTCAGCTTACGTCCCTTGCGCCTAGACCTTGTCTAATGCACTAATGAGGCTGATATATTCATATGATCTCATTCAGGGTATATATGCTACAATATCAACAGGAAAGAACGGAGTACAAATTAAATTGGCCTTGGTCTAGGAGTTCAACACCAAAAGTGAAAAGCATTCTTGTGACATTTACTTACTTACTTTAGCTTGCAATTATCCATTCAATTCAATTATTCCATTCAATTTAACTTAGAGTTACCACAAATTTCCCAAATTATCAAGGAACTTAAGCAAGTTTGCCAAAGTTCCGAAGAAGTCCCAGTAACCAACCTTTTCTTCAAAAATGTAGTAAATAATCATAAACAAATACATTTTTATGATTTGTTTCAAGCTAACAAACAAGGAAAAACACAGAAGCAAAAGCAATGTTGTCTGGTAGTGAGCAAGCAGTTGATGAAGCATGAGTAACAGGGGGGACATCAGCAGTTAGAGGAAAAACAACAATTATCTTCCTAAACTGTCTAGCCACAGTACCACACTGACATAATTGCATTTTCATTTTCAGGTTACTATTATTAAGTATAGAGTTCACATGTCAGCTGAAGCTGGTAAATGTTGATGGTACTGTTGAAAATATAATTATTTCATCAAAACAGCAGGCTTAGTTGATAAGCTGCCTAGTGCCCCTCAACTGCTGAAGGCCCCTATGGGTGTGAGTTCTCCTTATAGGTAAGTTTCAGCAACTTGGAACTCCTCAACATAACTTCATCCCCATGAACTGAGAGAGATAGAACACTGAAACTGAGTGACCACCAGTGAGCCAGACTCCAACTTACCAAGAATGGCACAAACCATAATATAATTTACAGTTATCACACATTTTTAAAGCACTGCTTGAGAAAATAAATAATAATTAAGTAAATAATAAAAAAAACAGAAATATTTTCTTTGTTCCTACAACCAAAGCAAAAATGGCATAGAAGATTTGTATAATTGCCAGTAAGCTGCCATAGATAAGAGTGCCAAATAAGAGCTTACTTTGGTTTGTTGAACCATGAACAACAATCAAGCATTCATGAGATTCTTTCTTCAAGAAGACTATATCAGAATGAAAATGTAACAGCAAACCATTAACCATTTAAGGAGTAATTTCCAAATGACTCCTCTAGGCCTGGTATGGTAAATTGCACTGTCCATACATGATGTCAATCATTCCAAAATTCTACACATACTTTTAGAATTGATGGTAGTCTACTTGATATTGTATTGAATTTAACTGGAAAAGATACAATCAATGAAAATAGTGATTGAACATAAAATTTTTACCACTGGAAAAATATTTTAACTCAGCTGTAACCTAAGCGTAACATTATATTAGTTTATAAACAGACTCATTTACAGAAATTGGGAAATCATACAAACATAGAAATAGAAATGTGTATCAAGTTGTCAGTTTCTTTGTGTAGTCAGTCTCTTTATCTAGCAATCATATAAAGTGTTGTCACTTCTGGAGGGTTTGCAGTTTTCAAATTATTTCAACGCAGTTTGCAAACTTATTCTCAATGCAATCCTCTCAGCCTGTTTCTCTGCTCATCATGTTTGAAATGTTTTGTTTTTTTTCACTCAAAAACACCAGCTGTTTATAATTACTGATGTTGTAAATACAAGAAAAACAATGGAATTCAAAGCAGTTATATCAGAAAAGAATTTGTGAAGAATTTTCAGTTATCTCCGGTTTATAAAATCTCTGGTTATGATTAGAGCATCTTTAGGATGTGATCACTTGCACTTGACTTTATCAGTTAATGTTCGCTAGCTAGCTAGATTGCAGGTTCTGCTTTTGGACAATAAAATAACAAAATGAAGACAATACACCTGTGCCTTTTTACCCTCTAAGGCCTAAGACTCCACAAGTCCTCTCAAGAACAGTAAGAAAGGAAAGTCCTTTCCAGTAGTTACTGTAGCTAGCTAATAACAACTGTTCAATATAAGATTGAGCTCAGCAATAGCAAAAGTGAAAATCCGGGTGATCCCTTGCTTGTGGACAACACGGGGGCCAGTAAGGAAACTCGGTACCACTTTTCTTGTAGAGCAAATGATAAGGGTGAACACAAAGACTATTAAAAAAATACATTAAATCTTAGTGCAAAACATGCTTCCAAGCATTACAGTCCAAGGGAGGAACCACATCCAACTTAGCCAAGCATTTCAGTAACAGGCATTCCAAACTCTTCAAGAAGTACAAAAGCTTCGCAGATGGGCCTGGCATGATCCAACACAGTTATGTGGTAAATAGGTAATATACTGCCATTAGGGTTGCAGGAGGGAGAGGGGGCTTTACCTGTTTTAATCCTGTATACACAAACACACTGTATTCTCAATTTGGATCAGGTCCACCATGATAATTATTAATACAGGGTGATTCATAATTGTAAAAAAAAATAAAAACTCGCTAATAACTGGCTAGTCAGTGTACAGTTTCATAATCGTAACTGGTAATTAATGCAAGTTCACTAGTGAGCATTAAAGACATACTGAAAATAACTTTCTGTTAATGTATGCATTACTTCAAAGACTACACACATAGCGCTGAAAGCCTATTTCAGCACACGCTGACAAAATGTTTATGATATTGTGGAATGAATAATAATGTTGTACCCTTTAATTCATGTCCATTCCCATTAACTTGCCAAGTAAAATTTCTCATTTTGAAAAAGCCCAAATTGTCAATTCAACATGAAAAGCAATTCAATTAGCGTAAGCAATTACACACTTAAAGCTCCTTGTTGTACAATTCATATATCATCTCTGATATTATAATTGCTGAGAAAAGTGGACACTAAAAGGAAACAAGGCACACTTTCCAGTGATAAAAAAACTGGTAATACACCTTTACATCTATAACTGTGTGATGGGTCCATTTGAAATCATCAAGTTGGGAGCAAACATAGAAGGATGGTTTTATTTATGAACAGTGGTAGAAGCAGTTTAAATGAAGCATGGTATAAAGCTGACATCTTGTCGTTAGATTGCTGTTCCCTCTTTAATGTTCCCACACAGTCTCTTGTATAGTGGATGTTAATGAAGTAATGTTCCAAGATCTAGATTGATGGTGATTGATAGTCACTTTGTGGTTTATTAAAATAATTATAGGTACACAATAAGAACCAAAATCAGGTAAGAGTAATGAAAGTAACCATTCCTAGAAATTACAGTAAAATTATCTTAATTGGCATAAATTATGTGTGTTCAGATCTTTACCATTTGAATTCTTTAACATCGGGTTCAGATATGTAATCCATGGGTCCAAACCCTCCAGGGTTCTGAACCACTCTCATTCCTGAATGGTATGTACGTATTCTAAATGTTGTTAAGCCAAAAAATAATAATTTCCTAAACCCAACTCGTTACATTCCCTTTGCTTTTTCAGCACAACAAATTCTTCCAGAGTGATTCTGTATTTTATTACAGATGTAAGCAGTGAGGCACTCTATGATCGCAACAATCGATGATCGGTCTAGCAATTATTTCCAGAGCCTGTGAGACAGATCCCTGAGCCATCTCTGACACTTTTGTTTCCTCAAGTTCTTGACCTGTTACAATCACTGAATTTGGGGGGGTCATTTACACTGTCAATAAAATCCCACCCTAACATTGCGTCTGTCATCTACTGACATTGTAGCAATCAACAGGTCCATGTGTTTCTTACAGGTTTTCACATTAACATTGACAAAGCAAGTTACATGACCTAAGACACTCACTACTACCCCTGTGTTCCATCCCCTCCCTGGAAAATTTCATCTAGGCAATTCCAGCTAAACAGTCACATGATCATTGAAAAATCAAACTGAAAAATAAAGCCGCAAGATGTATGTATTTGTGATATATTTAGCAGATTCAAGTGTAAAAAATGGAAGGATTTGCAGTATTTAAAACACTAACAAAATAAAAACAAAGAAGAAAATTCACTGAGATATAATTTGTACATATTCTGCTTGTGGCCTCAAGGGCATGGGGGTGAAGGGTTCATGGGGGAGGACATTCAACAGGGAGAGGGGCATCACAATGTCTGTAATCAAAGAGTACTGAAAAAAAAAATTTCAATTGTTCTTTTGGAGAAAATCTGGTACTGCAAAACTGGGATTGTTTTCTAGTAAATATCAATGAACATGTAATGTGAGTAATGTAACATGAGTAATATAACTTTTTTGGTTGTCTGGTCATAACAAAAGTTATTGTCGCACAATTGCCAACTAACAGTTTTCTTGTATTTTCTTATGTTGATCTGTTGCTATGGAACAAAAATATGGATGTTCCATCAATTCATGTGTCAATATAACAGGAGTAATGTTGGACCATATGCACTCTCTGTTTGGTTGGAAATTCCCAGAGGCAACACTGTTTTTGAAGATCTTCAAGCTCAACTTCTCCTGCTGCTTTAATTTCATTAAAGAAAAATTTGTTTGGAGACAACCTCATACAAACCTGTCTTTTCAGAAAAAGGTCAGCTGGTCATTTACCAGGGACACTGCAGTGTGTTTCAGTAGCCAAATAAAAATATGTCAACACAATGCTACAATGTGTAGCCTGAATCTTTTTGTTTTTCAAGAGATTGTTTGAACGTTTGTACTTGTCTTTGCATTAACACATGCAGTGCTCAATACAGAAATGAGTTGACATGTTTACCTCAATTAGACTATGAGGAAGTTTCACAACATTATCAGAAAAAGAAGGCCAAAAGGAGCAAGCATACCCCTCAGAGCTTCAACAGTGTTAATACCCTGGTATTTGCTATTAGTGGAACTGATGGCTAATGTAAATAGGCATTAACAACCAATAAGAATTGACATTTCTCCTTTTCCTTTTCTTTAATGTCCTGGTCTAATGTAAGCTTTGAAAATGGGTTCTTGCTAAGGCCTTGGACATTGGACACTGCCGAGGTATACCTCTTTTTGGCTTTTGCAACCTGGCAACAGTCAATATTGGCACACACTCTAATTTTTACCAGTGGTTTATGGTCAAATACTGAGTTTGACGTTCTATCAATACTTACACTCTGTTTTTGCAATCTAATGCCAAGAGCTTCTTTATCAATGTGTGTGTAATTCAACTCAGTTTTACTCAGAGTACTAGAATCATAAGTAAATCCCATAAACCTAAGTATCACATGGTAATAGCAAGCAGAACTCTGGGCCAAACTACACAAGCATTGCAGAGGAAGACAACAAAGTCTGCCTTATAAAAGGCTTCTTAGCATTTAGGGCTAATGGCATGTTTTGTCCTTCTGGAAATACATTTGCATTGCACCCTCAGACATATGAATAGTGAGAAAGAAATGCTCTAGATAATTATTTCCATTTGTGGGGATGGGCAACATGTTTCTTTTCCAGTGGGTGCCATATTCATAAGGATTACAAGGCAAAAAAGTGTCTACCTGATGGCATTGCATCTTTCCATCATAAAGGGTCTGACATACTCACTATTTACATTTACAAAGAACAGCCCTCTGACACAGGGAGCTGTATGGCTTGGTCATGCGGACAGGCTGTACACCTGCACAGCTGTCATCGTTTGTGGGTCGGCTCAAAGTCACTGGAACAAAGGCTGACTTGCAATGCTGGTGTGGTGATGGTGTGGTCCATGTGCAATGCCAGTGTGGTGATGGTGTGGTCCATGTGCAATGCCAGTGTGGTGATGGTGTGGTCAATGTGATAACAATGAGGTTTGCTCTTTTCTTACAATTGACCACATATTCTGTCCTCTGTGACGGTTGTTGAAACATTTTTTTTTTTACTAGAACACACTTGATCAGAATAGAATAGAAGCTATTTAGAGTGTCAGGACCCAGCATGGCCACTCAAGATCACAGAGTCATCATTACTTTTTGGATTTCCAATTTGAATGACAAATCTGTGACATTCAAAAGAAAGTCGAAATTTCATTATTACATAGGTAATAGTTGGGGGAATGCACTTTCCACTGCAGTCAGAAGAACAGAAGCCATGCCCTTCTTCAGATGCAGACTGAAGACTCACCTCTTCAGATTGCACCATGGCACTTCTGATCCCCTTTACAGATCTTTCATTTTAGATATAGCTATGCAAGATCAAGGTTACCTGCCATGCGTTCTTTGTTACAATAAAAATAGTGTGTTAGGCTAATGTTACACTTAGTGATTATAAATGGGGCTCTATGCTTTGTTTGTGATATTGCATTTTTGCAATACAGAGAGAGTCTGCCAAGTGACAGTAATGTGATGTCATTTTGTTGAGGCCTGCCAGTTTGGAATTGACATTTCTGCAGCCAGGGCTGAGGAGAGGACCACATTGTACAACCGGCCTTGTCACACAAGCAAGACATTCATTGCTCAAGAATAGGGATTTCATCCAGGTGAACTTAACCATTGTTATTTTATAACCATCAACTTTATTGTTGAAAGCAGAGTAAATTTGCCTTATTTGTTAGAGGTATTCAAGAGCTAAGTTTTATTACTTCCTAACTTTTTTGTTGGGTCTCCCTAAAAAACTAATTCTTTTAAAATAATATCCATGTAAATTGTGTAATATTTTAGTATAATATTTAGAGGTTGTGTTGCTTGCTTCTTAAGGATATCTTCCAATGGTTAAAAGGAGGTGATTAATTGCATTCCGCGTTCCTAAACTATAAATTGTGACTACATACTACACTGACAAATGTTAATAATTAATACTGGAATTCATTAAAAAGCAGCCAACAACTGAGACAGGAACATCCTACTCAGGAAAATCCTACAGAGAACAAAGTGCAACTCTAAATTGATACAGAAATGAAAGAAATCCTCACATTTTGGCATGCCCAGAACACTAAGTCAAGACATTAAGGGCCATATTTACTAAAGGACCAGTTCTAAAGGAAAATTCAATGAAAGGTCCTACTGAAATAAATGTGTAAAATCTTTGAATAATAACTAGTTGAGATTGAATTGTTGATATCAAAAATTATAATTATAAATAGTTAAAACTGAATTCTTGATATTAAAAATGAGTTGAATAAAAAGCTTAAATGGCTTAAACTATATAATACATAAAAATATGTTTCACACGTTTCTACTAATCACTTTGTTTACTTTCAGATATAATACGACTTCAATTGTTTTATTGAAAGGACACAACAATTGAAGTAATCAACTAGTATTTAGTATAAATACACAGCCCTGAATTTAAACCATTTTAACAGTTGTTCTGCTTATGTGTTCAGTACTGTATATAATGAATTGTGAATACAGTTTTACTTTCAGACACTGAGGCCTTCTCCCATCATGAGGTCACCTGCGTCTATTCCTTCCACCCCCACAACTCAATTATTTTGCAAGGATTTTCCTCCTGCTGTTAATGTTCCCTCTCCTTAGTTGGACCACCAGCTCTGTCTTTTGCCCTCATAAAATCTTCTTTTTGTTCATTTTGCCGCCTAACATCATGGCGTCTCTACATTCTATACTGTGATACCTAATTTATACATTTTGCATGATGTCACACCACATTTTTATTCTCTGCGTTGGTGTTGTATTCCTATGCCATAATACGGCATTGTGAAGCTGTACGTCGTTGACCATCACCTATATTTCCTGATATGTAAATGTAAGTTTTCTTTTTCTTTTGGTTGCCTCACTACTTGTGCCTGGTTGCTCCATATCCATTTCTTAGTAATATGGATGTGTAAGCATCCCATATTGTTTCTGACCTTTTTTATTGGTGTCTCCTACTGAGCGATTGACAGCATTGAATTCATTTAATTACATAAATAGGACCAGTCTTGGTAAATCGGTCGTTAATGTGTCGGTATCTGCAATATAGCCGCATTATAGCAAATTCTTTGTCACAATTTCCTCAGTAAAAAGTGCCCTAAGTGCCACATCATACCAAAATCTACACAAATTCCAGCCCCCCACTCCATCCTAATGGTTCCAAACCTTACACACATGTCAAAGGTCAACAATAGGTCAGTGGTTTTAAAAAAAAAAAGGTTTCATGGTTTTATTTACACTATTTTAAGGAACTTTTATTTAGGTGAAGCTCATACAATTCCAAGTATAAGTTACCTTAATATGGCTTTTTTCAATTGAGAGAAATGAATAAAGAATCTATTCTTTTTTATTATCAGGTATAAGATGAGTTTAATAATGTATTCAGCAATTACTCCTGTAGCATGCCTGAAAAGTTAAAAACAACTTGTTTTTTTCTGCTTTGGTTCATAAAACAAAGTATAACATGCAATGTATCTTTTAAAATCAATTTTAATCAAGTCTTGACTGTGCCAGCAGCAATTGTGGCCAACAGCCCCATAGGCTGATGCGCAATTGGCCACTGCATTGCCTAGGGTTTTAATTGGTTAAGTGTTCACGTTCCATTGCACTCTATGTGACCTTTATTGTTCAATCTGGCGCCCATGGACTGCATGTCAAAGCCGCATATGAAAAGTCTTCCTCCAGCTCCACTCTATGCATGCTTAGCTGTAGCCTGAGGTGTAAAAAGAAGCAGCCTGGCAACATCGTGTTTCAGAGGGGAACTGCGTATGTCTACGCTTGAATTTGTTGCGGGGTTCACGCATTAATTCAGGTGTGGTTGCAGATAAGTGGACAAGTGCATAAGTGGGAATTGGGCATGTTCAGCCCCATGTTGCATGCCAAATTTATAGAAATAAATTCTATTTAACTCCTTAGAAGCTTATTTTATATGCTCACAAGCGTACTGTTATGTTGTTTCAATCAATGTAAATGCAGATTGAGAAGCAGAGAATTATAATTTGTTCTTTCGTTTTCAAACTCCAACAATAGTCAGACAAGTGAAATCTAAATGAAAAGGCAAGACCATGAATTTTTCTGTGCTGATTAATATCATTGTTTTGACAGCAGGAAAACAAGTTAGGTAGGTAATACATGGATGTACTTCAGAAAAAAGTGAATTTAATATTGCAGTCATCATCTCTGTATTTAAAATAGAAATGCTCAAGTTGTTCATAAATACCGTCCACAAGTCTAACTGACTTTAGAGTCTGCTGTTCTCCCTCTCCCTCTCTCCCTCCCTCCCTCCTCCTCTCTCTCTCTTTCTCTCTCTCCCTCCCTCCCACTCACTCACTCACTCACTCACACACTCACACACTCACACACACACACACACACACACACACACACACACACACACACACACAAATTATACATATATAAAATGTTAAATTACCTTATCCATAACTGATAGAGGCAATAAGGCAATAATTTGATTCAACAAAAAGAAACACAAAAGGGAAATAAGTGACTGAAACTGAGTGAAAATTAATTGACAGTTGCGGTATATACCAGGCCTCATGAGACTCAGCAGAATGTATTGCCAACTGTGATCTGAATGGTAATAGGAACCAGGAGGCATCCTTTAAGGTCTGTGCAAATCGCAAGAATGCATTGTGTGCAAGCAGCATTGTGGAACCAGTCTTCACACAGCTAATTTCATATACACCTGTCGTACTATAAATATAGATTTCATGTTGCACACTAATACTTTTTTCCTCTATGTACCCACTTTGAAATCTTCTTTATGTACTATGCATTAGTAAATGTCATGTGATAGGTATTACTTACATGATACTTATGTGGTGTAAACCCAAGTGTAGCACATGCTATGCTTCTTAAATCAGATTAGATCAGACAAGCTCAAACTGCTGTCCTAGACATATTATATGAACTGCTGCTACCTTTAAAAAAACAGGCACCATTTGATGTCAGTATTCTCTTTTATCAATCTATTATCCTCCGTAGTTAGTTTGCACTTTAAAACGATTCATTTTGGCAAGGTTGTGGAAATGAATGGGAGAGAATTGGAAGCTGCACAACTGGGAGGAACGGCGATGCCATTAACGGTCAACAGAGACAGCTGATGTTGCTAGTATTCACACTATGCTAGTGCAATGGGGTAAGCTCTACACTTGTGTGATACCAAAGTGAAATATCCCTTTAAAACAAAAAAGTATTATTCATAAAACATTGAAACTGCTTTTCCTGGCAGCACACTGTCCCTCGAATGCAGTATGCATTGTTCATCAATGTTTTGGTATATTAAGTAAAACTTAATATACCAGAGAACTTTAGAAGAAAAACTTTATAAGATAGTTTGAACTGAAAGAGATCCTTCACATGATATGTAAGCTAAAAGCAGATGACAAATGCTATAGCATCTTTCCTAGTGTTTCAGATGCACAAATATTATTCATATAGCCCCAGGTGCACCACAGAAGCAGCAGCCATAAATATTGCAGAGTGAGAAAAAATATCTGTGCGTGTGTGTGTGCGTGTGTGTATTAGAGAGAGAGGGGGAGGAGAGAGAAAAGGAGGGATGGGGGTAGGGCAAAGAAATCAAGGAAAACAAACATTACACAGTACAATTTTCAGTGTTAAATAAACTCTTACACTCTACACTCTTAGTGTATGTGAGTTCACCACGGCCGGCAGTGGCTATGGGCAGGATGGGCTCAGTCCACCCAAACGTGCGTCTTGGCCACCCAATCAGAAGTTAAGAAAAAATAAATAAATAATTCTTTTTTTTTTTTTTTTGTTCAGCCAATGGAAAAATAGCACAGAACACAGGTTGAATCCGCTAGTTGAATCAGCTTGAATCAGCACCCACACCCCCCCCCCCCCCACCCACCGTTGTCAGCATCCAACAGCACCCCAAACACGCCCCCGCCCCCTGCCGGCCTTGTTGCCACCGTGACCCTGACTTAGACTAAGCGGTTACACATTGAATGGATGGATGAATGGACATATCAAAAATCATTTCTGTAAAACCAAACACTCTCCCTGATGTCAAAATGCTTGTTTAGTCCAGAATTTCAAGGTGGAATCCCACTGACATCCATTCGGCTATCCATTGACCCTGACTGTCCTTTTAAACGACACGAGAACTTGCACGGCCTCATTTAACCAGGCGCTCCCCGAAACCACGGGGACTCGGATGTCCAAAGAGACAGGTTGCCTGCGCTGCAGCCGTCGAGTTTTCCGAGAAAAATGTGGACGCAGCACGCTCTCCCATCCCGCACTAACTCAGCCCCTTGTCTGATTAAATGTCAGACGCGGGTAAGAGAACAGGCAAACCTGGGGATTACTGAGCACAGCCCCAGCACTCTTTCAGCGCAGTCACAAACGGCGCACGGGGAAGTGGCAAATCCAATAAAATGTTTGCGTGGCGACAGGTTCAATCAGTCAGCACCTGATTGTGGGGAGCCTTTTTTAGATTGGGGTCCGCAAGTAAGCTGGGAAATAAAATGATTTCTTTCTACCGCACTGATGTTAAGTCTTTAGAAACCTGCCGAGGAGCAGCACCCTGGACATCACACCAGGTCAGATCTGGAAACAAGTTATCCTCTAAATGATTATTTTTCAACCGCTGCCTTTGTTTTGTTTTTTCCTATTTTTTTTCTTTTTTCCAGCCTATGTTGTACAACACTTTATTCCATTTCATGTTATCAACCCATGCTCAGGTTAGTCTTAGTTTACTTTGCAGACAAACTGAAACTAGGATGTCAAAAACAGATTTAGTCAATCACATCAATGATTTTATCTTTTGTTTTTTCAATATCACTTTATGTGGGAAGCTATATTTAATAGTTTAATAAATTATATGTTGTTCTCAATACAATCTTTCATGTTTCATTCTGGAGCAGTGTATATAAAATCCAAGATATTTTAACATATGCTGTGAACACATAATGACTTTCATCCATGTCTGCAAAATGAAATGTAATTGTAACTGACAGTGGTACAGTACAAGAGAAAGACAGCAATGCAGTTGAATTGTGAGTGGAGAATGCCTATGCTACAAAAACAGTGCTAGAGTACTGGAGAATGAAAGTGGTACATGATGAAAGAATGTCATCGCTACAGTCCTATACAGAGGGAGAATGACAGTGTCATAATACTAAAGAATGATAGTGCTACAATGTGACCACTTTAGTTTATCAGTGAAGCAGTGGATTGTATAAGTGTACTAGTGTATAAAATTTGTATGTAAAATTGCAAGACTAGTAGAGAGTACAGGTACTGTTCAGGTCATTCCAACGCATCTGACCAAGTTCAGTCATATTAAGAAGACTGATAGCTGAAACACTAGCCTGTGGTGATACGGTCAAACCCCTAGCCACACAGAAAAAGAAATAAAAATGGTGTGATACTGGAGCTGCTAGTGTCAAGCTTTAACATTTTTAGCAGTCAAACTATATTGTACATACTTCAGCCTCAGAGTTCAATCCCTAACCAGCACAATTATTCAAAATCATCTCAGTGCACTACACCATTACAAATCAAACTGCAGGTCAAGATAATACACTTTAAAGGAATACAACATCAAAAATAGACTGCTACGTCTTCAGATATCATTTAGTCCATTCTGGCCCTATAAGTGCATACTGCTCATTCTCATTTTGAACCACTGAGAATTTACTGTGTATGTGTCCAAACACATTTCCACTTCTCCACTCCACTTCTTTTCACTCTTCCTTATAAAGTCAATGACTGGGGGAGAATACACACATTTCTTCAGAGCACAGATGGAGGAGCTTGAGTTTCATTCATTATTGATGGCTTTGGTTTAAATATTTGATGATGCAAGAACTCTGCAAATCCACAATATGTTTGAAAAGACAAAGATCATTTAGGTTAGCAGGGTTCATGCTACCTGTCAAACATACAAATTAACAAGTATTACCCTCTGCCAGATCTTCTGTTTGAATTGTACGTTTTGAATCTATGGCCTGTAGTCAACAAATATTTGTACTTAACTTTGGCTTACAACAAGCAAACACCAGCGTTTCACTTTCCAGTCACACACTCAGTTTTTTGAGTTTGTTTTGCCAAACTACACTATATGAACAGACGTATCTGGACACCCCTCAGTCTAGGGCTGTTTCATGGTTTGGGCTACGCCCCTTAGTTCTAGTGAAGGCAAATCTTAATGCTACAGCATGCAATCACATTCTGTGCTTCCCTAGCAGTTTGGGGAAGGCCCTTTCTTGTTTCAGCATTTCAATGCCCCCATCGAGGTCATACAGCGAGGTCCATATAGAAATGGTTGTCGAGAACGGTGTGGAAGAACTCGATTGGCCTGCACAGAGCCCTGCCCTCAGCCCCATCCAAAACCTTTGGGATCAATTGGAAAGCCAACTATGAGCTAGGCCTAATCAGTGCCCAACCTCACTAATTTTGGCTGAATGGAAGCAAATGCCTGCAGCAATGCTCCCACATCTAGTATAAAGCCTTCCCAGAAGAGTGGAGGTTACTATAGCAGCAAAGGGTGGGCCAACTCCATATAAATTATGTATGAGATCTTGAATGTCAGGTGTCCACAAATTTTTGGCCACATAGTGTATGTTTGTGAATAAAAATAATAATTATTGTGCACATGTAGAGCTTTGTGACTCCTAGTGAACACCCTCAAATAGCCGAATGGTGGCTTAAATTGTCTTAGTACTTAATTTACTCTGTCTTACCAAATTCTGAAAACATTCTAGGTGTAGTGTTCTGCTCATGAGGTCATTGTCTCTAAGAATCTACATACCTATTTCTTAAGTTCACAATGCTCCCATTTGCCATGAATTTTAACAGGTTTCTTACTTTGTCCTGCAGTGTATTAATTTTTTGATTTGGTCTCACACAATATTTTAATTAGCTCAATTATTAATATCCATCCATCCATCTATTATGTATATCTGCTTATTCCTGCGGAGGGTCACGGGGGTGCTGGAGCCTAACCCGGCCCACATTGGGCGAGAGGCAGGAATACACCCTGGACAGGCCGCCAATCTATCGCAGGGCACACACACTATTCACTCAGTCATACACTCATACCTATGGGCAATTTAGAGTCTCCACTAAGCCTACCTGCCAGTGTACCCTGAAGGAAACCCATGCAGACACGGGAGAACACACAGAAAGAACCAGGCCAGGATTTTAACACAGGACCTTCTTGCTGTGAGGTGACAGTGCTACCCACTGCACCACCATGCCGCCCTCAATTGTTAATGTGGGTGGTATAATACATTTCAGCAGCTGTCATTTTATTATAGTTCATTAACGACCCACATTCATTGCAAGCAGGTATTAACAGGGGGCGACATAGCTCAGGAGGTAAGACCGATTGTCTGGCAGTCGAGTTGCGGTTCAAACCCCCTGGGCATGTCGAAGTGTCCTTGAGCAAGACACCTACCCCCTAACCCCTAACTGCTCTGGCGAATGAGAGGCATCAATTGTAAAGCGCTTTGGATAAAAGAGCTATATAAATGCAGTCCATTTACCATTACCATAACAGAATTTTTCTTGTCTAGATTCTGCCCAAATGATTAATGTATTGCTTTGGAATTTAAACACCAAAACTGATACATTTACACATTCCCATTCATATGTTCTTTATGTACTTCTTATATCACATCTCCCAAGAATGGGAAAACATTTGTCCCCTGACTCCACAGCCATGAGAAACAGTTGCATGCATGGTCTTGCTTAGAGGTGCGCACAGTTTTAGATCAAGTTCTAGATTGACAGATCACAATGTTGGAAGGGGTTGCAGCCTATACACATCATTTACAGTCAAATTTCAGTTTGAGAATGTTTTATTTAGGCCCATGTTACAGCTGCTAAAATGGTGAGGGGAACAGTGTAACTATAGTGTCATACTGTACTGTATTAAGATATCCCATTGGATCACTGTATAGACTGTACAATGATGCATATAGCTGGCCATCACAGATTCAAAGTTGCCCTATCACTCAAAATGGTTGAATATGTATTTATTTAACTTCTCTTTTTACATCCACCAAGTTCAGCTTGATCACGTTTTAAGGGGTTGGGGAAGCTTTTCCTAAATTGGCCTATATTATTATTGAATTCCCCCAAGAAAAATATAAATTGTTAAGAGCTGTAACACACACAAAAAAAAAAAAATAATTGCTTCATAATTCACTACACTATTGCTAACATTCCACCAGAGAGAGAAATACAGTGACTACACAACTGCTAAATGTATACAAGAGAGAGGAATACTAGGACTACACTACTGCTAACATTCCACCAGAGAGAGGAATCGGGTGACTGCACTACTATTAACATTCCACAAGAAAGAAGAATACTGTGACTACACTACTACTAACATTTCTCTAGTGAAGCAAAAAAAAAAAAAAAAACTATGACTATACTACTGGCAATATTCTGCTGTGAGGGGGATTCAAAGGGAAATTCTCATTAAAATGCAGGCAAGGATCTGAAAAAAATGAGCAAGCATAACTCACCCTCAAACTACAGCCAAACTTAGACATTCTATCCTGCAGTCATATTTGTCTCTCATTCATAATTCACCTACGGAATGCATGAAAACATTAGTCTACAATTACTGTCATTACATTTGCATCTGAAGTATGAAAAACAAAGCGTCAGAAGGGGTTGTCATTTCTATATAGCTCTGCATAATAAGGGGGCTTTTAGTTATCAGATGCTTTGGCTATCATTTAATGTTCATGTCACAATCCTGTGGTTGATGTCAGATTGCTTTTCACATCAACAACAGTTTGCGCACTGTTCTAAATAGGCATCTTGTCAGGAACAGCAAGTTTGTTTTAGGCTTCGGAGGTATAGTTGCGACTGTACTGGAGTTGGAGCAGATGGCTATGGCATCAAATTGGCATCAAATCCAATTGAAGCACATACCCTTAATGCCTCAAATAACTGGCTAATTTAGGCCATGCAACAACTAAAAAGGACTACAGCTAAGCGCAAAGTTGTCAGGACAGGAGTGTGATCAAATTTAATTTTCCATTCATGTATTAGCATTTTTCCATATTTTTTCAGTTGATTTTTAATTGTTTGATTTCACCAAGAGGATTAAAGTTGATAGGGAAAGCAAGGGATTGTTTACCCAATCAGAAGTATGATAGGCAGGCTAACAAATGAAACATGACTATTAGACTGTGTCTACTTGGAGTAGGCTAAGGTATAAAACTCTGAACATGCCCCTGTGTGGGACAAATCCTAAGCTGCTGTAGTCTTTCGCACATCAGCCAGCCTAATTAATCCCCAACCCGCCACACTTGGACTGCACCACGCAACAGCTTGGAGATCCCCACAATTAGACAATAATGGGCCGACAATGTTGAGTCAAGTGCTCGGCTCAGCTGTTATACTGTGGTGAATTTTTTTATGGGAATTACTGAAGGGTCTTTGCAGATGGAAATAAAGTCTAGAAATGCGCGCTCTCCCTCGAGTACAGTCTGAATCACTGCCCGCCATTTTAATGAAAAAGCGTTCAATATAACAGAACTGCCTCTTGAGCATTGTTGTGTTTATAGGGACTCAAAAAAACAACACTCTGTGTTCCCAGCGCTACGCCAGTCCTTTTATAATGAGCAATGGATTCGGCGCCACTAACCCAGCTGTTAATACACAGAAAGAACTGAATACATTGTACATTGTGCACAGCAAGGGTGTGTACACCATGAAATAAATACTGGCTTGCTGTACTAGTTTTATAGGTTCAATCACAATTGCTATGTCTACCTCTGATTTAAATGTAGAGGAGACCTTATTCTGAAGATTTTATGGATTAGGTCAATATTAACAATTATATGAGTTGTGTCTGCATGCATTATACAGTATATGCATGAATTCACACAACATCAGCTTATGTGGGCAAATATTAATTGGCATGACTCAAATGTCCTGCTGAAGTGTGAGATACGATCCTCCTGGTTTTTGAACCTAAAATAAACTGCCACGAGTCTCACGACTACTGCTCTAAAAATTCCATTCTCTGCCAGGTTGTAGCACAGAAGCTAGAGAGAAAGAAGTCTTAATTATGAGAAAACGCCTGAGCTCAACATCACATTTCAGAGTTGCATTCTCGCAATCTGCTTGAATGTAAAGAAGCCTCTGCCTTTGGGCTTCTGAGGCTAAACGTCCCTGTAAGAAAACAGCCAATGGGTGTATTCTCATCAGTAAAAGGTGGAATATCCACCTTAAATAGATGCGCATGGTGGTGCATGTGGTGAGTGTTTGAGAATAGAAGAGAGAGCCATATAGGTGGCTGTTGGGCTAGTTCTGAGGAAATAATGAAGCACCAGGGGAGAGGCTGTGGTAAAGGAAAGCTGTGCTGTATTTTAAACACTGACAGTGGGAGTTAGCCCCCTGCACAGGATGCATCTGCTGGATGATAGACTGGTTTCCAATGCATGTGCCCTGATGCAATCA
This sequence comes from Anguilla rostrata, assembly GCF_018555375.3. Classification (NCBI taxonomy): domain Eukaryota; kingdom Metazoa; phylum Chordata; class Actinopteri; order Anguilliformes; family Anguillidae; genus Anguilla; species Anguilla rostrata. The sequence continues at coordinate 40,383,927 of NC_057935.1, forward strand.
CCATAAACAAATGCACTTTACTGCAGTTGATTTCATCTGCTCTGCTGAAGAACTAAAAAAAAAAAAAAAAAAGGATTTTCCACAGTTTTGGCTTGAGTCTGTGCCTTGCATTCTGGACCACAATCTATTTTGGGCGAGAGCATGCGAGGACTGTAGCACATTAGAAACTATGCCACATCCTTCTCTGGTGCCTTAGCTTATTTAGCTGAAAAATGGGCTTGTTCGTGACAGGCTGAACCATTTCAGTACAGTATTCAGTCAATACGTCGATTAAGGTAACAGTGTTTGGCTGGTAACCTTATCTATACAGGTTAGAAAAAAGCTCAACTCAAAACATAACCCTTTTATCCTTTAACCATTATGTATACTACACAATATATCCCTTTTAAGATACTCAGATATTCATACAGTTCTGACTCAAATTTTGCCCAGAGTCAGGGAGCCCTGTTCTCTGAGGTGCTAAGTGAGTTATGCTGTATAATCTAAGAGAAACATTGCAATATTTGTGCTGCACAAAACCTTCATAGCTCCCTGCACCCAACCGAGCCCTGCCAACCTCTGGCTGCACTCACTAAAGGCGTTCATCACTCTCAAAGGATAGAAAACAAGTGTTGCTGCTAAAGTACTTGGAAGAAATGATAATGTTTCATTCGATCCTGATATAAAAATAAGCATTGAAAAACCATGCAATACAATTCATGCCTCTTAGCGTCCATTTTCGATGCAGCGGGATGGTCTTTGGTTCAGATCCTTGCCCATTCACCACCTGAAACCTCCCCACCCCCACCCCCACCCCGCCACCCCCATCCTTTCGCTCTGGTCTCCCCGACTCTACTCTGCTCGTCCCAAATACAGTTTCAGCAAACACCACATCACTAGAGCACAATGCAAGATATTACTAGGTGGTTTTGCAGAGAGCCAGTAGAGCGCTCACTCTCAAAACTAATGTGATGTAGCCCAGGGGCCGTGCAGAACTTACCAATGGCTCTCAATGGACTCTAAAACCCTCTCTCATTCCCATAAGTCTTATCTCCTTAAGTCCTCAAACTGAATGCCTGTCAGTCACTCACTGAAGAGCAATGGAGAGCAGAAGAACACAAATATTCCCAACCTGATGGGGATTATGCACTTCTGAAATGTGGCGTAAAATGAACTGTAGAAACAGAGAGGCAGAGAAAGAGAGGCATCACTGTAAATAAACTGGAGAAGAGTTATCAGGAATCATGTCACGCCATTGGGAGATTCTAAGAAAGCTTTGAGAGACTTGGATATATCAAGATAATGTGCAGCATGATAAATCCTCTTCAGTGTGTGGGAGTGTTTTTGTTTGCAGTGCCAGGGACCATATGTAATTATCTGAGAAACTAATGGATATAAAACATATGCATGCAGCATAGACAAACACATATGGGAATAGCAATAACTAGGTATCAAACTTGTATTTGAAGACACCCATGTAAAAATGTACTGTTCATTTCAAATAGGTAACATTTGCTTGAACTACAGTATGTAAAATGGGACAATTATAATTTTTTTAAAATTTACATTATATTGCATCATATTGAGGTTAGTGTGCGATAGATTGGCGGTCTCTCCAGGGTGTATTCCTACCTCTTGCCCAATGCACAATGGGATAGGCTCCAGGCCTCCAGCACCCCCCGAGACCCTGCTCAGGATAAGCGGATATAGATAATGGATGGATGGCTGGATATTGAGGTTATTTCATATAGATTCAGTTTATTGCTTGTATGTTGTTGTTTTTTATTTATTCTCAGCCTGGTCTGAAAGCATGTGCATCTGCCTTTTCCCAATCTTTTTGGTCCATTGTTGATGGTGTTTGGCCCACTGGAGTCTTTTCTATCTACAGCACATACCAAGGGCTTTTTCCACATATACAGATCCTTTCAGATCAGTAGATTGTAGAACAATGTCTACTTGGCCCCACACATCTAAGCCTAACTTCTTCTTCTTTGCCATATTTCCTGCAACTTTAGGGCCTATTTTACTTGAACTACAGGCTAAAGGTTTTAGGCTACCTGGGTTTAAATTTTTTTTTTTTTTTTTAACTCAAGGTAGATAAGATTTCACTCAATTTCCCTCCCTCCCACCCCTCTACCTCCCACTTTCCAAAATAACTGGATAGACTTCCAATAATGAATTTAATTGTAATTAAATGCAAAGGAGGCTATTTCGAAGAAAGTTGTATCTAAAATTATAATGTAAAACTAATTTTTTTGTGTTATTGTAGGTAGAAATTGAAAAAAGCCTGACCTCACTAATGCTTTTGGTGCTGAATGGAAGCGAATCCCTGCAGACAAGATCCAAAATCTAGTGGAAAGCCTTCCCAGAAGAGTGTAAAGGGGGTCCAACTCCATATTAATGCTCATGGTTTTGGAATGAGATGTTCAACAATACCTTTGGGTGTGATGTTCAAATATATATTTCAGTGTGGAAAAATATGTATCTGTATATTTCCTTTCTGTGTGGGGTTTGCACGTTACTCCTGGTACTCCGGTTTCCTCCCACAGTCCAAAGATTAGGCTAATTCGAGACTGTAAATTGCCCATATGTACGAGTGTGTGAGTGAATGGTAAGTGAATGGTGTGTATGTCCTGTGATAGAATACCTATGATAAACTGGCGACCTGTCCAGTGTGTATTCCTGCCTCTCACCCAACACACGCTGGGGTAGGAGTACACCCCAACCCCACCCCCTGCTCCCCCGACCCCCCCTTCTTCCGTGACCCGGGCCAGGAATATGCAGGAATGTATAATGGATGGACGAATGGTTAAGGTGTTTTGACTAGTGACCATCATAATGTTAAAAATACTTTAAATTTGTTTGTTATCACAAGAGCAACTGTAACATCCACTGGCAAGGTAAGATGAAGGTGGGAGTACACTTGATAAGAAGGTGAGCAAAGCCAGAATCAAACCACAGCCAAACACGATAGTGACCCAAATCCAGCGCAAACTTAGACACTAGACATCACATACATATCAACACTACCTGCTGATATTATCATTTAAAAACACTTCCTGTATATGTAGCTTGCATTATCTGTTTTGTTCCTATTAGTCCAGACAAATGGCACATTTAAAGATATTAATATTGGTGAGGCATTCATTTAATTAATGCAGATATGGACTGCTGCAGAGATGACCAAATCAATGTTCATTAAGAAGGGGGATTTCAGACAATCCAGGTCCACTCTCCTGTCAGAATGTGAATCAGTACTTTGCTTAGTCACGATCTCTGGCTTACTTATCCAAGTTAGGTAGTGCAGGACAGAAAAGTGGTAGTTTGGCACCTCTGCAAAGATATATTTTGTCTTATCAAAAGGCACACTGTAAAAAAGTGAACCAAATTATGACAACGTCACATATTTAGCATCATTCCTGATATTAACTAAGATATTTAATTTTGTTATTTCATTTGAATTCATTTCTGTGTTTTCTTTAAAATACTATTAAATTAAAGTAAAACCCTTAATTTGCTTAATTTTAGAAAAATAAGAAAACAATTGTGATTAATCAGAGTAAATCCTGTTTTTAACCATTAGGCCATACAATGAGGGTCGTATATTGGAAGCAGGTGCTTCCACAAAGGTGTGGTTCCTAAGTTACTAAATTAGTTAATATCCCTGCATGCTCAAGAATTTGTACAAAAATGCTGGACAGGCCTTGTTACCTAAGATTATGGCTAGCATAGCTAAAAGACAAGACCTCAGTGACTTTGAAAGTAGGGTGATTGTTGGGGCATGGCAGGAGCTGATGTTTTAGGATGAAAAGTGTCTAAGGTGACTTTGGTATTAAACTCTGAAAGAAAGATATAATCAAAGGTCACCTGTTGGGGGAAGCACACTCTCCCAGATCGTGATGTTTGTGCATTAGTTCAAGGTGCAAGGCTAAACAGCCAAGCAACTCTAAATCAACTGGCTGCAAATTTCACTTTAGGGCATGAGCAGGCAGTTTAATCAAGACTGGTCTGCTGAAAACTCTGCAGAGCAGGATAACATAGCTGGATCGCAGTGCACAAGCCACTTATTTCACTTGCCAATGCACAGCATCAAGGACAGTGGGGCAAAAAACACAGACAATGGACAACTGAACAACAGAGAAATGTGATCTGGTCAGATGAATCAACCTTCGGCATTTTCTCAACAAATAGATGAGTTCTGGTTTCAATTTTACTTTTGGTTCCAACAGTGTAGGGTTCTGACAGTTTCATAATGGTGTGTGATGCTTTTTCCTGACATGATTTAGATGTACTCATCCCGTCAGCGAGCAAGGTCAGTGTTAATCTCTATTGAATGATTCCAAGTGATCATAATCATCTCTTTTTCATATTTTAAAGAACCACTCTCTCCCCCCCACCCCAAATGTCACAATATAAATTTCACTACTTGAAGAAATAGCTATAACTGTATCTGTAACCAAAGCTAAAAAAATATGCATAGCTATCACAGTATTTTAAAAAAGTATTACATACATGTTGGCTACATAGAAATGTTATAGCATAGGCCATGAACCCCAGAGCTGGACAAGCCAAGCGGATATAGAAAATGGATGGATGAATTTAGCAAAGCCCAATACCTGCAGGTATATAAACCTTTTATTTTTTTAACAGAATCAAACTCCATTACTGCTCAAATTGCATTACTAAAATAATGAAACAGGGTTACTGTGTGTGCGTTTTTATTTCTTTCATTTCTTTAAAGTTTGTTATAATATAACAGCCTACATTTCAAGGTTGAGTCTGATGGAGCATCTGTTGTCCCTGACAGTTCTGTGCCAACTTCTGCTCTTAATTAATTAGCTAAGTCTTGATTATGATCTTACATTTGCATAAGCACCAGCTACACCCGCAGGCTGCAAGTGTATTGTAAAGAGTTTACTGTGCTCAAGTACAAAAGGGAACCAGCGTAGTTTAGGCTAAAGAGCTGTCAGAAAATTAAAACTAAGCTAATTGGCTGGAATAAGAACTACCACACTGACTTGCCCTTTGTGCAACCTTACCATGATGGGAGAAGGAGTGCTCCACATCAACACTGACAGGAGTCATCAAACACCTGATTGCAACAACTGACTAGGCTATGCTGTTGAAAGTTACTCTCCAAAAAGTCTGTGACAACCATGACCTCAGTGACAAATGCCCAGCCACAGTAACCAGTATAATGTATTCATTGACTCATTGGTTGCTTCAGCAGTGTGGGAGGTTGTCCTGCTGCAAGGAAAAGTGCCTTCCAATGAGCTTTGGGGTATTTGGTTGGATCTGAGCAGGTAAGACATTTTTGTAAAAAAAGTGAACCAGTTATATTGTGATTGTCATTTTTTTTTAATCCTTATTGATTTTTGTTTGACTTAATCAGCTATAATTGAACTATTCTTCCACAGCCCGTTGAGCATATACTTTTAACGTTGTCAAGCAAAACTCTGGTTGATAATTCTATTTGGACCATTGTTATGCAAAAACCTCTTTGGTTGTTAATTCTATGATTCCATAAAAGCAATGATTCTATCAGGAAAAATAGCTCCTTCTTGTTATACAATTAGCACCAATTTTGGTTATTTTTGTCATTACATTATTGCCCTAACTTAATCAAATGTTTCTCCCTCTGTCTTGCTTTTCAAAATGGTTTGGCGATGCAGTGTAGACATAGCGGCTTTCTTGTCCCTCTCAACCGGGTTTGCAAACTAACATTATGCTAGGTTTTCCATTATTCCCATTAGACTACCTAGTTAACCCCATTGCACAAATGCCAAATCTGCCCAATCCTTGCCCATTTAGGGGGTACCATATTTACAGCTTTATAACTCCAGATGTGAGCACCACAGAGACTTGAAAAATGGCTTTAAAATGAAGCAGGACATTTGTCCCATTTACAATACTAATACTAATACTTAGATTAGTTTATATTCATAATTCTGGAAGAAATAAAGTGCCACAATTGTCTATGCAAAAAATCAAAAATGAATTTGCTGTTTTTTTAGTTTGCAATGAAATACTGGTCCCAAAACAGGTTAAACTATAGATGTCCTGGATCAAAACCTCCTTAACCACAAGTGCCTAAGGGTAGATATGCAGAACTACTAAAGATCTATGAAGCAAAAAGTAAGCAGTGTACCCAGTGTCTCCAAATCAATCCAAATTGTCTAAATTATGCATTGCTGTAAATCACAACATAATCATATATTTTCCTACAAATAAACTGTTTTGACTCAAGAAACTCACTTTTGCAAGTGGGAATTACAGGTTTTCCATCAGTACAATGGTCTAAAATATCTAGGGGTCCAGAAACATATCCAAAATCTCTCCAAAAATGAATAAAATGCTTTTTGTCTATTATAAAGCATATACTGTAAATCTTCCCCTTATGAAGGTTTACGATGAAACATTGATATCAGATTTAAAAATAATGCAAAAACAATCACACAATGTGGTACAGTACCTAAATGTTTAATCGTTAACTCCCTTATGTTTTTCTGTACTCTACAGTATGTAATGTTTTCTTGTATGGGGATGGGACGACATTAAAACAATATTCAACCATCCACCACGTTTTGGCAATGTTCCAGCTCACGTCGCATCCCATGTATTAAACACAAATCCTACTGAGCTATCAACGGACGCTTGCATTACAATGTGAAATATCTCCATTATAAAATACCACTAACCAATTTAAAGACAACTCAATTTAAAAAGTATAACCAAACATACAACCATATATACATAAAACCAAAATATTTTGAGCAGTAACACTTCCATATCAACGAATAAATCTGTGTTTAGTAGATAGAGACAGAGAATCAATGCTGTCATTCTCCTCTTGACTTGGTCCAGAAAACAGTATCAGCTGAGTCTATCAGCAAACATATGCCTTAGCTATGCTCAGAAGTTCTCAGAAATAATAATATTTTCCAAGAAATTACAAAACTTATCGATAAAGTTTTGCCGGGTGCAATGTCTTTTACTGCTGCCTCAGAGTGAATGCGTAATTCAGCAATAACTTTTGGTTAAGCTGCACTATAAAACGCTATTCCAAAAGTAAATTAGACATATTATACATTGTTAGAAAGCTTATACGGTCACCTACTGGATAAATGAATTGTTAATCAAGCCAGGTTGTACAAAAAAGGGCGATAACACTGTAAACAACATGTGTGGTATTACGCACAGCTATTTTGAAAGGTACCCAGGCGTCACAAATGAACGTATATTTCACAAACGGATTGTGGAAGACAACAAATGACCACTGAACCTTGAAAGAGAAGATCTTTATGTGTAAAACCAAAGGTCAGCTTTTATATTTATTCCATATTTAGTCACAGATATTGATAGTAGAATGCCTTAATATAATTCTACTATAATTCCTCTTGTGTATTTCAATGTTCCTCTTGTTTATTTCAATGTACTGGCATACCTTCGGCTATTGTTGGGTTTATCTTGTTGCTATGAGGGAATACAAATATTTTTTGGTGAAAGAATGATTTTATGTATTCCCAGATATACACTATTGTCCAGTGTGTCGTGTGGGGGGTGTAGTTGCAGATGAGACTGCAGGGAGGGGGTGCTTGGTAAATGGACGACGTCAGAAACAAATCTACTTGGTAGATTTGTTAATCACCGCTGACAGTGTTAATTTTTATTCTGTAAAAAGTGACTTGCGAACGATCGGTCAGCTAGCGTCACCCAGCAAGTGAACACCACAAACAGCGATTGAGTAGTAGCAGTTACTGGCTCATTAACTGACTGTGGCGAAAACCTACGATGATAACTTTCTCGGTTAACAGCAGGTCTACCAGACAGTTATATGAAAATTAGCCTAATCAAATCACCAGTAGCCTACACATCTCTGATTGACTGACTATCAGTGTAGTCAATGTTCTTCCCCTGTGGTTCATATTGCTAATGCGTGAGCTAACCACGGATAGCCTACCTAGCTCACTGGCAAGCTGATATGCTAGCTAAGCATATTCTTTGCGAGGAAACATAAATTGAAGATAACTGAACATAATTGTATTATTAATGTCATACATATAATGTGATTACATGACACAGTACAGTCACGGATGGAAATTAAACTCCGTAAACATTTGATAATATATTTTAAAACATAACGGCAGTCAGCCTCAAGTTCAGCTAGCCTCAAGTTCATTCTGCAATCGTTCGTTCAGGTTGATGGGCTTTTCCGCACCGGACTGTCAATCACATTGTAAAAATCACAGAACCGCTTAACTCTATGGTTTTGGCTCCAAATTGACAACATGGCCACGCCCGCCATTGAGCTTCAAAACGTGTTTTAGAGACCCACGGAGAGTCAATGGGTGACATCACAGTAGCTTTGTCCATATTTTTTACAGTCTCTGTACCGGACTCTCTCCTGACGTCGACAGCATAACACTAACTGGAACAGCCGTATACAGAACATCTGTATCGGTTTTTTTGTTGCTCTGCCTTTGTATTTCTGGCTCACTGACACTCTCCTGACACTGTCAGTGCCATCGAGTTTCATTTCCTTCCCGTCATCTGATTCAGCCTCACTATACAGCCTCAGCTATTAAGTGCAATTTCCTTTATGTTTCAATAGAAATTAATGCAGAAAACACATTTAACACAAAATTACACAAAACCTCCATAATTATGAACAATATCAAATATTTCAGTATCTAGGGATCCCAGCCTTTACCTTTGTAACAGCCTCCATTCTTTTCGGGACATTGGGTAAAGTTTTTCTAAGAAATCTGCAGGAATATTTTTTCCATGATTCTTGTAAACTCCTCCAAACTTCGGTCTTAGAATCTGGCTTAATTCCAAGAAACCCAAACACATTCAATAATATTGAAGTCTGTTGTTCTGAGAACACCAGCAGTTTTATCTTCTTAGCAGTGTGCTTGGGGTCATTATCTTACTGTAGAATTAATTTGCTCCCAATCAAACATTGTCCAGAGGGTAATTGCATGATATGTTAAAATTTATTTGTATCTACAGACGGGTGCCAAATTAAAGGAAAAACCTGAATAAATGCATGGAGAAAGAAAGAATGCAGATGCTTCCAAACATCCGAACATGCTCTGAGGCATGTTCAAAAATGCTTTGAAAGAGGATCCATTATTGGGGCATGGATGGCAGGAGCTTCCGTCATAAAGACTGCTCAACTGGCTAGTGTTTCAATAGGAACAGTGCCTAAAGTGACATCTGAATTTAGATCTTTGGGAAAGACATCAGTAAATAGGGTCGGAAATTGTGGTCAAAAGCGCACATTTGATGACCGTGATGCTCGTGCATTAGTGCAATATGGACGGAAAAATAGAAGAGCAACTCTTCCTCATGCGACTGAAAATGTTTATACAGGATGTGATCAGGTGTGAGCAAGAACAGTCCATCGACAACTACATTGAGAGGAATATTATAGTAGGGTTGTAGTGCATAAACCCCTGATTATAAAGACAAATGCACAATTGAGAGTTCAGTGGTGTGAAAACCATAGGCACTGTTCTACAGAGTTGTGGAAAAAAAGTGATATGGTTAGATGAGTAATCCTTTACCATATTCTCGACAAGAGGGCGAGTGCATGCGTGGCATACACAAGAGAACGGTACAGGCATGAATGCTTGACCCCTACAGTGAGGGGTCCGGTGATTCTGTTATGCTATGGGGGGCATTTTCCTGGCATGGTTTGGGTTGACTTGTCCCCTTTAAGGGAAGGGTCAGTGCAAATCAAAAGTTATCATCTTCATCCTGTGATGAAACTTTTCTATCCTGATAGGAGTAGTCTGTTCAAGGATGACAATGTCCCATTCCACAGGGCACGAGTGGTCACTAAATGGTTTGATGAGTATGAAATTGATGTGAATCATGAATTACCAGATCATAACCCAATTGAACACTTATGGGACATTTTGGACCAAAGTGTTAGACAGCGCTCTCCACCAACATCATCAAAACCAAATGACGGAATATCTTTTGTAATAATGGTATTCCATTCCTCCAGTAGAGTTTCAAGACTTGCAGATTCTATGCCAAGGCACACTGAAGCTGTTCTGGTGGCTTGTGGTGGCTCAACACCTTACTAAGACACTTTATGTGGGTTTTTCCTTTAATTTGTCACCTGTCTGTATATATACTTACACTTTTGAAGAATACCAGTGTAGGACTGTGTGTACAGTTTCTATTTTATGAGCTACAGGTAAAGCATCCTGTAAAAGTTCAATCCTAGTTTGCATTTTACTGATTTCTACATAGCTAAAGACAGTGGATTGCATTTCACCCTGAAAATTTGACAGCAAATGCACTTAACTGTAAATAATTCAGCTCCAAAGAACACTATTGCATGTCTGTTGTGATCAGTGCGTTAGTCAGAGTGTTGTGTTCAGTGCATTAGTCAGAGTGTTGTGTTCAGTGCGTTAATCAGTGTTGTGATCAGTGCGTTAATCAGTGTTGTGATCAGTGCGTTAATCAGAGAGTTGTGATCAGTGCGTTAGTCAGAGTGTTGTGATCAGTGCGTTAGTCACAGTGTTGTGTTCAGTGCGTTAGTCACAGTGTTGTGTTCAGTGCGTTAGTCAGCGTTGTGATCAGTGCGTTAGTCAGAGTGTTGTGTTCAGTGCGTTAATCAGTGTTGTGTTCAGTGCGTTAGTCACAGTGTTGTGTTCAGTGCGTTAGTCAGCGTTGTTAGTGTTGCAGAGGTTGGATCAGTCTAGTCAGTGTTGTGTTCAGTGCGTTAGTCAGAGTGTTGTGTTCAGTGCGTTAGTCAGAGTGTTGTGTTCAGTGCGTTAGTCAGAGTGTTGTGTTCAGTGCGTTAGTCAGTGTTGTGATCAGTGCGTTAGTCAGAGTGTTGTGTTCAGTGCGTTAATCAGTGTTGTGATCAGTGCGTTAGTCAGTGTTGTGTTCAGTGCGTTAGTCAGAGTGTTGTGTTCAGTGCGTTAGTCAGTGTTGTGATCAGTGTGTTAGTCAGAGTGTTGTGTTCAGTGCGTTAATCAGTGTTGTGATCAGTGCGTTAATCAGTGTTATGATCAGTGCGTTAATCAGTGTTGTGATCAGTGCGTTAGTCAGAGTGTTGTGATCAGTGCGTTAGTCAGAGTGTTGTGTTCAGTGCGTTAATCAGTGTTGTGATCAGTGTGTTAGTCAGAGTGTTGTGTTCAGTGCGTTAATCAGTGTTGTGTTCAGTGCGTTAGTCAGAGTGTTGTGTTCAGTGCGTTAGTCAGTGTTGTGTTCAGTGCGTTAGTCAGTGTTGTGTTCAGTGCGTTAGTCAGAGAGTTGTGTTCAGTGCGTTAGTCAGAGTGTTGTGTTCAGTGCGTTAGTCAGAGAGTTGTGTTCAGTACGTTAATCACAGTGTTGTGTTCAGTGCGTTAGTCAGAGAGTTGTGATTAGTGCTTTAATCACAGTGTTGTGTTCAGTGAGTTAGTCAGAGTGTTGTGATCATTGCTTTCAGCTACTATAATTGTAATGGTGATTGTACATAGTATTCACAGACAACAATAAATAGTGATATGCAGCCAAGTTATTTTTCTAAGATCCAGAGGGAATAATTGAAAGGAATTACTCTTTCACATTGCACAGGCCACATACAGACTTGCCGATGTGGGGAAGGAGGGTCACACTGGTCCACCTTTAAAAAGTGCACCTGGCTGGAAGAGAAGGCCACATCCCTGCACTAATTCCTATTAAGGGATGCTGGGCCTTTCTGAAAGACTTCAGTGATCCAGCAGTAATGGAGCGGAGGGTAGAAACAAGCACTCAGGGGCCCCCTGTTCAGCTGTCCGCTCCTCCGTGTGCATCTGGGCAGATCCCGCACACTTTCCGCCTCGGCAGGCCAGGCAGAACAGCCAGGGAGGCGGGCGGGAGAAGTGACCGTCCCACCAATCTAACAGCCACTTCAGACACCCTGGGGACACTTGGCAGGCGTAAGCGACTGGTCATTAGCATTCCGAACGAGAACTGGGGTAATTGAAAAGCCTGGGGGAGGGAGGGGGAGGCAGGTCCCATAGACTCAGCGGTGTTTGTATTTGCCGGACGAGCGCCTGACATGTGAGACTCCGGGGCTCCCGCGCGCACAGCACCGCACCGAAAGGGAACTGACCTTCAGACGATGGGCGACCGGAGCCGCGTTACCCCAGCGTCTGCTGCCGTAATGAGATAAGGGAGTCGCCACCCCGCCTGAAATGCTAATGCTACCACTTCTGGGACCCTCCAGCGCACAGCAACTTATACGTCTGCAACCCGGAGAGAAAGTGCATATTAACACCCGGCCAGTCCCCCACGAGTAATTATCCAAGCAAGATGACCGGACAAAATGGGAACCGTTGGGCAGAGCTCGGATCAGACCACAGGGTTACGGACCAGCAGAACAAAGGCGCACGGGTGTGGTCAGCAAGGCTACAATGGCTAAGCAATGAAGTGATATTGATAAAAAGGTTGGACTCATAATCCATCAACAAAAACACATGGAACACTGAATAATGCCTTCAAAATATATAATCTGGGATATCAACAAAACAATAAATAATAAAGTGCCATACAATTTAATATGCACATGGTATCCTCTACTTTTCTTTCATCTTGAAGTAACAAGCCACGCTCTGACAAGATAAGTCTTACAGGAGTTGCTGGGAATTCTCTGGGAATAAAGGGATTGTGCATGGAGTTCAAAAGGATATTTAAATGTCCTCCTCATGTCAATACCAATATGTCACAACATATAATACACTTAACTTTTCAGAGGATTACCTGGGAATTAATCAATGTTTTACTCTCACAATGAAAAGCAAACCTCTTGCAGTCTCCTATTTGCACATAGTGTGCTCCATAATATTTTGGACAAAGACATTTTTTAGATATTTTGGTTTCACCATATAGAAATTACAGCACTTTTTATGCATAGCCCTCCCCCCACCCCCCCAATTTCAGGGCACCATAATGTTTGGGACAAACGGCTTCACAGCTGTTTCTGATGAGTCAGATTTCTTAAATTGCTTCCTTCATGCAGGAATGAGACAGCTTTCAGCATCTGGTCTTAATTCTAGGCTTTGGAGTCTGTTATTGCCATTGGTCACCACAAGGGCCAGAATTGTGCCAATGAAAATCAAGGAAGCCATTATGAGGCTGAGAAATGATAAAAAGCAGTCAGAGGCCAAACCTTAGGTTTACCAAAATCAACTGTTTGGAACATCATTAAGAAGAAAGCTGAGCTCAGTAATCGCGAAAAGAAGACCAAAGAATTCTCACCATAATGAAGAACAACCCCTGTCCAGCAGATCAGAAACACTCTTCAGGAGGCAGGTGTGGATGTGTCAGTGACAACAGTCCACAGAAAACTTCACAAACAGAACTATAGAGGCTACACTACACAATGCAAACCACTAGTTAGCCACAAAAACAGGATGGCCAGGTTACAGTTCGCTAAGTACCTAAAATGGTTCTGGGAAAATGTCTTGTGGACAGATGAGACCAAGATTCACTTGTATCACCAAGTGTGGAGGCCAATAGGAACTGCCCAAGATCCAAAACGCATCAGTGAAACATGGTGGTAGGGATATTATGATTTGGGCATGTATAACCCCTTTCACACAGCTAATACCACATCTGAGCCGCCTCTGATGCGGTAACAGGTTCCTTTTCCCACAGAATTTGTAATGCGGTATTCAAGCTGTATTTACCTTTCACACACAGTAGAACTCAACTCTCGTGAATGAACTGTTTACGTTCCGTTACCATAGTAACACACTTGATGTAGGCCCAAAGCTATAACGTTACTTGTTATTTATTTTCGTTGCAATCTTCTTGTAATTTCCGGCAAAACAATCAAACAAACAAACAAACAAACAAACAAACATGTTACATTTTGAAGTGCAAGTGGTCACATTTTTTATGTTATTAGTTTTCGCGATCTCAATGGGTCCAGGTATTTCTTCTGTATGCCATTTTTTTCGGTTGAGAGATAGGTGCGCGTGAACACAGATCTGTAACGTAATTCGAACGCCGCCAAGAAAGCAGTCGTCGATGCTGCTTTCCGTTGCCACTGGAGAAATGCGGTAGTTCAGGCGCCTCGAAAACACCAGGAGAGGCGTTTTCGATGCGGTATTTTAAAAGCTGTCGCAACGCGTTCACACAGACATAGGTGCGGTATCGAAGCTGTCTTGAAAACTCCTTTTTTCTTCTGTGTGAAAGGGGTATATGACTGCCACAGATACTGGCTCACTTGTCTTTGCTGATAATGTAACTACTGATAGCAGCAGCAAGATTAATTCTGAAGTGTACAGAATCATCTTATCTGCTGAAGTTCACTCAAATGTTTCTAAACTCATTGGACAGCCATGGTCATCCCAAGACAATGGTCCCAAGCATACTACTAAAGCAACAAAGGAGTTTTCCAAAGGCAAAAATGGGAAAATTCTTGATTGACCAAGTCATTCCCCTGAACTGAATCCAAATGAGCATGCATTTCTTATGCTGAAGAGAAAACTTAAGGCAACTTAAGGTGGATAAAGTGCTGTAATTTCTACATGGTAAAAATTAGTGCATAAAGTGCACGTGTTTGATTACACATCTAATATTGTGGAGTGCAGGGCCATCAAGAAAAAATATGTCTTTATCCAAAACATTATCATGCTCAGAAGTGTTCACCACAGCAACAGTGGGTAAGACTTATACACGGGGCACATCTGCAGGGCATGATGTACTGTGATAACACACTAAAATATACTACTTGCTACTGGTATTCAGTAGCTTAATACACAACATCCAACTTTTACATCTGGCTGCTAAAGGTCAAATGAAACAGGTTAATATAAAGTGAGTTTTTTTATATGAAGAATAATAGCAACTGATATTTAAACCAACTAGTCAAATGAGAAAAGCTGCCTGTGGAATGTGAGAAATAGGCTACAGCTCTTTAAAAAGACCAGCAAAAGTGTGACTTTGCATTGACTCCTGCTAATGATCAGAATAGCATCATTTATATAACCCTGAACAATCATTCTGAGATGACTGTTACAGCATGATTCCTACAGTAATAGCATAGTTGGCAAGAGAGGTGGGGAGGAGAGAAGAGGGGGTCAAATAGCTGAGAATGAACAAATCACCCAAAATACTGCAGAAAAGGGTATTCCAAACAACATACAGGAATCTAAAGTGAAAAGCCACAGGGTTTGGAATGTATAGTAACAATACAACTGTTCAATTCAGACATAAGCACTTGTTCAGTATATCTGCAGCTACCATTACGGCTACTTTAAAGTCCGTCAGTAGGTTGGCATGCATGTGAGCCAGTTAGCACATGTATGGGTCAACATGCACGTGCATCCATGTGCGTAAGATTGCTTATGTTGGGAGTGCGAAGGTTGATGAACGCTGAAATGAACACTCAATGCAGTGCTTCCTAAACACAGCGACTGGACCGTGTGGTTTATTACCATTTTGCTCTGTATTAACGCATCCCACTAAATCAGAGGTCTCTGAAAAGGTCTACAATTAACTTTTTATTGGATTTATCAAGGATTCAGTGGCTGCCATCCTATTTCTTCCATGGCACTGCGAGCATTATGCGAGCAGCTAATTGTCAGAAGTGATTTATTAAGTCTTGCTCACTCTCCTCTTCCTCATGTCTGTCTGAAGAGGAAGGCCATGAGTCAGACAGGGAAGCCAATTAAAATCCATGTACTTCACACTCAACGCTGCCCAAAATATTAGCGTCAGGTATAGATCAATAGTTTACGTGCGATCCTGCTGGCAGCAGAAAAACGATATCATCTTGGGTCATGTGACAGGACAATTCACTGGGGAGAGGCTCCAGCTGGTTCGCTGTGGGTGATTCACAACACCACTCTTTACTACGACTGGGACTGAGTCACAGCAGTCTGTCTTCTTTATGTGTGGCATTCAAGATTGCCGTACACACCCAGAGCATCACACTTAAAGCCGCTCACAGCCAGTTCAAAAAAAAAAGTGAAATGCAGAACAGCACAGTCTTTGAAAATAACCCCCTCGCAGCTTCAAAACATTGTGCCAGCTTGCATTCTGCCTTTTTTCTTAATTTGGGAACTGTATGGCTTGAAACTCTCCACTCTGAATAGAGGCATCTAAAGCAGGATAAGAGCTCAGCGCACATCTGAGACCGCTTTTCATTTCACTGCAGTCGCTCTCAACGCCACGAGACTGGAAAGCTGGGGCACAGCACAATTCCGTGACAGTGCTGCAGTAAGGTATCCACATGACAATTAGCAGCATTATGGCGTGCAGTCCTCCAGCGCTAATGAGAAAAAAGGCAAACCTGCTGCAGCTGCAAATGCAAGATGTGGGCAAGTTGTCTCTTGTCTCAGACCTGAATAAACAGAGCCTACAGAGAGCAGCCTACACGTCCTGCTAATCTCGCACCAAATCAGCAGGGAGGACAAAGACCGGGCTAGACGAAGAACTGAATCTCAGCACAAATTCAGACCCAGTGCTCTTAATGTTCAAGCCAACAATGCAATGCAAAGCATAAAGTTAAGAGGTTGCTTTCATTCTGTGTAGATGGTAAGAGTAGGCTATGTACTGCCATTAGACATTGACTACATTATGGCCTATTAACTCTGACATGAATAAAATATAAGTGCTCTCTTCCATTAGTTATGAAGCACAACACAAGTATGAAACACTTGGAGCTATTTTCAGCCAGAATTTGATTTTTACTTTACATCCATGGTGCACTCCCCCATTTATCATTAAGAGTTAACTGAGTGTGAGTCTGCCTACATTTCCCAGAAGATTGACTGGAGTCCTCTCGTTACCTGAGGTAGCTGTGCCGTCCTGAAGCCCCACTAATGCTCATATTAATCATACTGACACCTGGCTTGCGTTAAACAAAGAAAATATGTGAATTGAATACATAAAGGCACATCTGGTGCAGTTAGCAAAGGGACTGCTTATTCCAGGTATGCACACGCCTCAATCAACCTTGTTGGAAAATGTAATTAAAAGTTTCACTGAAACAAAAAATGAGCACCATATGTTTCTCTGCTTGTTTGGTTCTTTAAACACTTCAAATGGCTTGTAGATGTTTTTGATTGATAAATACCATAGTACCCTAATCATCACTGGATGAGAATATTATGGATATTTGTCCACATGCTGTATTTAGCAACTGGTTTCCTTTTGAAAGCTACAAAATAGCCAGGGGCACATAAACTCCTTTTGAATTGTTACATTTCTAATAACACTAATTTTTCACCAAAACTATAAAATATCCTATTTGACATATTGGCTAGACTACCAGAGAAAAATTCATCAAAATCAATCCGCTTAAATGTTCATTTTAAGTTAGTATTACCCTTTTTTTTAAAAAACATGAATTACTGCAATAATGTGCATATAATTTCAGTTCGTATTGTCCAAAGCCTTTCCTCAGTGGCAGTAAAAAGCCAAATCTAATTTGCCTTCCTCCTCCCCTCCTGCATATTGTGAGTTAATGTTCCATGCACAGAGAGTTACAACTAATGACAAGCACAGCCTGCGGGAAAAAAATGTTTTCCAGAAGCACGTAGCCTATAAGCTTTTTTTGCTGGTTGAGAGTCACATAAAGGAAATGCCTGCTATTCCGACCCGTCTACCTGGCATGCTTTAGAGAAAACCGGTTAGGCACGGAATGAGAGATGGGACCTAAATTAGCAGTAGCCCAAATTATTTTAATAGGCCTATCCAGTACTTTGAAATATAATCACCCATCGCGCAAAAGATGGATTTAGTCCGCTATCATTTCCTGTTTCCCCTAAGAGTCACGATCAAAGCGATCGGTTTTTAACTTCAGCATAGTAGCTGAGGTAGTGAGGGAGTCCCGCAACGGTGCCGAGATTGACTCACCACCTGACCAAGAGCGGACACCTGGGTTTGTGTTACCCCTATATCGTCTGACTAGCGGCTCGGTAAAGTGCATGCACTCAATTAATTAATACTTACATCTAACCTGTAATTCATTCCTCCAAAAACATCAGCTCGCCGTAATTGTTTCCTCTCCATTCTACTCCATACCTCCAAAAGCGCGCCTCGTTAGTTTTCGTAATATGAGTTTCAGGTTACCGTCAATAAAAGCGCTTACGTAACGACTTCTGTATTTGTATCAATAACAATAACTGTTTGATTTAAGCTCTCAACTTGCTCTTGTCTTACTGATTGAGGACAGCATGCTAATTCACACCCGTTCTCGTAAACAGATGGCACTCAGGAGGTAGAGAACGAAAAATAAAAGAAAAGTCATCTTTCTATCTGAACACTTCAGCACATATTTACTGCAAGGAGGAGAGCGTGGGGACATACCTGCGCCGTTGCCACTTCCCGCTGCTGGGAGAGTGAATGTGCGCCCCGCAACAATGATACAGCTGCTGCCAATGTGACAGCGCGGCTCTCATTACACGCTTTTCACAGAGGGGTTGCTCCAGCTCCTGGAGGTGGTACTTCTCCGTCTAATGACATCTGCTTCTGTCTTTAAACTCATTGGCTAACGGGAATGATTCCCATTTACCCGGCCTCACTGTCTCTCCCCCCACCCCCGCCTTACCTACCACAATCTCCTTGCAGCTACCTCTTACGTCCAGTGAGCTCTGTCCCTCTGTTCCGCGCTCCTCAGTGTTCCACGCGCTATTGCGCTTGCTTTATCTTATACCAACAATCCTCCTCTCTCCCGCTTACGCCCCGTAGCATCCCCACAGTCTTACAACGCGCCCCAGTATTCTTTTCCATTTTTATTTTTTTTAAATCGCTCCCTCTGCGTGTAGTAAATTCTTCATTATTTCCATTATTGTCAGCTGCTTACCCGGTCTCAGTCTTCTCGTCGTAAAGTAACTAATTTAAAAGTTACTAATTTAACCTTCAAAATAGTTTTCAGCGAAAGACAGAAACGGCAAGGATATTAAACTCTCACTATAATTCCGGTTTACGAGTTACGTTTTTGCTCCCGGTTAGGCTATTCTCAAATCACCAATTTGAGCTCTTGCTGTATAATAATTCCATCATGATATCATATGCATTTCACCGAACCTTCGCCGCCCTTTCTCGTGCAGTTCACGATTGATAGAAACTTTTTCATTTTTGTTAACGATTCGAGCAATACTCCGATTATTTATTTATTTATTTATTTGAATAATGTAATTGAATGGTTGATCTGATTGATTCTAATGGACCCTCAGCTGTGTATTAAGAATCTGGCGTCTATAATGTAAATGAAAGAACCCACGTCTATGCTTCAATGTAATAAAAACTGGGAGGTAAAGTCCTTCGGACACTGTACATTTACACTGTACACTCTATAAGTCCTTAAAACTTGCTAAATCTAGGCATGCCATAAAAAGTCTTTATATCAAAATGAAGCCAAGTTACAACAAACAATACTGGCTATCTTTTCTCAAATTAAATTAACTATATTTCAAAGCACTGCTACTCAATATTTCCTCAATTATTCTGTGTAACTTGGCCCTGTGTTTTTCCATCTTACCATCTGGACATTAAATGTTTATGTGTCACATAAAAGTGTGAAATGAAAATAATTTATAGTGGAAACAATCTGAAACTGAGCTGTGTTATATTTTAAAATTGTAAAAAAAAAAGTACACTATATGTTTGAACAATTCTGTGCATCAGATGCTTTGGGTTTCGAAAAGCACATCATGAATAAAATGTATTATTATTTTTTATTTATTTATTATTTTACATTGTAAAATAAATTATACTATTGTACATACTTTATCTGTCCCACAAACATACAGTACAGTAATGGGGCAAATATATGTCTGGATAGTTTTGTAATAGTCAATATTTATTTAATATTGATTATCACGATCAATATTTGATTTTCTATAGTGTAATGATTCTATGGTTGTATAGAAGTCTCTTTGTAAATGTATGTGCTGATCTACTGTATGCTGCTAGAAATTTTTTGTTTATTTTTATTTATCTTTGTCTATCTACAGTATCTACAAGAATATTTAGTAAAATAACTTAAGAGCCAACTATGAACATATCTGTTCTGGAGTGTATGTTTTCATCAGCTGTTTAAAACATTCATTCTTCTTCCATGAGACAATTTTTGTTATTTGACACTTTGATGAGACACAAAGTTTGAATGACCTCATACTCTTCATATGGTGAGACGAAAAAACACAGGGCCAAGTTACATTAAATAATTTAGGACATGCTAGGTAGCATTGCTTTCGAATAGAGCTTGTTTAATTTGTGTGAGCAAAGACAGCCAATATTGTTTGTTGTTACTTGGCTTAATTTCCAGATCAATATTGTTAACAGCAGGTCCAGATTTAGCATGTTTTAATGACTTATGTAATGTAAAAATGTAAAGAGAGAGATGCATGCACATCCACACATTCTAGCTGAAAGAAACCCAGTCGTGGATTCAGTCATTTTTCCTTTACCATGAATTAGAAATAAATGAAAGTGTAATATTTTTAAATGGATCATGGTAGGTGTTTTCATGGCTTGTATTTAATGCTAATTGTTTTTGGTTTTTACTGATTTTCACCGAAAAATACCCCAATTTTAAACAGGAGCGGATTTGGTTTAAACCGATTTTCGCCCATATTCTATGTTTGCATGCATCAAAAAAAAGTTGATCCTGTTTGTGTGAGATTAGGTAAACGGTGGCTGCATCTCAAACGGCAAAAGTGTTGCCTTCGCGGGCAGTATTTTAAGGCAGGAATGCATCGAGGCACGTCTCATTCGAAAGTTGCGTGTATCCTTCACCGTGAAGGATATAGGTCTTTGCGATTATCTCAGGTTTCTGAAAACAGCAGAAACCACCAATTGGCCAATGAGGCTGCCAATCTATCTCTATCTACCCATTCACTCACCATTCACTCACCTCACACACTCATACCTAATGGGCAATTTAGAGTCTCCGATTAGCCTACCTGCATGTCTTTGGACATTTGGACAAATTGTGATTTATCTGTAATACATTTTTCTAGCTTCAAAGACAGTGACTGTCAAGTGATTATAATGAATGACCAATTCAAAGCAAGTTTTTGAATGGAGAACTGGTTCTGACACTGAAGGACAGGCGTCCACAGCTCCTGTTTTAGTTTGACATTTAAACTCTACTGTTTAATGTTAGATAACTGGTCTGCTAAACTACAGAAATATCGCATTAGGTAACTGAGCTGGCTTTTGTCATTTTAAAACATGGCTAGCAGCATACCATTATGAATTGGCAGGAGTAGTCAAAGCCAGACACTATGATGAACTAGTTAGCCTTATATTACATGATTTACATTTGTCTGATTTATTCCCACAATGTTATGTGAACCATTACTACCAAAAATGTTAGTCTAAAATTAGCTAGCTAGCTGGCAAATTTAATCTGTTCTACTCATAGATCACACTAGTTTTCCCCTCCCACCCGGCCACAGCATCTGGCTTCAGTTGGTTTCTGATCCAAATAACAAATGGACCTCATTCATCAAAGCCAATTATGGGGCATATATTTCACAGTACTTAATATTACTAGATTGAGTATAACACTACTAATGTAATAAAGCTGCTTGTTTTGTTAAAAAATGTCATATGCAAGCAAAAATATGTGTGATGCCACAACTTTCTATCTTTGTTCTTGGAGTATTTGACAAAATAATTTCCATTTACAAATGCACCTTTTAAAGGCCAAGCTTGAAACGTAAATTTCCGGCTTGGAAATCACTGTTATTTCCCACCTGCCTCCTATTGTTTCAGTGGCAATGTGTGTGATCATGAACACTGGAACATTCCATTCACAGAATATAGGTCATGATTGGTGAACATAGCTCATTTTCACACATTGTTCAAATGAAATTAATTCAGTATTTGGTCTTATAAGGTCGATCGTAACAATTAAAAGAGGCAAAAATACAGTGTGTACTACTGTGCAACTAGGAAAGGAAATAATGTTGACAAGCCCAACTTTAGAAGATGTTTAGGTGTGGGTGCAGTGTCCAGGTTGCCCAAGTATTGAACTTTGAAGAGCACAGTACTTGCATGATGAGAACCTCCCCATAATGTACATATCCTTGCATGCAATTACAAATGACACCTAGGCTATCAATAAAAAGTAAGAAAAAGAACAATGTCCAACATATGTTGCAGTGTTGTGTCAATCATTCTTAAACCTCAATGAGTTGCGCATAAATGGGTCACACAGTATAATCTCATCACAAAAGATTCTCTCTTGTCCAAAATATACTGGGCTTCCCCTTCTCCATAAAAGCAACAAAAATGGCATACTTTGAAGGGGAAGGCAATTTTAGGGTAACCCTAAAGTTGAAGCAAATTTATTGCGGATGGTAAACATTTTATTAAAATAATTGTGATTTGCAGGTGAAAGTATCTATATGTCACTTTCATGAAACATGCCTGAGAATGTTGAAACAACGTGGTTCATAATGCATTATATAAATAAAAATTATGAATTCAATACTAAATTAATACCAGTTAACAACAAGATAAAGAATAGAAAGTTGTAATTTGTTGAACCTCATTTATTGTTGGATCCTTTTTTGTATGTGTTTATACTTTTCAGAAAAAACACACCTCTGATCATTTGGCTTTATCTGCTGTAGTTCTGTAGAGACACACACAGAGAAGTGGTGCACTCTTTATTACACCAGCTAGGGTGCTGCATGTCTGTGTGGAAATCAGACTTTAAAGTGTCAGGTCAGAATGCACATAGCACTGGAACATGATGTCACGCCCCTTTTAAATATAAAAGCCTAACTATAGATCTCTGAAAAGGCAGCCTGCATAGAACATGCTCTTGAACAATTTTTGTCCTCCACATTTGATACAAGTGAATCTTGGTTTCATCTCATAAGAACTCTGCAGGCTTTTTAGGTACTTCCAAGTAAACTGTTACCTAGCCATCCTGTTTTTGTGTCTTAACTAGTGGTTTGCATCTTGCAGCACAGCCTCTGTAGTTCTTGTCTTCTGCAGACATTAGTGACTGACACATCCATGCCTGCCTCCTGAAGATCTGTTGGACAGGTGACTGTGGGATTTTCTTTATTAAGGTGAGAATTCTTCTGTGACCAGCTGTAGAGGTCTTCCTTGGCCTACCAGGCCCTTTGCAATTACTGAGCTCCCCAGTGCTTTTTTAGTCCTTATTGATGTTCCAAACTGTGGATTTTGCTAAGCATAAGGTTTGGCCAATGTCTCTCACTGTTTTTTTCTTATTTCTCAGCCTCACAATGGCTTCCTTGTATTTCATTGGCACAACTCATTGGCACAACTGTTTCTCACAAACAGCAATAACAGACTCCAAGGCAATCAAAAGCCAAGAATGCAGATTAGATACTGAAAACTATCTTATACCTACACTAAGAAAGCAATTAAACACACCTGACTAAACAGAAACATCCGTCAAGCTGTTTGTCCCAAAGATTATGATGCCCTGAAAGGGAGGCTATGTATAAAAGTTCTGTAATTTCTACAATTCTACATAACTATCGCATGAAATCAAAGTGTATAAAAATACCCTTGAAAAAAAGCTGAGAATATACCCTTTAACCATGTGTGAATTGCTTGATTACATCAAGAAAAAATATATCTTTGTCTCAAGCATTATGCAACTTTCATAACAGGTGCATTCCATTCTGTGATGTTCCACTGTAAAGCAAGAATTATCTTGGTTGAAATCACACAGAGCTTATCACCCTGGAGAAAATGCAAAGGCAATCTCATAAGTATAAAAGTGCAGGGAATGTAGTTTTAGATTTCTAAATGATATGAATACATAAAATACATAATTATATCTAATTACAATTCAAAAGATACAATACAAAGAAATGCATGAAAGAACAATGCAAGTGATTTATGACAAAAAGTGATTTATTTATAATGCCTAAATCAATTAACATATAAGTACAGCATGATGACAATCAGTCAGTGCCCTAAAGAAATAACTGAGACATCTATGCTGTAAAGGTGAGGTAATGTGTGTGCAAAATATGAGGAGTCAAAAGTAAAAGGTGAAGGCAAGAGGACATAAATAGTGGCTCACTGCCAAGGAGATGCAGGCTTTCATTTGGAAATCTAACACAAGATTTAACTAATAAAAATAATCTTCTAACGAGACTCACTGCTTCTATGATTATTAGTTAAAAAAAATGTAAACTAAGATTCATAGCAATTTGTGCAACCTGTTTTATGTTATAATGCTGGTAACATGCTAATACAGCATTCAAATAGGTGTATTTTGGTTTCACTGTCAAAAGTTCATATTTTTGAATGACACTCAATTTTTGAAGTTCTATATCCCCGAGGTTCCCTTCTTCAAAAAAGTTTTTTAATCAAAATTTCCTTCTTATGTTTAAAATAAATGCACTCATTTTTAAATACCGGTTATTTTTTTTAGCATTGCTCATGATCATCAGCATTTCAGTATGTTATTAATACCGCATGCTTTTACTGCTTAATTTCAATACCTTGTTCTAAACAGCTGCCAGAGGCACAATGCATGTCCATTAAAACCCACTTTTACCATAATAAGTCCCGAGAGACTGTGAAAGAGGAAATGACTACAGAAATGACAGAAAAAGCCCATCACCAGAACAAAATTGCACATGGAAATTCTAAAATCTATTTTGCATTCCATGAATAGAATCGCCAGAAGGAAACATACAATAGTCTTCAAAACGAATCAAAGTAAGAATTAGGGAGTAAATTGTCCTCTGGTAAAGGAGTAATTGTATTACAATGACGTTCCATGTCCTTTATATTTCATAATCAGAAAATAATTCCTGTACAATAGTGGTCGGATAACCTATGCTTTTTTTAAAAGAAAGAGTTCTTACTCAGTGCTTCTGAATTCTAGCATGGTCTTCTTTCATTGAAACCACAATATACTTTGTACTTAATTCTGAATAAAAACTTTAAGTTGCCACATTTTTGTTTTGGTTCATAATACATTCTAGTCAATTTTGGAAACAACAAAACAAAGTGGACTAGCACATTTTACATCGCAAGCAGTAAATGACCAATATGTGAGGCGTTTTCTGTGTAAATTGGGATGAGGCTTTCAAAGCACCCACTATATTAGGAAGAAGATTTTGCTGGCTATTGAATCTTGAATACTTGAATTAAAAGCTCAATTTCATCTTCAAGTAACCAAAAATATTTTGGCCAGGATTTGTGTGCTAGGATGCAAACTGCAGGAGAGATATGAGAGGAGAAAAGAATGTTCTAAAATTCCTGCATCTTGGAGATGCCAGCAGAAGACATTCTTAAATTCGATTTTTCTGATAAAAATTATACTGTCTTGTTTCATTAAACCTTTGATCTCAACTGGGTTTAGAACTACAATTACCAGACATAATGGCAAAAGGTTACTTGTGGAAAAAGGTTAAGTGCAGGAATACATAAAATACATACAGAGAGTTGCTTTAATAATGGTGTTTACAGTAGGTGCAAAAACGTACATTCAAAATGGCAAGCTGACTAAAGTTATCAACTATAATAGCAGAAGTAGAACTTGCCCTGGAGATGAACTGTAGGACTATAGGGCTAAAAGTAAAAGTGAGTGACATGGACCTATCCATACTGACTGTATGAACCTTGCACTCAAAATGTAGAAATTAAAGAGAGGACAATGTGTTTCGATTTAGTTCAGCTGAAAAACATCACCATCAGATTTAATTTAGGCTACTGATGCAAAGCATGAGTGTGAGTTAAGACTGGTTTCATTTTATTGCCTATATGTTGTGCCTCATGTGCTGCTCAGGTTTGGGATAACAAGTGAGACTGCATTGTTGGCACTTAAATTGCTTGCTGTCTTGTCAGAATTGTTTGGCTGTTTATGCTGGACTGGCATTGTTCACTGGTTCAATTCTGATATCAGACTAAGGGGACTTGACATGTGACCCTTGGTTGCTCATAGGCAATAAAAACTGTTGGTAACGATTAGATTTCTGTGGTGGTGTAGGTCAACATGTACTTGTTAAAACCTGAAGTGTCCTGTGAATAATACAACAAAAAAATCTAAGGCCCATCCATCCACCCATTATATGCACTCTGCCACTGGACCTAGATACTGTGCAGTGTTGAAGGCTCAAGTGATACAGTTAAAATAGTATTTTCTTACCACCCATTAGTATAGTAAATACTTTGGTTGCAGAACTGAAAACTGTAGTAGTGATAGTAATACTGGTAGTGGTGGTGGTGGTAATAGTACTGGTAGTGGTAGTAGCAGCAGTAGTAGAAGTAGTTCAGGGATAATTAGGTTTATACTGCATTATACAGGAGTATCATTATACACTACATGTTACTACAGTATAGCTGCACCCATGAAATACATTACTAGTATATCTATATTAGATTAATGAAGCACTGTACCCATGTAGTAGCAAAGCAGTTACAGTATACTACCACATTACAATATAATTACAATAACTTTAAAGCACAAGCGAGCCATACATGTGAATAATATATTGCTATTACACATGCATTGCACAACAATAGTATGATACTAAATGGTACATTACTAACATAATAATTAATGTGCTGCTAATACTGTTAGGTGAAAAACTATATTCTGAAGTATACTTGAAGTGTACTATACTGTACTTGAGAATATGTATAATTGTACATAGTTAAATTTAAGTAATCTAAAGGCAATGTTCTTCACATGGGACATCAATATAAATTAAACTGGGTTAACGTAGTCATTTCTTGTCGGCAGCTAGCTGACATCCATATGATTTTTTCCCCAGCTAATACACAGGCACACATCTCTCTAGGTTATATAGCACAACATCTTATTCTGACATACAAGCTATAAGCAATATTAATGCTATTTTAATTATGCATTCAATGTATTTAATTTATGACTTCCCAGTAATATTTACAGACTAATATGGCTGTATAACGTTAGTCTGTTTGTTATGTAGTGAGCTTGCTCACTAGCTAGCTACAGTATATGCCTGCAAGAAGCTTACCCAACAATTTGTATGAAAGGCAAAGAGTTTTAGGTCTGGTTGAACTGGAATAATAAACAGGAAAAAGTTTGAAGGGCTATCGTTAGTTGGCTTGCCTCAAGCTACCTTTGGAAACCTAAAATCGGAAAGACAAAGTACAAAGACAAGAGCAGTTTTATTAACCTGAAAGTAAAGTTTTACCATTATATAGAAAAAAAGTTAGAAAGGGCTTCATTTGGAGCAAAACAGAAAAATTATGGGAAAAAAAGAAAGCATTTTCCTTTAAAAAAGTACTTGAGTAAAAGTATTGTTTATAGAAGGTATTCAGAGAAGTACAAATCCATCCAAAATCAACATATGCATAACAGATCACTTGTAACACATTACTTCCCACCTCTACCAGTAACACAAATCTTTAAAAAAAGAAGATACCTGCAAAGGTAATTACAAATAAACTACCACACATATGGCATTAGCCATAAGCCTGAACTTGCAGTCTATGGGCGAGGGCTGTGTAAAAAATCAATGACCACGTGTGATTAAGGATACAAGTCTGACCTTTTTACATGCTTCATGTGAGGGTGCTATGAGTGTTGTTATCCGTGGGCCTTTAAAACATATGACGTATCAGCATCCCTGGATACAATATATGCAAACATCCACTGCAGTCAGGTTCAATAATAAATCAATGCAGTTGACCTTTAGCAGGAGGACAGAGCAAAGTATACATCACAACTTGTTAACACAATGGGCTCTATTTTCCGGAATCAATGTTGCATGGTACATGGGCGCAGTCAATGGCGAGGTGCAGGGCGCACTGGGCGTGGCTCGTGATTGTTGGTATTTTCGGGACTAGAGACCAGCAATACACAGCGCAAAGCGTGTGGCACACCTGCCAACAGGGCAGGGTTATACAGAATATACTATCAATGGGTATGATGCAGCAGAATTTGTTAATAGCCAACCTTTTTTCATTCCCTTTAAGAGCCGTGCGCATTATGCAGGGCGTTGCCAATTTCCGTAGTCTACCGCTGCAGTGGAAGAGAATGATATACTAATCAGATGTTTCTCACAAGACATTCTTTCGCAGGAGGTGCAACGGTGCGACAGCTCGCAACACGCCATGCATGAGATGGAAAATAAAGCCCTCAGTCTTCATATTGGCAAGATTTAATAGTAATAGTGTGTTACACCCTCAGCTTGTGGTTTCCATTCACATTGTGGGGGCACATGTCCCCTCAGTTTTTGGCAAAATGTACTTTGTGAAAAAAATATCAGTCATATTCAGGGGTCACCATTTCTTCTGAAGCAGATTTTTCACCTGCATCTCAGACATCCATCAGTGTGAGCTCAGAAGAGCCTTCTTTGATTACACGTTTCATGGGCTCTATCTTTCAGCAGGCACATTTTCATTGTGAACTTCCATTGTGACTCGCCATGTGTTGAAGTGGGAGTAGAGCCCCTTTTGGGGGTATGCCAATCAAGATCGAGCAGCGCACTGCAATTTTGGTGTCTGCTTAGCCTCCTCCGCCTGCTCAGACCACGTCTATGGCACAAGTCGCAGCCCAGCATACATCAGATTGTTCATTCCGGGGCTTTCCCAAGCAATATGTGCATGTTCATAGCCTATTCATAAGCCAACTTGATACCATTTTACATCAGTGACCATCTAAATATATTCTCAATATATATTTATTATTACTATCAAGTACACTAATACATAAGGAGTAGGCCTGATTTTGAATAATAAATGTGGAATGTAAAATTGTGGAACGCATTAGACATGTTGATGGGGGTGGGGTATTTGACATAAATTTCAATCAATGAACCTCAATCAATGGATTAGTAAACTAGTGAGATAATGTAGTTTTTATCTTCCAGACCTGCTGCTGCCAGAGGTGCCAAGGGGAGAGCAAGGAGAGGGGGTGGGGAGGGGAGGAAGAGAGAGATGGAGGGGGAAGGTGACAGGCAGGGGGAAAATGAGCTAATTTCAGAAAATGTCTTCAATGAGTGTGTAGTGTACAATATATACTTTAAATGTCCATATCATTTGGTACCAAGTGTCCTTTTAGAGACTCAAAGTGGTCTTTTTGGAAACCCACCTAAACAATGCTAAATTCTCATTTTTGGTGATATTGTCATCAAATTTGAACCAGCATTTGTCCAGTGTTGTGGCTGTGGCTCCATTGTGTTTCTAAATCCACCAGGCACACCACAAGTATCTGTATCCATACAAAAAAAAATCTTTTAGGTGAGAAAAAACTGTGTTTGAACTTCTTTTACTTTCTTTCAGAAACATTTAGAGTGATTCTAAACTCTAGACACTTGGAAAACAAACCCCTAAGGG
The DNA here is from genome assembly GCF_018555375.3 of Anguilla rostrata. Taxonomy (NCBI): domain Eukaryota; kingdom Metazoa; phylum Chordata; class Actinopteri; order Anguilliformes; family Anguillidae; genus Anguilla; species Anguilla rostrata. The sequence continues at coordinate 40,413,189 of NC_057935.1, forward strand.
TTACCTTCCAGAAGAGACCGGGATTATGCTAGTCAAAACGGTTCAAGAATAGTAACCATTTTATTTTTGATATGTAATTTTCAGGCTTGTTTTAAAAAAGGGGGAGATACAGAAGCAGTTAAACAAGTAATAATCTTTACACTTTCCTATCTGTATTAGTTTATGCCAAAATACTTGAGCAGTCTAATGAATCTTAAGTGCAAATAAATAAAACCATTTTTTGGCTTGTATACTGTACTTTATTTTAAACTACTGATTCTCACTTGTGGTCAAGAAGATAACTGTTTCGAATACATTTTGCAGTAGAAAATGGCTCCAAAAACAACAGAAGAAAGGCACAGATAAATGTTTTAATAGAACTAAACTGCACAGTGTTTCCATAATTGGAGCTTGTGCTGTATATGCAGGCCGCATGCATTGACAGCATTAGTTATTTCCTTCTAAGATAATTTAGATAGTTAATTTATCAATAATCATCAGCTTCTAAGATAACTTAACATCATCCAGAAGCACTCAATATCAAAGGGGTCGACAAACAACAAGCCATGCCATTGTTTTGTCTGGAGGGTATACAATAGGTAGCTTAAAAGTAAAGTTCAAATATGTAGGTCATGCTATCTGCAGGGACAAAGTGACAACCAAGGATAAAGTTGCCTGCAATGCATGCCAGCAGTAACTGCCCGTTTCCCCCCCTCTCAGTTTAGTTTAGTGTGAGTAAGCCATGCCATTGTAGTGAATTAATGATGTAATTGTGCGTCATAATTTCTTCTTTCATTTGAGCAACACATATTGAGTCATTTTACTGCCGTCACCGGAATTATGATCTTACATGTTTGTTTTTTGTTTAATAAAACTTCAAGATTCACTATTAATTTTTAGGCAATGTTTTATTAAATTTAAATTATTTAATTAAAATTCTGACAATAAAAAACATTTTTTCATTCACATTCTGACGGAAGAAAAATTAAAACAGATTTCTCTTATTCATGAGTTTCATTCGAACTGAATTTTTTAAAGATTGACAGTCCATTTCTGCACCTTCTTGCGAGAAACATCTGATTAGTACTGTATGTCCTTATCTTTGTCTTCCATTGCAGCAATAGTCTGGAAACTGGCAGTACACCCTGGGCAGAAAGTTCATGGCTCTTAAAGGCAATGAAAAGAGGTCATTTGCTTGGCTATGAATGACTCCAGCACTCCAGCACACCAAATTATAATATATAAGTATAACATAAGTATAATCAAGCCCATTTTCCTCCAGCACTGTGCACTTCGAGCTGTGTGTTCCTCACCTCTGGTTACAAAAATACCAACATTCATGAGCCATGCCCAGTACGTCCATGTGCTCCACCATTGACTGCACCCCTGTGCTGTGTGACATTGATTCTGGAAAACACAGCCCTATAAATAAAATCCCAAACTGTCATATGCTGCCATCAGTGTGGACATTAGAACCACAGACATGTGGCAGTACCATATTTTTTAGTGTCCTGCTGTAATGGTGATCTTTTAATCTGTGAGAAGTAGTTTACATGCATAACGAGTGCAGTTATATCACCTGCACAAAAAATGATAAATGGAGGGCTATTCATAATAATGAATTGGTTTGCACCAGAGGTAGGCCAAATATTAAAAAAAAAAAAAAAAAGAAAATTAGTTAAAAACCGATGAGATAAATTAAATGAAAATGTGAGGTATAAGCATTGTGGTTGAATTTAATCAGAGCCTTTTTATCAGTATTCACTGCTTGATGATGCCAGTATTTAATAAAACCTGCCCTTGTCTTTCTGAATGCAGCTTTATCTTATTTAATGTGCGTCTGTGTTTGTTGTTTTTTGTTTTTGTTTTAGTTTTTTGTCCAGACTGACATCAAAAATCTGCTTCCCCTGGAGTGAAATCAGAAACATTTCATTCAGCGACAAGAAGTCTGTCATCAAACTTGTCCATTTGCAAAGATGCATCTTACTACATTGATGGCATGGGTTGGAATGGCCAAGTATGGGATGGAGTACGTAAAATGGCCATTTTGGAAACATTTGGAAAGATTGCCTCACCTCTGTCCTAGAACTTCCCCAATGCCATTTTCCTTTGCAAATAATGTGTAATTGATGAGCACGGAAGAGCAGTTATTGTCAAATTCTGCAGTCAAGTTCAGAGGGAGGTTTGTCAATTGAAGTGCGTGCACTTGTTTAGGATCAAGTATCCTCTCAAGAAATGATGTGCATGTTGAAAGGAATGTATTTTTTTGGAGAGCATGCGGTTTGTAATATATTGTAGGATTCTCCACAATTCCTCTAAGTGATGCATTGGGTATTTATTGTTTTCAATGGGTCTGCTGAGCCAGTGTTTAGTATTAATGTTGTAGTTGTTCAATCTTATTGTATGGTTCATGCATGCTGATTTCTCTACTCACAAACCAGCAGATAATTTCAACAAGGCTTTTTCCCATTTTCCACAACTGTGGAACTTGAGCCCCTAAACTTTCATCAAACAAAAACTCCTTGAGCTGTGCCCAGCACAGCAGTATTTGGTGAGATTTTCATCTCCAGGTCAGAATTCTGGAACAGAAATTGAGGAACTGGGAATGATACAACACAGCAGAATATCAACTGCCCAATCTTGTTTTGCAAGGCTCAGGTGGGAGTTTTATTGTTAGGTCTGAACCATGCTCTGTTTTTGTGTTCCTTAGAAGTGCTGTGCAACACAACTTTCTTCTTGGTCAGAGCTTAAAAACATTTTTAACAACATGATCAGTTTTTCAACTTTGGGGAAATGGCTTGTCTGTGGATGACCTCTATCTGTTGTTCAAATCTTCTGCTCTTGCACATCCCAGTTGACAGATGATTCCCCTTGTTGTTGGTCTCAACAAGACTACAGTTGATGTTTTTTTGTTGTTGTTGTTGTTAAATGTGCATCTAATATTGTTCAGTGTGCATGTATGCATAAATTTCAAAGTGCAGAATACAATGAATCCATCCGTGTGTACAGTACCAGGTGGTAGTAGTGCACTTGGCTGCTTAGACTTCTTTTGTTTGACATTCCACCCACATTTACATTCATTCTTCACCATGTGATTAATTACAATTAGTTGAGGTTCACAGAAGATAAGTCTAGTTCTTATGGGAAACTCACAAGGATATTAATAGTGATGCAAGTTTAAATACCTGTGGGTTATGTGCTTTAGAAAAACTGGTTATCTTAGTCATATTATCTCTTTCTTTTTGTTAAGATAAAGGAAGAGTGATGCCAGCCTATATCAATGAAAAGTACTGCCTGCATGCCCTTCTCCTGAAGTGATAGGCCCAAGCTGCATGCTGTGGTTGCTTTTAATACTCATTGTGCCCACTATAGTGGCCTGAGGCATGTAGTAAATTTAAGAGATTTGAGATCATGCAGGAAGTAGCAAGGACAACTAGCCAGGCCAGTGCAGAAGTCTCCCCTGAAACAGAGGTATACCATGCAATAGTTATATACACTTGGAAATAAATGCACAAAATAATTTCTGAATAGTGATGCTTAGAGACCTGGCATATGCAATCGTACAGAATTATTTACTGAATGTTTATCAAAACTTCAAGCTGTAACAATGGAAAATGGGCTTGAAAAAAGCCTCAAAACAATGGTGAATTCTTGAATATGACAGCTCATAATACCCTTACATGGAAATAAGCTCTACTTCCTCCGCAACACCAGTCATTTTGTCACATCTGTCACATTTTTCTGTCACATACAAGCCAGTGTGAATTTCCAATAACAGGTCTGTAGCCCGTTGTGCTGTTGGCAACAGTGGGGCAGCCAAAGACCATAACAAAACCAAGTACATATGGTTTGATGATTAAAAAATTATTATTTTCTGAGAAATGTACAGCCGGGATATGAGTATAATCAAACCGTTTAGGTTCATCCCGTCCCTGCCCTCGGCTGGCAGCGAGAGTATTCTTTTTCATCATGATTTGACTGTTCCTTTCAGAGTTTTGACCATGCTTTGACAGTTACTTTCACAGTGGTCTGATTGTGGTTTGAGATTATGTTCACATAGTTCTGGCTTGGGTTTACTTTCACAGGCATGAGATCCTGAATCAACCTTTATCTAAGCATGGTATGACCATTACAGTTACAGAGTTATGACCACGATGTGGCAATTACTTCTACTTCTGAGTGACAGACCCCACTGGGCCCTGGTCTCAAGGGAGATGCCACACACACATTCCTACATGATTCTGCAGAAATTGGGCTCATTTTGTACCATTCACATACAGAGCACTAGTAATTCACCTTTTAGCCTAAAGATGTAGGGACACATCTTTCATCTACAGTAGGTCACTGATCTTTGGATATGACAAAATAATGAATGTAATCACACATCCAGTGATACACAAACCAGGGCGTGGACTGTCCATGTAAAGGAAATAGTACACTAAGCATACTTGATATAAACTTTAGACTTAGACCTCAAGTATTCTTAAGTATAAAATAGTGAACTTCAGGTATACTTTGGCATATTCATTTTTTATCATGGGTGGAGGAACATATGAAAGGGGAAGCCCTGAAGATGGGCAATAGCCAACCCCTGCAGGGCGCTCAACGGGACTGGTTCTGTCACAGAGGATTGTGCTGCGATTGGACAGCCTCACGCTGAACCGCTGAGCCCAAACAGGGAGCCCTGCAGGCCTGCTTTATGTCATCAGCTGGCTAACCACTCTCCTGTCCTTGCAATTTCTCTCCCCTTGTTTACTTATCTTCTTCCCTCATGTCCTTTCCCCTCTCCTGGGCAGCCCTTCTGACTGTGGCTTTGCATTTCTTGTAGTGTAATGGAGGGGCACAGTCTCCCTGCCCACTGCGACTGATGCCCTTCGCTGGCCACATGTGCAGTGATTTTTAATCGCTCAATTAGGTTGCACTGAGAAAACTATGAGTAAACTATATCAGGGATGGGCATGAGAGGAAGATTTGAATTGTTGATGGTTTTTAGCAATGAATATTCAACACACCCACCCACTCAAACGTGAACATTCCAGTCCAAGTAAATTATTTTCAAGTTCGTCCACTGTTAAAATAATGTGGTTATTATATGTATGCTTACTTTATCTTGGTTTGTAATTTTAAATAACTAACAAAAAACCCATCTGATTATTGCCACAGTGCAGCCATGGTAAAATTATAATTAAGCCAACATAATGAACTATGGCTTAAACTATGACAAGTAGCTCTTAACAGGCAAACATAATAGTCAGTTATCCTCAAGTGAATATACCTCACATAGGCATTCTCTACACATAGTGATACAGTGAGTGATTTTCATAGAGATAGGGCAATTTTGGATCTGCTATATTAGCGCAGTGTAACTGTCTATGCAAGCTAGATATGAAAAAGTAGGCTGCAATTCTAGTTGCTTCCAAAATGAAAGAATGCTGCCTGCTCCCCTAGAGCTGGCTTAGGAACTATTTACTAAACTGCTGAATCTTAAATTAAGCACATTTGGGTCATTAGTTATTGTAGGTACATGACAACAACCAATTAAAAGCTAAAATTAATCACTACTAAATTTAAAGGATACTTGACATTTTGGGTTTCCTTTTCATATCCATTTTAATATGTTTTCTGATTGGCCTATACAGTTTTTATGTACAAGGAAGGATATTTTAGATACTTTATCACCACTGTGTAAAGCCACTCTTTAATTCTCTGCAGAAAGAGAGACAGCAATAGTAAGACAGGATTTGAAGAAGAGAGGCTGTAATAGAAAGACAGGATTTGTTTAAGCAGGTTAATGCTAAAATTTACATTAAAACAAAGGCCATTCAGGCCTGTAAACATGATTAAAACTGCCACTTGCTGTTGTAAAAAAATACCTGTACTTCATTGTTTATAGCTTGCAGGGTTAAGACCTATGCCAAACTCAACTAAAGACACATGTTTTCACAAAAGACTGAGGACATCTCTATACTTCTACACTTTTATTTAAATTAACACTCGGTAAGAGAGAACACAGCTGCTCCGGATGGTAGTTTGTCAGTGGTGGCAATGAATAACACAAATGTTGAAGAAAGGACATGGCGTTATTAATAGATGTCACCGGCTTTTCAAGTTTTGAAGCATATATTCGCATATCCTTGGAAACAGAAAGCTTTAGCGAGGGTGGATTGTTTTTAAACAACACGAAATGCGGTGGAATGATTGTGAACAGAATTTCAAACAAGCCTACTTTCATTGCCATTGCTGACAGCATTAATAGCAATGCTGTTCCATTGTTTTATGTGTTAGGAAAACTTTTTAATCCAGAAATAGTTTCAGAGCACAGTGAAAACAGGGTCCAGTGAACTCCCTTTTTATCACAGAATATTTGACATATTTGGGAAATATGCTGAACCCCAGCTGTGCTCTGATTTTAAGGCAAACCCAGCTTCCTGTGCCATAACCCTGTGGCTCAGTAAAGACAAATTTTACGTTTATGTTGTGATATGACATCACATAAATTCAGTAAGGTTTGTTTAGTTCTTTGGAATTGAATCTGTCCTGTAGTCCAGTGAGGAAACCATCATCCAGCTTGGAGTGTAGGAAAGCTCAAGAGCTTTAAAGCTTTAGAGGAGAGCCATATTTTAAAGCTGTAGGGGAGAGCAATATTTAATCCCCTGGTGAAAGAGGGGGGGGGGGGGGCAGAGCAGTTGTCCAAGATTGCAGGAATCTGTTGGGGGGCCACTTGGGAGTTGTCATGAATATTGCCTGTTTTTGCTGCCAGGACTCTTGTGAACCGTTTTAGGACAACTGGAAGTGTCAGGGGCCACATTTTGGGCTATTCCATAGATTGTGAGAGTGTGAAGGTAATGTAGGAAGGACTATCCTTCACCCTTCATTTTTAAATGAGTTTTCTGTGTATACAGTGATTGGAATATTGTATGTACAGTGTTGTAATCTCATTGTGTAATGGAAACTTATGGCGTGCATGTGGACAGCTGTAAATTAGAGGCGCCTCCATTCTAATTTAAATGTACAAACCTGTCAATAACTGATAAATAACCAAGCCTTCCATTTGAAAGTGGTTGTGCTGGTGTGTGTGGGTGTGGATGCCCACACAAGCTAGCACAGCGAGTCGGGGATTGGATAATCAGTTCCACAAGTCAATTAAGACCTAAAGTTCAGGTACGGTTCAAAAAGCAGGGGAATGTGAAAATCTAAAAAAAGTATATTCGTGAAAGGCTCCCTTTTCTGTTGCATGGTTGGTGTATCAGACAGTATAGTTACACTCCTTTATGTGGTTCTGTGGGTTTGATTGAATCTAGAGGCTTTGTGGTGGGGGGGGGGGAGAACCCAGCACTAGTGCCAACACAGCTGTCTCAAGGTGAGATTGGTATTTTGGAGCATCGAACATGGATTAAACGTTGTTTGCATTGAGGCTGGCATTGTGCAGTTTATGCTGCTAATAAAGGGATCCATTCTAACTGTGTTCAAACGGCTTATAATGCAAAACGCTGCATAACTCACGCATTTGCTCATTATCTCAGATCTACAGCTCCAGCTCCTAACCCTGACCTCTTGACAGCCTTTCACATGTGATTATGATCGCAATGGATCATAATCATTACCCATCAAAAGCATAATACCTGGTGATAACTTCAAAAAATCTTTCAGTGGCAACTTATATTTTTGATGTACACCATTTATGTCAAGCTTATTATCAGCATTATTATTCCATACGTATGCCTGTATTGAAACATCAAATAAATACAGTATTTTGTCAAAATAGGGCGCTAGGTCGAAGCCTGGTCCCATTTAAGCAGTGTCACACTCAGTGCGTGAGTCATGCCAGGAACATCAGATTCTTCTTACTGAAACCATTAGAAAGCACAGTACAAATCCACCGCCTCAATGCTTAACATTCCCGTGACATTTACGTTTCTATTACTGATTTTGAAGACACTTCATCACCATTGTAAACCTCTTCAAAATTTTGAATAGCTGATATTTAACATTTTCTTTTGCGGACAACAATCAATGCTGCGTGCAGTCAATCATAATTCATCATCTTGCACAGGCCAGATACAGGCACAGCTCAACGTCATTCTAAGTGGGTCCATTTTCATTGAGCTTGGCACTTTGATTATCATAATTTTCATAAATCTCTACTGATAGAGATTGACAGGGCATATTTCTAGTGATGTGAAAATGAATTCAGATCAGTGCTTTAAGTCCAGTGTGATGCACAATGCAGACCCAAGACAGAAGTGAACACATATGCTGAAACAGGTTTCAGTTCTGTCAGATTTTAAGCATCGACATTGAAATCTGAATTACGATAACTCGCCAGAAGGGCTTTGTTTCCCTCTTGCTCAAAGTAGTGAGCTACAACGAAGCAACAAGACGGTTCCAAAAGCTCCAATGAAAAGTTTGCCAGAACTTGCCAAACAGTGCGCACAGGCACCATGCCGTGGCCACTGACAGGTCCCCTCGGGAGTAATGAAAACAGTGAAGAATAGAGACACTGAGTAATTACTGCTGGCACAGCTATCCATTATGGCTGATCGGGAGAGGAGAGTGTTAGCAGAGGCCTCGCTTATTAACGTTTAGATCGAGCCATCTCTCTTGCCTTCCAAGATGCAGCAGATTAAGACTCTGTCAATCCTCAATGGAGATGCATGGGTTTAATGCAGCACACGATGGCAATGACATTATTACCGATGCTGTGTTTTCCAGAATGTGTCAGCGGTGTCTTTCCACTGCTGCCAACCAGTAAGGATGTGCTTATCCGCAGGCCATCAGAACTCCATTTGGGCCCAAAGCAAGTCATGTACGTGCCCTTTTATTTCACTTCCAAGTCATTAATCTAAGGGCCCAGCCATAAAGCTCCCTGCAAAGACTAAAAGTCATGTCTACTTCTAGAGCTGCAATAGTGTAGTTAAAGCTGAGCAGTGAGGGTCCAACTGTTTTGATTCAGTTGAAATAACCAGCAAAGTAAATTCAGGTACAGATTGTGAGCATTCAGTGACGCTTTTAACCCCTCCACATTAAATCATCACTGTACTGACATGATAATACAACAAGAAAATGGACCAATGATGATTAATACCATGCTATTTCTCCACTCCTATAAAACACACTTTAAAAAAGGTTTTCACCAAAAAAATTAACCTTGACAATGACAAATATTTATGCTGAAAGAATGAAGTGTAAAGCAATATACCTTACATATATGTATGTAAAACCCCTTCTATTCAGCTAAATCTATCCACATTTCTCTTTATCCTGTGAATCAAATGTAATCTTATGCTTATGGTATAGTCTGGGGGGAAGGGGGGGGGGGGGTGTGGCGGGTTGGTTCAGTCTGTAAGGTACAGTAACTTCAGGCTCATTGCTCAGAAGTCACCCTGATCATCTGCCGGTAGTCCGTTTTAACTGAGGCAGCTCAGAAGACTGCAGAGAGGAAAGACACAGAGGTATGTATAGGAGGATGCACTCCAGAAATGAGATGGGTCTACAATTCCAAACCGGGAAACACAGAGGTAAAAAAATAAGGGTGACAATAGAGTGAAATGTGGGTGGTTTTCATTTCAAAGTAGTAACACAGTGTCAAGAAAGCTATCTGCCATATTTGCATATTTTTCTCTCAATAGCAATAGGTGGGACCCTATGTACTTTTATAGTAGTACAATCTAATTTCCCCTCTTTAAAAAAATTGCCATAAAACAAAATGTTATGATATGATGCTGTCAAATAAGCAATTCAGGATTATTCAAATCTAAATCGTTGGAATATGTTTCAGGGGCAGAGTTAGTCCCATGGGCCCTTGCACAGTGATGGTATTTTGAAGCTGCAATTGAGAAACATTTAGCAGTTGGGCCCAATAGCATACAAAACTCCAGGAAATGGATGGGAAGCTATCTGAATTATAGAGTGCTGAACATCAATGACTCAGTATTCAAATTAAACTGTACTTATTAACAAACCAGTGGCTGAAGTGACTTCTCTTTGCTCTCTTACTGTCAACATTTTCTGAAAGCCTGCTTTCAACAGAGAACTGAGAGGTGACAAAGGTGAAACCTATTTGATTTATTGTTTCCAATGATTTCTCCTCCAATGCAAAATGAATCCTGAGATTATTTTCCCGAAAGAAACAGCTGAAATGAGTCAACATTTAGTACATATAGATTATCGTCACTGCTTTAAAATGAATGTTATAGTGGTGTGACTTTGACACTTTATAATGTGCATTCATGTAAGGACACCTGTGACAGTCCTGTGTGTAAGCTGGACAAGCAATTTAAAAAGGGGAAAACTTAAACATATGCAAAAAACCATTTCAAATTTTTAAAATGTTATTGCATTACCATTGATAGTCATGTATTACTAACACTGACTTGATATGTCAGTATTAAGTCAATGAATTGAAATATATCCTTAATTCAATATAACTGTTGAATAAATTTGAAATGATTATAATTATGCATTATTAAATGTGTATAATCATCACCTTTATTTCCTTTTTAATGACTGACTGAATTAACACAACAAATACTAATGTTTGAATAATGATTTATTAAAAGTATACAGCCCTAGCTCTAATTGTAGCACAAATGTGGCTGGTTGCTAATGGAATTGCTAACTTTGTCCTGCACAAAATTTGATCAGTGAATAATGGTCAGTGAAGGTGTCTGAATCGCCTTGAGCTGGACAGCACACTAGCTGTGTGCGAATAAAAACATTAGCTGTCAATGAACTCATTTGCATTTTAACCCATCCACTCATAAACCACAGATCAAGCAATTCCGTAAAGAAAGATGAGTCTGAATTCCTCCTAGGCACTGTGAGAGACTAATCAACACTCAAAAGAAATATTTAAAGTTATTGCCACAAAAAATCTTTTGACTGAAGTTTGGAAATTTTTTCCACAGATAAATAAATGTTTGATGATTTTTTGAGCTGATAATGAAAATGTAGCTTTTCTGTTATTAGCAAAAACACACCAACTTTTATCCTAAGATGTATGACATTATAAAATATGATTTTGATTCAAATGTGCCAAAAAACAAGAAGTGACATTGGCTTTGAGAAATTAAAAAAACTGCTCAGAATAATTCATAAATAATTATAATTAATTTAGCTGGAGTTAAAGATTCGGTACTCCATGACAATGGTCAATAAAATTAATATTTCGATATTAGCGTTAAAGGGCAGCATGGTGGTGCAGGTAGTAGCACCGTTGCCGGGTTTGAATCCGGCCTGGGCCTTTCTTTGCATGGGAGTTTCCTTGTTCTTCTCGTGTCCACGTGGGTTTCCTCCAGGTACCCCAATTTCCTCCCACAGTCCAAAGACATGCAGGTAGATGAATTGGAGACTCTAAAGTGCCCATAGGTATGAGCAGTGTGAGAGTGAATGGTGAGTAAATGGTGTGTGTGCTCTGCAATAGATTGGCAGCCTGTCCAGGGTGTATTCCTGCCTCTCACCCAATGCACACCAGGACAAGCTCCAGCACCCCCCTGCAAACCTGCCCAGGATAAGTGGGAATAGATAATGAAGGATGGATGGATGGGTACCCAGAAATCACATTTCAATGATCATTTCATCAACCTATGATGTTAATACATGAAAAACTCATTAGATACACCAAAGAACACTTGGAGATTTTGGAGAAAAATACATGTAATGATTCTGTAATAATTCAAGTTAAACGAGAGATACACATGAATGGATGTTCTACCTTCCCCATCTTTGGAGCAGATTTGGACAGTGTCAGTGCAACATGGAGACTCACAGAACACAAGCCTGTTTGTTCTAGACAAATGTCAATCTATCGTTAAATTCTGCACAAGTAAGAAAGTGGTCTATTATTTTGTGTTCCTCATCCTCCCAGACTGCAGTGCACAGTTGGTCACACTTAATTGAATGTACCTGGCATAGAGAGTGGGCATATCAAATGTTTTGTTGGCAACACATAACATAACACACTACAATCAGAGAGGAGGGCTCTTTTATCTAGAAATCTTTATCAGTACAAGCAAGTAGCTTGTCTACTACACTACACCATCAAAGCATGGTGACTGCATCATTTAATTTTTAAAAGAGCGTTGCATTCTAGCAAAATGAATTTGAATATTCAGTTGATCAACAATGAAAAGAGATGGAAAGAGAGACATTACATTACATTATCCAACAAGCAACAAAGCAGCAAGTATTAGCCAGTCTGAACCACGGACTGTGAATTCCACGTAGTATCTCTGCAAAATAAATCTGGTCTCATCAACAGAGGACAGAAGTCTTTGCTACACTGAATTGATTCTTGGGCAAGAGCTGTCGTCATAAATATCAACGACAAACTGCAGCCCAATTTGCCTGATCAAACACAAAAGCTTCAGGGTTTCCAAGGACAAAAATGTCCTTGAGGACTTTGTCCTCCCCAAACCTTCAGCAGAGAAAGCAGTCTATGCCATCAAGTCAATTTACAGAATGGTACTGCAGACAAAACCATTTCTCTGTCACTTCAACAAACTAGTGTCACTACACTGCATTAGTGTGCAGTAGCAGAATTTGGTCAAGGTTAATGCTAGCAGTGAGATGCTGACCCCATCAAACCAATCAATGGCCATGACTTACAGGGCATGAGATAAATAATTGTGTTTGAGAAAAGATTGCAGTTTGAGTAAGCCGAACAGGGGCGTCGTAGTGGGGGGAAAGTAGGACTGACTACCCAGGGCCCGAATGGGGGGAGGGCCCTCGAAAAGCCTGGAATGATGTGTGAGAGACATGTGTGAGAGGAAGGGGGCCCACAGAGACTGCTCATGTATAGGGCCCAGAATTTTGTGCTACACCCCTGAAGCCAAACGGGAAGTTCCAGAGAAAAATTACAATTATCCAGAGCAATTTGCACTATTTTATTCTTCTACATGCAATCAATTTATACAACCAGATATTTACTGAAGTCATTCAGGTTAATTTACTTGCTCAATTTACTTGTGGGCAGTGCCCCACCTGGAAATTGAATCTGCAACCTTGGATTCTACATAATGAGTAGAGGTTCTCTTATAAAAACGCTGCATGTAAAAAAAAAGCAGAGGAGAAGATTTAGACGTGACTTGTTTATATTGTGTGCGCTATTCATGCTGTAACAACAGTGAATGTAATAAAAATGGTTAATGTAATAATTTTACATTAATACAATAACTGCTGGTTATTGTAATAAAAATCTTGAATGGTTGATGTAATAACTTTTGCAATATATTTGGTATTTTGTAATAGCTTAATGCCTTAACTGGTGGTCATTACATTTAAGAGGGTTGCAGATGTTTTGACGAATAAGGCAATACTTCAACTATTAATGTAATAGCATGCCAAATTACTGTCTATGCCTGATTGCATAATAATTAACGACAAGTATCATGCCTGCGGTGGCCAAGGGTAACCGGTGGTTAAAGCCACTGCCTCCAAAGGTTTGAATCTGGTCTACTGTCCTTAGACACATCCCATCCTGATCTTCTCCTATCTTTTCTGTTTCACCCATAATCTTACCCTTCCCCAAACATACACACACATGCACACACACACACACACACACACGGTCACACACCCAAAACCACACACTTGTACACAGACATACACACAGTATTGATACACATATACAGTGCCAGAGTCAATCCAGTTATAGTAAGAGGAACAGGGATGTGTGCGGGCATGCGTGCATGTGTGTGTGTAACTCCCTTCAGACACTTTAGCTACAGTATGCTTTACCAGATGTTCAAGCGAATAACTCTAACAGTGGAAACCCCAGCCATCTAGCATTCCTGATACAGTCAATAAAATAATAGCAGCATTTTAATTTCAGAAAGTACTTGACCCTGGCCTGATGTTAATTTATCTATGAGATGCTAATATGTCTCAGTGTTTCAATATCTGTATAAGCTTTCTAGTGTCATTTTACATAGCAAAGTCTGACACTTAATATTATGGAAGAGGGCAGTTTTTCCACATGTGATTACATTAACAACTGAAGTATTAAATTATTCATCAAAAAATGTGTAACCACCGCTAAATGTAATAACCACTGGTAAATGTAAGTTATTACATTAGTCATTTTTTGTACATCAATCGTTTTTATTACAATAGCCATTTTTATTACATTAACCATTGTTACACATGCCTACGTGAGATTTCTCAGTTTACCTTGAAAGCATTTGTTCCAACTTAACTTTTCAGTCTTTCCGTAATTCACAATTCCAACTCAGTATTAAATGTAACTTCATAGGCAGTGAAATAGCTATGTAAGGACAGGGTAGAATGCAGGTTTTATTAGATTCATCCTAGGCCCTACATCTCACTGAGGGACATAGCAGATGATGAAGGGATGAGGGCATGCAAACTGGTAGTTAGTCCAGTCAGTCCTGCACTCCTGTTGTCACAGGGACGTGCAACCTTCTCCTGGTGCCATCACTGACACAGACCACAGGGGTATTATTTGAAAGGCAGGTCATAGCAGGACAGATGCCCTCTCAGCCAATTAGAATGACCGATACCTTATGAAGGAATCACTGACTCTCTGCAAGGACTGTACTGAGCCACCATACGCTTTATACACTGAAACTGAACTGAACTGCAGAGTGTGGATTCTCGCACATACTACAGAATGGATAATTGAAATCTGTGTTCAATTTAAACACTAAAATTGTGGAGAAGAGAAAGGGAACAGTGTGGGCGTCTTAAAATTCTTTAATCAAGGCCACTGTTGAAGAGATTTTTTGACCTCAAACCACTGGGACCTGCTGGGGCCTGACAAATTCAGGTTGGGTTGGTCTGATTTGAGAGTGGTATTCCATAAAACAAAATTATAAATTAGTTGAGGTACTGAGCAGATCAGTCCTCAATAAATAAAAGCAAAGCTCACTAAGCTCTGATGCCCCATTATTGTGCAACACAAACCCAGTTGCAATCTGTTAACCCTTGTGTTTCACCACCTGTGAAACTGTTAGCTTGTGTCCAATATACCCAGGACATTATTTGAATTTATTTTAAAGCAATATATAAAATGTATACGAAAATACTAAATAAATATTATCTTCATACGAATTCCAAACAATATGAACTAGATATACGGTTAGTGGTTGCCATTTACCTGTGCCAGAATGCATTTAACAATGAAAGTGTCATGCATCCATCCATCCATCCATCCATCCATCCATTATCTATACCCGCTTATCCTGGGCAGGGTCACAGGAAGTGCTGGAATACACCCTGGACAGGCGGTCAATCTATTGCAGGGCACACACACCATTCACTCACACACTCATACCTATGGGGAATTTAGAGTCTCTAATTAACCTACCTGCATGTCTTTGGACTGTGGGAGGAAACCAGAGTACCAAGAGGAGAACATCAAACTCCACACAGAAAGGCCCAGATTGGATTTGTACCCAGGACCTTCTTGCTGGGAGGCGACACTGCTACCCACTGCACCACCGTGCCGCCCAGTGTCATTCATTTACACTGAAAAAATGAAAAATTGAGAACTCAAAATTTCAAGGCAAGTTGCTTCACTATATTTCAGATTTTTGAGCTTAGCTTAGATTTTTAAGTCCTTATGCCAACTAAAATTCATTGTTTTGTTCAGAAAACTTAATTGTTATAAAACTTAAAATTGAGATTTCTAACAATGAAATATAAAGTTTCCGAACTAATGAATGTTAGCTGGCATAACTGAACTCAAAGTTTTTAAATCTAAGTTGGGTATATAAATCACATTTTTTCATAACAGTGCAAATACTTCTCCAAAAAATGTCATTCCTCTTTAACTCAAAGTTTGAAACAGGTCAATTTGACCCGACCCAAACCAAACAAGGATTAACATCTTATTCAGGTGTCATTTCAAATGCTGCCCATGTAGACTCCCAGCAGGAAAACAGTCACCTACTCTGAAATCAGACTTGATAATGCTTCCTCTGGTATGTGCTCTTCTTCGCAGTGCACACTGGAAAAAAATTATGGCATTTTATTGGTAGTGCATGCTGGGAAATATGCAAATACTAACCATATTATGCATTGGGCCAAAGATAGAGAGGCATTTGTAAAAAGAAACTGTGTTCATTGGTGCTGGGGAACTGAAAAATGGAATCCTGCACTCTGGGATGAAAAATCAATAGGGACATGCAGAGTCATTTGTATAGCTCTCTACCCGCTGTCACGGGTAATGGAATGGGTTATCCAATCCCCTGATGAGAGGAGGAGCCTTTCTCTGAACTGCTTATAACTGCACAGCTGGGCACAGAAGTTGTGGGAGTGTTGGTCGCTGACGAGACAGTTCGGACAAATCTGCAAAAAGGCCTTTGTTTGTCAAATTAAACGTCTATGGGCATAACACAGGAGCCATGCCGTGCTGTAACACAAACACTAGCTGTGAAAAATCAAATATGAACCTTTTAACCATTTAAAATAGAACACAGCATTTGCTTTTTTTACATTCTTTCCTCTGTTTTCAACAAAAAAATATATATGAAATGAAATCAATAGTTAAATCACTCCAAGGCTGAATGGAAGATAAATGAGGGCAGTCTCAATTGTCTTGTCTCACTCATGGCTTAGCTGAATGCTGCATATGGCTTTACTTGAGCTCTGAACAGCTCGGCAAGTTTTACCAATAATCGGCCCTGTAGAATTTGATACCTACCAAATTCCTTCCCACTTTTCCCTTATTTGAACTGTGAGTCGTCAGGATATTACCTATGTGTCAGTATGTGCCGGGTAATGCAGAGCATGATAGTTTTAAACGTAAATGAATGTCACAGATGTTCAGGTGGTGTTGTGTTTCCCTCAGTGCATAAGTGCCAAAATTCTTTAGTTGAGTTGAATTGTATGTACACACTTACATACTGTTAATGTCACACTTCAAAGCAGGTGCTGACAGTGGAGCACACTGGAGGACAACATTCTTTTTCACTGAATGAGGGAAGTGTCAGAATAAACAATGCATTGATGCATTACAATGAGAACAAACACAATAATAATTCGGTTCTGACCTGTGTGAAATAAAACTTTACTCACAATAGTAAAATATAGGCATTTCACTGTGCAGGACATAACTTATTGTGAAGATTCATCTGAAAAAGTATGTGTGACATTAAAATTATTCAGGGAAGCTCCAATTCATATTCATCTCTGTATACCATAAAAAGAATGATGACATCTCATCCTCATTCTAGTTCTTTAAGAGAAGGATCCTCAGCTGATTGCTTCCACAGATCTAACATTATTTTCCAAGAATGTCTTCATGAGTGAAGATCACACAAAGAAGATCATAAAGCAAATTGAATCAGCTCTAATTTATTGCCAACATGGCATCACAGTACATGAGGCACATGACGGTTTCTAGATGAGCTAATTAAAAAAGTGATGTTAAGCCAGTGATGTGAACAAGAATTCCTTATAATTGCGTGACAGGATTCAGGGATTTTTTTATCAGGATCTTTGATGTGGGCGGATGGGGGGTGGAGATGGGGGAGGGATGGAAAGAAAGGTTTTGGTCTTGTTAATGAAAGTAACTCCATGTAGAATCCACATGCTCGGTGGCTATGTGCAAATGAGAGAGAGGGTATCTCCCCCACCCCCACCCACCATCATATCATCTCAGAGAAATATGGCTTAATAAATGTCCGGGAGAAATTTTGTCAGTCTCAGCAGATTTTCGCTCTTGCTCGCCTCTCCTTGCAGTGTGGGCAGCTGTTTATCTCATAATCTCATCTCTGGCGTATATGTTATAGGTCAGAGCTCACAGATAAGACAGAGCCTGAGATCCTGGAGATGTATAAACAAAACTGCTGGGGGACCTACCTCCATTCCTCTCTCCTTCATTCCTTTCATTGGTGATAAACTGCAGGATACACTGCCAATCATAATGATAATACATCCCATGGACACTTTACAAATCTGACTATAAAAACACAAATGGACAAAAGGGTATAGGGACCATGTGTTAGTCAGACACTCTAGCAGATGCCAAGATAAATGATTGCATGCAAGAGGAAAAACAGCTGACCACTGTACCAAACGTTCAGACAGCCAGACTGCCAAATCAATACACTGATGGTAAAGCTATCAAAAGCACTGAGACTGGACACAAAAGGATCATATCTCCTTTCTCACATGTGACAAAAAGCTGTCAGTGGAGTAACATGATCATATTTCATCCCATATTGTATAGGAAGACAGCACATCTGGGGTCTTTGCGTTGCTACAGATTGTATATATAAAAGGGAGCACTTTAGTTTTCTTCTCCAGCCGAACAAACTAGTAGATCTGCATATGGAGTATGTAAATGACATCTGTCTCATTTCACTTCAACAGTAAAAAGCTAACGAGACTAGTAGTGTCTGGGTGTAGGCAAAACTCAACAATCACCCTGTATTTAAAAAATATAGCAATTCCAGAAAACTAAACTTGATTGAAATGTGGAGACATGTGGAAACCTTAATGCCCATCCTCTTTGCAATGGCAATATCCTCTGAAATCTGTGGTTGTAAATATAGTTAATGTGTAGAGGCCTCTGTGCTCCAACACGCCACTGTTTAAAACTGACATGAGTTATCTTAGTGATTCCAACCACTACTGAGATATGAATCTTCCTGCCGTAAACTAGCTCGTGGAGTGAAATACCATTCATCCATAACTGAGTAACCCAATAGGATTTTTCCTCTAATAGTGTGTGTAGAAAACAAATACATAAATAGCAGCAGAACAAATATGGCACTGAAAAAGATTAAAGGTGATTTCCTTACTTATTTATTCTAGACATACCGAGGACCACAATAAACAGGCAGGAAATCAATAAAGCCCGGCCATTGTGACCAGCAACCTTTAGGTAGGCCTACATAAATTTTATAAAATGTTACAAATTTTGCACCACAATTTTTTGTTGCATTCATTTGCACATCTTTGTTGAAAACCAAAAAGCCTTTTACTGAGACACACGTTAGAGCCTTACCATAACTTATTTAAACAAGGAAATAAACCTATAACATTTACTGGCTTTGTATCATAAACTAAACAATAAAACCACATGCTCTACATTTTCTTTCCTGGAACAAGGATAAAATATCCAAGTTCCCTTGAACTTGACATAAATTAAAGAAATAACTACATTACATTACAATTACTTGACAGACACACTTATCCAGAGCAAAATACAGTAATAGAGAACATCAGCATTGCTCTAAAGGATACAAATATATGGTTTCACCAAGAAGGCACAGGAGCCCATTTATAATCAGGAAGGGTAATGCTAACAAACAATTTTAAAAAAGGAAATCCAAAGAAAGATATAGAAAAAGAGAGGTTATCTAAAGTGGGTCAGGGGAGTTACGGCATAATCTGAAGAGGTGAGTCTTCAAAGTTGTTGTGATGCCATTTGAAAGGGGCCACTGAGGGGACAGAACAGGCTGGAGGTGTGACCTCAAAGTGTAGGCATGTGGGGGTTGGGGGGGGGGATGGGGCAGAGAAGTCTGGTCGGTGGGTAGGGTGTAATGATCTTTTGAAGATGTCCACTTAGCTTCCCAATAGGCTAGTCCCAAGCCAAGGTTTTGAAGTTGATGAGATCAGATATTGATAGCCACTGGAGGTAGATGAGACGGGGAATGTCATGACTGAATCTGGAGAGGTTGCAGATCAGACAAGCAGCAGCATTCGTGAGGCTGCAGAAGTCTCATGGCGAAGGCAGAAGTCTGCAAGTAGACCATTTCAATAGTCCAAGCAGGAGATGAACAGTGCTGGGACTAAAGGCTAGGTTATGTAGGTGTTCAGTAAGAGGCAGATTCACCAAATGTTTTACAGTATCATCTGCACATGTGACAGATGGCCATGATTTTCTCAGAGAGGGATAGTTTGCTGTCGAGCCCTGGCAGATAAAGAGGGTGTCCATGGTGCTATCCAGGGTGATGGAGAGGTCTAACAGGGAGAAGGACTTGACCAGGAAGGAAAATATTAGAGATTTATTTGAGCGTAAATCAATGATTTATTTGTCATCCAGCTTTAGATGTCTAGTAGGGAAGATGAGATGCATGCCAAGACTAATGAATCAAAGGGATTGAAGGGAAGAAACAGTTGTGTCATTAGTGTAAGAATGACAAATCAGATTATGGGAGGAGATGACACAGCCAAGATACTTATTATTGAGAGAGGACAGGACCAAGGACTGAACCATGGGGGACACCAGTTAAGAATTACTGAGGTCTTGAAACTTTACCCCCTCCGCCCGTCCATGCAACCGGGAAGGCATCACAGTTGAGGTAGGAAACAAGCCAATTGAACGCTGTGCCACGAATCCTCAAGATCATCAGGGCAGACAGCAAGTTGGTGGTTAGTTCAGCTGAGGAAAGAAATTCTGCCTTTGCAGTGTAGAGCTCCCCACTGATTGCAAAGAGGATAGTCTCAGCTGAATGGCACAGAGTGCAGTCTCAGTTGAATGATCAGAACTACTGTCCAGCTCAAGTTTTTGCTGGCGCACCCTGGGTCCCATACGTTATACTGAGGGACTGCTTGGCCAGTAATTACCAGTGAAGCTTGTAGGTGGACACATCTTGTTTCAGAGTATCTATCCAAACCGGAGATAATAACATTCATATGTACACAATACTTTCGGACAACAATGATAATTCCTCAGGAGAATTTCCAAGTAAACAATGGACATTGTATTGATGCTTCCCCAAGTTAGCACGTTTTTTGAGCTAATAATGACTGTGGATTTTGTTCAATGCATCGTTGCTGTGTTAAAAACGCCAGCCTTACAGTAGTTCATGTTGTCAGTGTGTTTCAAAAACGCATAGAAGGTGAGGCTTTTTTTATATCCCACTTGTAAGAAAATAAAGAACCATTGTTGGTCAAACACTGGCACCTTAAAATACTTCATAAAAAACTCACATGAACTGTGAGTTTTAACACTCAAATGATATGTCGTGTGACCAGACTGAATTTTTAAACTGAAATTTAATCATAAAAAAACGGAATCAATGCAAATCTACCCGAATACAGGCGATTGCGAATTAAGGGGTTATTAAAATTTGGACAGTGTGAAGACATATGTCCTGGCCTAAGCTGTCTTCACTGTTTTGAAAAATATCATTCATTAGATAGCTTGCAATGTCAGGGACAGATTAGTTCATGCCCATAGTTACAAACCTGAACCACCCTTACTTTCCATATTATATATATGGGTTGGATATGGGTTGAACTTGTCATCAATGACTCATATGGGTTGAACTTGTCATCAGTGACTCTTTTTTTCCTGCTTTTTCCCTGTTTCTTCCTGTTTTCCTTGAAAGAAGTTAGCCAGGCTGGGGAATTGACGAAAGGGTAATAGTCTTTTCCTCCATCTTCAGCAATTGTTTTAATTGTGTGTCATTTTGGAAACGTGCAATGACCTCAAATTCAAACATACAGCAGAGAATGTGCAATGTGTGGAAAGGAAAATGAGAGAATATTTGTTCATAATTTATAGGTGTCATCATGACATTAAAAAGCAATTACATGAAGTGGAGTGCTGAGTAAAATGTTGGAAAACATCCAAAGAGCATGAAACAATCATCAGTTATGTCTCTGTTATAAATTGAGACAAGTCAATTTTAATGTTTAATTTATATGTATAATTTCTGTCATATCCACTAAACCCAATTGCTATGATTTTCGTCTTGATCAACATCATTAAAATAATATTTTCAAATTTTTCATTTAATTTACATGAACTTAGTTGCAATTATCCCTGCTGTTATGTCTTGCTCCATCTCTGCCCTGCATGATCATATGTGGTCCAGGTAATACCATTGATAACACTACACAGTATCTTAAGCATGGATATAAATACATTTTAATGATAAGAACTTTAAGCAAGATGTTCTCTCAAGGTCACAATTATTGCAACACTGTCTAACCACACAGATGGAGGTGACACCAAGAGTGTTATCAATTACAAGCGGTTCACATTCATTTAGTGTCTGTCAGACACAGCATTAAGGCTCTTGTTAAATATTACTCTTATCTGGAACAAATTCTGTCCACATTATGGTTTCCAATGCTGCCAATAAACACATTCTCCACAAAACATTCTGAGAGGTCAATAGTTAGAAACAAATTCTGGAGAGCAGGATGGGGTGCTATCTGAAGCACAATTGATAAGGGGAAAAACAGATCACTGAAATTTTCACCTTTGGTTAGCTTTGCATTTCCATAGTGTGGATATAACTGGAAGGCGCTGCAGCACTTGTTCCCCCATTATTTATTAGACAGAGAGGTGCAGAGAGGGATAATGAAACCCTACAGTGGGCAGTCCTCAATTACCAGAGATTACCTATGGATTTTTCAGACTCCTTTTGTGCAGAACAGTCTTTGATCTGCATACGGTTCCCAAAGTGTTTGCATTTTAGCTCGGATGACCTGTAAATAGCTGTCCTGTGAAACATGGCAAGACTCTTAAAAATCTTTACAGTGGTTTGTGGTTATGGTTTGTTCCACTAAAATATAAAGGCCTTTAAATTTTACTGAGAACACATCATAAAGGGTTAATCCTACTTTAAATATAATATGGCACACTGATTGCTTTTAAAGTATATTTTTTATTTTGTATTTACATTGTATTTTTGTATTCCTGTTGTTTTGCAGTCTTACACCGAGTGTTGATCCACAGCATTTCATTGTTTACCCTGGGTATTTCTGTGCATATGACAAATAAATTTGGCTTTGACTTGGACTTAATAATTTATATTATATAATTTATAATATAATATAAGAGTGCCATGAAAAAGTACTTTTTCATGTCACTGTAATATAATATAATATAATATAATATAATATAATATAATGTATGTTGTAAACATTTACACCCAAAAGAAAAACAGGGAAAATCCAATGAACCACAGGCGAAGAAGGACAACACAGTAAAAGTAAGCAAAAATGGAAGGGAAGAAGGGTTATGAAAACCTCATGACTAGAATTAGTCAATAAGGTCGATAATTTTACACAACTTCCAAAGTTTCAAAATGCAGCCTTTGCAACCTCACATTGACCTTTCCATAATTATAATATCAATGAAATAAGGTGACTAAACTGATTTGAAGGCCATGTCCTGCCCAGGCCTTCATAATCAATTCCTTGGCAGCTGTTAAGCCTGACAAAAATGACGTCTCGTGTGTAAAGGTCATTTAATTTGAGTGACAGTACCAAAAAAGAGGCGGCACTGCCCATGTGGGTGCATACACAAACATTAACTACAAGAAACTTACAAAAGGAATAAAAAATGGAGGATGTCTAGGTGCATGTATGTCAGCATAGGTGTAAATTTAATTTCAGCTTCAGAAACTGATGGACCACCTAGTCACATGTAGATGAATGTCAAGTCTAACAGGCGTATTAGCTAGTCTAGCAATTAACTGATAAGAAAATATTGGCGGACACATTTCCCTGTCCATCCCAAACCTACAAGTATGTGTGTGTGAGGATTACCCATGTAGCCAGGGAACACCAATTTTTATGGTAAGAAATATTCATTTTCATGTGACAGTAAGGCGTAATAAAATCCCTGCGTTCAAATTGAAGATGGTAAGAAGATAAAACGGTAAGAAGAAAAAAAGAAACAATATTTTGTCCCAATCTAAATTCCTGCTAAAAGCACAGATCGCCATGTCCCAGACTAAAGTTACGCTGAGGGGGCTATTTCAGCACATATTCATTTGCTGAAGAAAATCAGACTCGAAGTGAGGCCTGAGGCTGTGAGAGATTCAATAAGGCTATTTGGACTGAAATGAACTCTTCCAGAGAATCCTATATGCTTGAAGGGCAAAGCGGTTGTGTTCTGACAGATAAAATAACAAGAAACAAAAAACAAAAACAGTAGTTAAAAAAAATATATGAGGTTCACTTGTATTTAAATAACACTGACCTCGCTGGCCAAAAAGAAAAGAAGAGAAGGTATACTCGCCAACAACAGTGTAACCAACAACATGGTAATGCACATGGTGGACTTTTTAAAGTTCTAGAATCTCACCACACATGGCCAAGTGGGCACCTAATCACACACCACTCCCACATAACTATATAGGTCACATGACCACCCAGTTTCAGTAGCTAATCTACATAGTAGTAGGTCTGAGAGAATTGACGTATGTGTGAAAGAATAGTAGTATGCGTGAGAGAGAATGGTAGTATGTGAGAGGGAAAATAGTAGTAATTGTGTGAGAGAATGATTGTTTGTGTGTGAGACAATAGTAGTATGTGTGAGAGAATGGTCGTATGCGCGAGAGAGAACAGTAGTATGTGTGAGAGAGAATAGTAGTATGTGTGATAGAGTTTAAAAAATTAAAGGTTGTTTGGTTGAAACAAAAGGCAGTTTAAATGATCAGTTCTTGAATGGCTCACAGACTTTTCACAGATAAGGCCCACCCCCTCTTAGCAGCACCCAGAGTGTCCAAATTGATGGGGAGCATCTAAATAAAGATAGTTTTAATAGTACAGCTAGTTTCCATCTCACATAAATCTGACATTGTTCATGAAGTTGTCACCCATTGTATTCTTTAATAGAAAAACCAAGTAAAACAATTACATTGAAAAACCGGCAATGAAACAGGAATATTGTAACTGAGATGCTTTTAGCACTGTTTCACAACAGGTTAAACAGGAACATATACTCAAAACACTTTACACAGCATTAGAAGGCAAAGAGAAATCAAGTTAAAACAAGTGAAATCAAAGAACAAAAGTAGTGAAGAAAGGCATAAAAATCAGGTATTAAAACTTTAAATAGTGCATTTTGCGGGTACCTTTGAACATAGGGAGTGAAGCACTGTCTCTGACGTGTTTGGGAAGTCCCAAAGAAGGGACGGGTCAGTGATGGAGAAGGCCCTGGATGGTGGGGGGTGAGGAGGTTGATGTCAGTAGATCTGAACTTGCAGGAGTGGGTGTATCAGTGAATGAAGTCAGTGATATAGAAGGGGGGCAGGTTGTGTAGGGCTTTGTAGGTGATAAGTAACAGTTGGAATTGTTTCTGTGGGAGTGTTCCACTGACCAGTTTAGGCACTTCTTCATACCAGCTGCAATTTTCACTTGTAATAGCAAATGGATAATGCCTACCGAGTGATCTACTAATTAAAGAAATGAAAACAGACATGCAGTAACCTTGTTTTATTATAGTAATGCAATCTGAGCATGCTCTATTTCCAACAACATTCTGTTAAAGGTAAAACAGCATTCTCTTTCTTTCTGTGATGGACCGAATTAAGCAGTTAAATGCACAAGCCTATTAATTATTTTACTTGTAGGCTATTTGTTCCCAGCAGCCAGTTACTGCCTGTTGATTTGTTGAAACTTCAAGCACTTCTTGATGTTGCTACAGTTGTGCATGTTATTTTAACAGTTTCCCACTGTTGCACACAAGCTCTATTAATTAAACAAATGACAATTTTTTTTTAAATCTGTGATTTCTTCCACTCTTTTCAGTTTTCTGTGATTTTCAACGACTTTGCTATGACTGCTCCGTGGCTTCAGCCAATACTTTCTGTGACAAACAGTGTCTTATCTATTATGTCTTTGTGTTGCTGTAAGACAGCCAATTACCAACCTGGGGATCAATAGGGTGTCTGTCTGTCGGTTTGTCTGTCTATCTATCCAGCTATCTATCTATCTAATCTAAAAGATACAGATTTATAAATCAGTAGTAATGCAGGAGGAACTGATATGTCAACCCAGACGCCATCAGCAGAGACAAAATAAAGAACATAATCAAGATGCTTTTAATGATTGCACTTTGTCTAACAGCATTTTCAAGAGGTTCAAATTACAGGGTAAATAGCTTTAAAGAAAGTGGAAAACCAAACCACATCTCTATTTATATACTGAACTGTAAACTGTGGAAACCTCAAGGGAGTTGTACTCCTGGATCTTTTCTCTCTGAAGTTAAAATTCAAAATTATTAACTTAAATATTCCAATTTACAGTATACTCAGAATACATCAAAATCCACTGAAGTATGCTCATTTATTCCAAATGGCTGCACAGGATTATTACACAAAACCAGAGTCCAGAAATTACTTCCCACTCATAGATTGAGTTATAAACCATGCCAAAAAAAATCATTCAGAATGCCTAAAAACTCCTCTTCATATTTCCCATGTCCTAACTTCCAAATTAACTGAAAGGTAATTGTAACTGAAGTCACCCATTATTCACTTTGGCCCTTCTTGACAAGCTTGTTTTGTTTCCACAGAGAAATTGTGCTTGCAAGGCTATCCAAAGTTTGTGGCAAATGCCTACAAGCCCTTCTCATATCCCCCCAGTAGTCTTATACAGACATCCTAACTTGGAAAGATATTTTCAGTCTCTGAAATTTCCTGCACATTTTGATTTTCTATCTTTTTCATTGGGGAAGATTATTGAAAAAGATTCTATCTTCTTCACTTTTATTAGTTCTATCCTTTTTGATCAGTTTACACCCCCTCAACGCTGTGCTCATCCCAATCCCCTAAACTATGCCTCTGTAGTCTCAGTTTTGTCACACCCCCCATTAATCATAGGAGCCCCCAAGAAATACAAGAAATATGGTTTTATGCTTCTAGGGGCTGAAATTGGCCCCTTGTTAGCCTTTTGATTGGCTTGTTGATTATCAATCAGATTATACATTTACATAGCAAAAGCTGCTAACCCCCAGTGCCAGATCTGGGGGGGTGTGGCATTGCCCTTAAATTTTTGCTCTGCTCCCCATTCACTGCGCTTTGACCATTCCCTTCGAATAATGAATTATTTTGTTCCACACCTCGAAAAAATACCACACTTAATTAATATTTTTCATTTCATTAAACAATATGTCTCACTTTTTCTTCTTAGGAGGCTTAGCCAATCATAAAAATGCTCTGTTCAAAATAACAAAGAAAACTAGAAAGGGTACACTTCCTGAAGGAATTGTGTGGGCTTGCTTGCGATGCTTTCCTATGGGGAAAAATTTATTAGATTAACTAAAGTAGGCGAAACGCTAACATATTAGGGTTAGCTAAATTAACGTTAGGCGATAAAGCTGTGCTTAAAAATCTTGTGCCGTTGGAAGTGTGTCCTACTAAACATCCATGAGTGAGTGAGTGACCACCTGCGCATGCATCCTACTAAACGTCCATGAGTGAGTGAGTGAGTGACCACCTGCGCATGTGTCCTACTAAAGCGTTCCACTAAACGTCCATGAGTGACCTTCTATGGAGTGACCACGAAAAAAGTTGAATATTTCAAAAAGTTTTGAATATTTCAATAATCTGAATACAAGCAACAATGTCTGGAACTAGCCATGTAAAAAGTTTAAATGTAGTGCAAAAACTGTAGGACTAGTTAGAGCTAGAAAAATTGCGCAGAAAGTGCAGATAATAAAAAAATATGAAACATATCAAGAGTTGGCTTGCCGAAGCAAGCCCACTACTTATTTAACTAGATACAAAAACATACAAGAAAATACTTTTTTTTTTTTAAATTAATAAATAAATATTGCTTTAAAATTCAAATAATGTCCTGGGTATATTTGACACACGCTAACAGTTTAACAGGTGATAAAACACAAGAGTTTGTTTGTTTTGCACAATAGTGGGGCATCAGAGCTTTGCTTTTATTTATTGAGGACTGATCTGCTCAGTACATCAACTAATTTATAATTTTGTTTTATGGAATGCCACTTTCAAATCATTCCAACCAAACCTGAATTTGTCAGCTCCCAGCAGATCCCAATGGTTTTGGGTCAAAAAATCTTTTCAACAGAGGCCTTGATTAAATAATTTTAAGACGCCCACACTGTTCCCTTTCTCCTCTCCGCAATTTTAGTGTTTAAATTGAACTCAGATTTCAATTATCCATTCTGTAGGACGTGGGAGAATCCACATTCTGCAGTTCAGTTCAGTTTCAATGTATAAAGTGTACGGTTGCTCAGTGCAGGATAAGCGGGTATAGATAATGGATGGATGGATGAAGTTGTGTTTTGTGGTTTCATGGATGGTCAAGACACCTTTGTTTAGCAGGAAACCCTGTATGCAGTTTCCTGCAGTACAGTGATTCATAATTGGGATATTATATTGGTAAAGATGTGTAAAATGCTGTAGTTCATCAATAACAACAATCATCAAAGAGGGGAGGAGGAGGAGGGGAAAATCTCACAGAAAAATGGACCAAAAAACAGTCTGATATTAAACTCTTGACCACAGGCACATAACTGGGCATGTTTATAAAATTAAAGGGAAAAGACTGAGTAAATGATCTTGCATTTAGAAAAAGAACTACTAAACAACGCATGCCTACACAGTTAGTTCATCATTATGAAAAACAAAATTGTACTCAACTACAACTTGAGAAAATAATATACACCATTGTCCGTAAGTATTTGGACAGTGACACTGTCAATCTTTGGTTCGGCTCTGTAGACCATGCAGCACATTGGACTTGCAGATGAGATTAAAGCCCAGACTGTCAGCTTTCAATTTAAAGTATACATCGATATTGGGTGATCTGTGTAGGAATTACAGTCTCCCCATTTGGTCAAAGACTGGACAGTTCAGTTGTTGTTCTCTGTTGTGGTGCATCAAGTTCATGCTAAAGCTCAGTTAGAGTGATATAGGTGGCATTGCTTGATCTTCACTGTGTCTTGACATGAGAACAATGAGTATGGCAATAAGCAGCCATGTTCAATGAACTGTTGATACATTGTTAGACAAGAATCCCTAGCCTAGCAATAGCAAATGACCTGGTAAACCACAGAAGACCACTGTAGTGGATGACAGAAGAATACTTTCAATTGTGATGGAAATCCCATTTTCAACTATCAAACAGATCAAGAACACTCTCCAAGAGGCATCAATGTATTCAGAGACTAAGAGAAAACTACGCCAGCATAACCTCACCTCAAGATGCAAACCACTGGTAAGCCTCAAGAACAGAATGGCCAGATTAGTTTTCTATAAAGTACATTACAAAACTGGAGTTCTATAAAAAAAAACTTACAGACAGATAACCTAGTCAGTAACTTGTAGCTACAGAGATGGAAAGAGAAAGTATGGAGAAGAAGGAGTCAAAAGAACCTCCTACAGTCTGGTGAGTACATGGTGCTGTAGTGATGGTTGAGGCATGTTGAGCATGGAAGGAACCAAGCATTACTTTTCTTTATTATGATGTGACTGCTGACAGCAGCAGCAGGATTAATTCAGAATCTTATCTGCTCAGATCCAACCAAATGCCTCTAAACTCACAGGAGGGTGCTTCACCTTGCAGCAGGAATGAGCCCAAATATACTACTAAAGCAAACAAGGAGTTTTTCAAGGCCAAAAACTTGAATGTTCTGGGCTGGTCAAGTTACCCAACTTAAATATAACAGGATATGCCTTTCACTTTGGTTTTACACTAGTAATATTGTGGCGCCTACCCCATTGTATTTTCATTATGTGAACTGTAGGAATTTGGTCCTTTGAAAAGTACAGCTCCGAGTTCAGGTCAATAATAATTTATTAACAAAGCAAAGATAGTCTTTAATACAGCATGCAGTATACCGGGTGAAAGCAAGGCAATTCAATCACGCCATAGTGATGTCTGGGTACAAGCTTTTATGCCCCACACCTGAAATAGAATACTGAAATAAAATGCAGGTTCCTGTCCCTGATTGGGTGACAGGCAATCAAATGGACACTGTTACATATGTATGTGGTGTGGAAGGAAACCAAATGGTCATTGTCACCGAGACCTCCTATCTCACACCCACTGATTATTCTGGCCTCACCCTGGTGGCACTGTCATCACAAGGTTTTGATCCTAACCCCCCTTGATAATTGAATTAGGTTGATTGTGTTAGGTGACCATCCAAAAACACTGAAGCAGGAGATGTATTTTACCCTACAGAACACATCAGCTGTCCTGTTGACCGTTCCTCCCGGTTTTCCGGCTTCCAATTCACTCCCATTTATTTTCTCGACCTTGCCAAAATGTAGTTTGTTGTTTTATGGTTAAGCACTGTGGTGTGGGGATGGCTGGTTTAAGCAGCCACACCTGCCCTGGGTCAAGCTAATTAGACCTGGCCAATTGGATAATTGGTGAAGAATTAGATAATTGGCCAGGCTAATTGGACCCAGGAACAGGAGTGGCTGCACCTGTGCGTAGTGAGGTAATCACTGCGCACAGGTTAAATCTGCCATCCCCACCCACACCAGAAGCTCTCTGTCATGACAGGGTTTAACATCTGCTCATTTGGCTATACCATCTTGCCAAACCCTCGTGGAATAAATGTGGACTGTTTTAACATCTTCTCCCTGTGTCTCTGTGCTGGAGGGCCCCAAAGAAAGCCACTTCGGTGGCCTGTGGCAGGCGTGTTTGCCACAAGCACCATAAAATCATTTGTGTTGAACCAAAGTGAAATATCCCTTTAAGACAAGCCTGAAGGCAAAAAAACCCTGAAACAAATAGGACCCAAAGATGGCTGCAGTACAGGCCTGGTAGACCAACACCATGGAAGACACCCAGCATCTGGTGAGGTCAATGGGTCACAGACTACAGGCAATCATGGAAGGCAAAAGAATTGCAACCAAGTACTAAATATGGCAACTTCCAGATTATATTAATTTGTTCAATTACTTAAGGTCCCCTAACATGGGGGGACTACGTATAAAATAATTTCTGTAATTCCTACATAGTTCACCTGATATGAATCGAGATAACGGTCTGCATTAACCTCATATTTATTGTTTTATCTCAAATCTCAACCTCTATTGACTTTGTTAAGCTTTTGCTTCAAAGCATGGAGTGTGTCAATCTTTTCATGATGTCTGAAGTACCCAAAGCTTGCCACTTTAAAAAAACTGTGAAACAGTTCTCATGGGATACTTATAACAGATATGTTGACAGTCAATGGAGAGGCCTTTATGCCATTTGTTTACTTGTTGTCTTGCAGAAGTGGTCTACTCTGTTAAATCGCTGAAGATGTAGCACCTTAATTAGCTAAGTTAGCTAACTCTATAAATGATGTGAGCCAGTTAGCTTACTAGCAACCTACATCTTCAATGATCTTGATTGAATGGCATCAATTTCATAACAAAGCTGGCTACTTTATTATTACTTTTTTTTTTGTTATTGGAAGCAATAGCTTGATGGGCTTGGCGACAGAACAAAGGGATTTTGGGTGGGACTTGATTGGACTTCATACCACCCTGTATGTTATGTATGCCCTTTTCTACAATGTGTCTTACTAACTTTCCCTCCCTGCCTGTTCTGTAGTCTCCCCCTCCCGGATGTCTGGACGTACACTGCCTTTGCCCCTCTATAAGACATGATAACCAGTTCCAGAAACTTTAACATGAACAATTACTTATTGCATAAACCGTCTTGCTCTCCCGGTCTTCTTCCAGAAATGCAATCATTCTAAAACACTCACACTGCCTCAGGCACATATTACCCCCTTAAAGTTGAAATGGGATTGTAACATTTTCAAACACTGCTGCTGAATTTGAATTGGAAATTTAGAAAGGACTAGAATTAGACTGAAATGACAAAATGTAAAATTTTCTGTGTAAGAGGCATTCAAATGAAATGTCTCTTTACCTATTCCCACTCCCACAGGGTAATAGAGTTTTAATAGATTGTATTTAAAAAAATGTTTTCTTTCTAAATTAGGATATACACTACAACCAACAAGTGTGATAGCCATCATATTTACAATAAGCATCTAATGAAAGCACTATACAGGGCTCAATCTTAGTGGGGTTGTGTGTAGCACATGACAAATGTTATCAGAAAAATATTTTGATGTGTCAGGTGTTTCTCAGACTTTTTGCAAATACTGTCATGTTTTAACTGAATGAAGAAAATGCAGGAGAAGAATATATAATAGGCTGCCCATTTAGCCAAATCTTCCCACAGCTGTTTATTATGGTGAGTTATGAATTGAGCATTTATTTTAATTTGAGTGTCATCTACAAAGTAATGAAAGTTTAGTCCAAAGTTACACAAGAGGAATCATGTGCATGATAATGGGCAAAGGGCCGAGTACTGAACTTTGGGGCACTCCCTTGGGTGATGGCTCCTGGGGCCGATGCATGGGCATGTGGATAGATTAAGTGTGTGGTGTGCAAAGAGTAACAACTAAGGAAAGTAATCTGTCAACAAGTAGGTAGTTATACAATAAAGGGCTGCACTGAGGTAAAATAGAACAAGTGGAGTAACCAGCATCAGATGATGCAGAAAAGTCATTGAGTATGCTGACTATTTTTTTGAAAGGCTAACCCAAATTGGAGGATCTAAAAGAGATTATGGCATGACATTAACTGTTGGTTATTAGCAGTTGCTTAGCAAATTTGTGTCAAGCCCAGGATCTTTGAGAATTGGGGGATGGCAGCATCACTCAGAAAGTCAGTGGGAATTGTGTTTTAGGAACTGGGTTAGAGAGATTAATAAATTTGGCAAGAGGGAGCAGATGTTTGGAAGATGGGTCTTAGAAAAGAAGTGGGGTCAGGAGCAGGTTATGAATATAGATGTATGTTGTTCCAACCCTTCAAGTCAGAGAACTATATGCCTGCAAGGCATCCTTTCTGTTACTAAAACTGTTTCGTCTTATGGAGAAAAACAAATATGCTCTAACAGTTCTTTAAGTTTTTTGTTTAAATTGAGGGAATTAAGATACCTATCCGTGCATGCATCATAACTAGGGCCACCAGTTTTCCTAAAGTATGTGATTCACAAGGATTTAAACTCACATCACAATCAATATTAGTCTCCAGAAGTGCTGAATTAGCACAATCACTTGAATAATATTAATAATATTATTATTAATAATATAGAGGGAAGCATGGTGGTGTAGTGAATAGCATTTTCCTCTCAAAGCAAGGAGTTCAAATCCCATCTAAGGGCCTTTCTGTGTGCAGTTTGCACGTTCTCCTCATGTACATTTGGGTTTCCGCCAGGTACTTTGGTTTTCTCCCACAGTCCAAATACATGCAGTAGGCTAACTGGATACTCTGTATTACCTGTAGGTATGAATGTGTGAGTGAATTATGTGTGGGCTCTGTGATAGATTGGCGGCCTGTTTAAGGTGTATTCCTGCATATCGTCCACTGCTGGGATAGGCTCCAGCCCGCACCCCCATCCCACCCCCCAATAAGAAACCAATAACGTATTACAACTTCGGTGCCCTCCGAAACAAACCGTGATTCGTTCCACCAGCACACATTCCTTGAGGCCGTTACGGCTATTGACCCCCAAGCAAATAAACACACTTGACTTGACAAAACTCCCTCTGGACTCAATTCCAGGATTTGACAAGAACCGCTCTTCCAAACTTCTCAATTGTAAATTATTTGCATAGGAAAACATCACTGCAATGCCTCTGGGGAAGTTCCGGGACAGGTGAGAAAACATTTCCAAATATTGCAGAGAAAGCAAAACAACAATTGTCCATGTTTCTACTATGCAGCCACCTGGGAAATATCATTATCCAGAAGGTCAGCCTGCCTAGTGTGTGTTACATTAAGATTGAAAGCCTAGGAGGCAGCCGAGGTCAAATAAATCCATTCAAAACTTTCATGGGTATGAGGGTTGATATCAGCATCATTTTATTCATCTCAAAAAAATCTTTGATCCCGTTATGAATCTATTTTATAGTCTGAAGTAGAAATACATTAAAATGGAACATACTATCCTATTGGAGCCGAGAGTGTATCCATACATAAGCAAGCAGCAGCTGTATCTCCGTTGGTGTTACACATATTTAAAAACTAAAAATTAGAAGAAATTTTGTTAAAAGTTGTTTTTTTTGCCATTTTCTCCCCAATTTAGTCGTTATACCAATTCCCCATGTGAATCACGGTCCTGGTCGATGCGCTATCCTCTGTCGGTCTGGGGAGGATGTAGACTACCACATGCCTCCTCCGATACATGCGGAGTCGCCAGATGCTTCTTTTCACCTGACAGCGAGGAGTTTCACTGGGAGAACGTAATGCATGTGGAGGTTCACGCTATCTCCCCCAGATCCCCTCCCTGCTGAACAGGCGCCCTGACCAACCAGTAGGAGTCGCTAATGAAATGATCAGGATTCATACCCTCCCACCCGCGAACACTGCCAATTGTGTTCGCAGGAACGTCTGACCAAGTCGGAAGTACCGCTGCCGGGGATTGAAACCTAGTCTCTGCGGTGGTAGGCGAGTGCTTATACCTCTACACTACCCAGACGGTCAGAAAAAAAATGTTGTCATTGAGGAGAAAATTGACTTCTGTACTTCTAATCATTGACAATATTTATTTCCTCATAAAAGTTTTTATATATAAATGTGGCTTTGCAGATACAAATCTACAGGCTTTGTATCTGCAGCCTACTGTTGAGAAGCAGGGGAGTCCACAAGACAAGAGGAGTCTGTATTTTGTTTTGGTGCACCAAAGTTATGGATACCACAGCACATAAGAGATTAATTTGTTAGTAGTTTTAAATCTCAACTTAAAACCTCAGCTTTTATTTAATTTTCTTTATTGATTATGTGTTATTTGTGTTATCCATTTACTTTAACTGTATGTATTCCTCTTTATGTTATATACCTTTCAATCCTTTATTTATTACCATTTAATTTACTTTTTGTAATTTCTATCATAATTTTTTGATAGTTTGTTAAATGTTATATTAGTCTTTAATTCTTGTCAATGATTTACTTAGCCGTACTTGTTTTGTACATACATTTTGTACATTATTATTATTATTATTATTATTATTATTATAAAAGAAACTTTTCAGCTTCCTGGACTGAAGAAAAAGGATGACACTAGTGATGAGGAGGCAGTCTAGAGGCTATTTGTCTGCACAAGTAGCAGAAGTTCTTGAAAATGAAAGCACAAGACAGCTATCTGGACCAATCTCAGTATGTGCACGGAACTCTCTGAAGGGTGTAAGGGAGGGGAACCATTCAGCAACTCCTTTCTTTACAAATCCTATGGAATCATCATGTTCAACCCCCACAGACAGCCTTAATCCCAAAATGCTCAAGTAATCAGTATCTAATCATAATTACTTTTTTACCTCGGTTTTCACTTCTACCTTTGAGAAGAGTTGTAGATGACATCTGCACGGAAGGGTCATCTCTGATAGCATCAAGTTGAATAACCTGACCTGCAATCTTTACACCTAGGACAGCATTATCTGCATCACATTCTGCTCCAACTTGGGTACTGCATAGGAGTAGTATTTGATCAAATATTTGACATCATTAATTTGCTTCTGATTTTTCCTGCTCCACATGTCATTTGTGAATTGATTCCAAAACGACAGTGTCCAAACAGACAGACACAGCACTTTTTCAAATGTACCTTCTTATGCAGCTAATTACCCCAAAACACAGAGGTACAGTACATAGGTTGTCTGTTATTTGCCTTATACCTGCACAGCTTCCAGAAAACATTTGTTGCAGGTGAATGGGAAACAAACTAACCACAAATGAAAACTTGCAATGTATATTCTGGAAATGTGTAATGTGGAAATGACCTGTGCTGTTACACTTTCATATATTTCAGTTTTAGCGTAAGTTTGTATATTGCAGTTCTCGTGTATGTTTTTGATTAGCCAAGATATGTGCAATGAAGTATATTTAATATATACTTACAGAGATTTCTGAGGAGCAGCCAGCTTTACAATGGCTGGCATAGTCATTTGGGGATTGTGATCGAAAGCAAGAAAATATGGTTCAAGTAAATCCAAAGCAGCTTGTATTTGCAACATTATGCTTTCAGCAGCTATATATATTAATAGAATAATTATACAGCTTACACACACAGTTGTAAACAGTGATCAGAAATGTCTAAAATATCTAAAATATGCTTTGTCACACAAAATCTGGGCCAATTGAAAACATATAGTAAAACAGAAATAATATCAAAAACCCCAGAAAGTCAATCCTTTTAGATTGAAAAACAAACAGCTCCATTTATATGTTACAGGTGCATGCGTTATTGTGACTGAGAAAAGAAATCTTAAACTGCGTGATAAACAGATGGATTATTCGTTAGGCAATCTGGGGAAAGCCCACCAGCAGGGCAGGACATCTGTGTGAAACCTGTGCCGATGATCATAGTGCTGACTGCACTCCATGAGCAGCTAGTTTCACCTGCATTAATAGTTTATGAGACACGTAACCTCCACAAGGTTTATCTAATGGTCGGGCAATAATTGGTTCTTGTATTACTTTTGTGTACAGAAAGAATAATAGGACAAGACAAAGCAATACATGTTTTCCCCCTAAGACTTCACCTCGGTAAGCATTTGGCTTCGCTCTTTCTTCATGTTTCCATGACACTGACTTTTTCAGTCGCATCAAAAAAACATGAGAATCTTTATCCGTGAAAATTGCCTCTTTAATGGTTAACAATTGCGTGAAAGGACCCAAACACAGACAGCGCTCAGAGATAGAAAACAGGTGTAATAGTTAAGACTTTGAGAAGCCTTTCTGCGAGGCAGCAGTTCGGTTTTTACGGATACAGTCCAGGCCTTGGCAGGCTGGTGAGAGACAGATTAGAGCTGAAATCTGATGTGTGGAAAAACAGGGTCGTCCCCCAAGACACAGACCTCTAAATGCCTGTACGGCTGAGCAGCTGAACAGATAACCTACAGTGTAGTCTGCTGTGCAAGGAAACTCTGAGAGGGTAAAAAGACAGGGCGTAGAAGCGAACCATTGATTTTAATGTAAAGCCAACGGCCCATTAACCAGGCTTCCTGAAGTACTGTACTCTGTGGTTATGCAACCACTCTTTCACATTCTCAGAGATTTTAATTTTTTAAAGCCTAGTTTCCTCTCCACAATGACCTTTGACTAAAAATACCTGACCTTTTCAGACAAAACCATACTGGAGCCACGTACATAGGCCATTTTGATGGTACGAAGCACATGGTACAGTAGTTGAGTCCAATTTTGGCATTAGACACATGTGATCTATGATGCATATGATTATGCTATCATGTGTATATATACATTTTTACTGGATGTGGCACAGTCAAATTTGACTCAGCAATGAAAAAATGTGGAATTTTACTCTGTAGTGTCCTATTTTAGGTATTCACAAGCAGCTAATTATTTAGTTTACTTCCTACTGATTTTCTCAAGAAGAATATATTATTCTACAACCTCTAAAATTTCAAAGTGAGGAAGAGTCAGGAAGTAATATTTGGCGCTAACTAACATACTGTACCCAACAAAAATATGCAGTAGTATCCTTTTGTTAAGTAACTTTTTAAAGTGTTAAATATGCAATGTTGAATGTTTGAAAGAGTTTCAAATTAAAGTAATTCATCATATGGGCTCCAGTGCAATAATAGCTGCTACAGTTCCTGTATCAGTATACGCTGAGCAAATAAAAGCGTTATCCTCATAATTACCATCTGATATGATAAATTGTTGTTTTATTAGTTCTTTTTCACAGTGCATTGCACTGTTCTGTCAACACAACACTTCAGCTACCTCCATCTCCAGAACATTCTAGCAACAGCTCTGGTGTCCTTTCCAGTGCCCCACTCCGTACTGCTTCGAACATACCCGGAGCTGAATTAATGGAACAAGCAGGGCAAGCGCTGGGCCGCCG
The DNA here is from genome assembly GCF_018555375.3 of Anguilla rostrata. Lineage (NCBI taxonomy): Eukaryota > Metazoa > Chordata > Actinopteri > Anguilliformes > Anguillidae > Anguilla > Anguilla rostrata. The sequence goes on from NC_057935.1 coordinate 40,450,746, forward strand.
TGTTTACTTCTCACGGCCGCTCGCGGTGCGAGTGACGCGCCTGCATCTGAGCTGATTACCATAAAACACGGCGCGCCGTCCCGCTACTGTTCTCCGCAGGTGACAGCCGCTCCATTATCGCATTATGAAGAAAGACGCGTAAAAGTTTACGGCCGTGACACCTCCCATTAATCATGCGGTCACCTCTGATAGGAGCGCGACAGAAATCTCTCTCAGATTGACAATTTACAAAATCCAAGAGCCCTTGTTATAGTACCTGGGCCTTTATCCATCGAACTCTCTTAAATCACTTTCTCCTCTCCATAACTTTCCGTTGCAACCTGGCACGCCATAATTTAACTGTTCCTCTCACCATGCATGCTTATGGACTCATACAAGCTAGCCTGATCACAGATTTAATGTATAGGTACATAATTGAGAGTGAAGTCAGAACAATGGCAGAACTGTACCAGAGGAGGGCTGCATGACAGAAGGTTTTTCAGCTTTACCGCAAGGGAACAGTGTGCAATTACTGAACCCGTTCCTGATCGGAAATCAGGACCTGTCACATTCAATGCCAGGGCTATTACAATGATGAAAGCAGAATTACCCTTGAGTTACTAAAATGGTGATGCAATTTCACAGACTTTTATCCCATAATTAACTGTATTCCTGTCAGGTTTCTCCAGCAACCAAGATAATTCAGTGCTGATATGATGTCTAAGACACACCAAAAGAAATGTTCAGATGTAAACGACAGACATAATCTCTTGTCTCCTGCATCTGATGGTTCATTAGATTCATCAGGCATCAGTTAGAAATTTATGAGTACTGTGGGATACTGTCTGTATATTTCCCTGGAAAAATAACCCACCTGTTCCATTATGCTTGCTATCCTGCATCAATGCAACTAATGTGAACTAGTTTGCTATTTCTATGAAGTAACATTTTGTTATAAGCCACAGTTGTTTATTGAACCACATGAAATATCCACATATTTTTGCAATGTTTACAAAACTGAAAAATTATAAGATGAATATAATGTATAACTCCAAAAATTGGTAGAAAAGAGGTATGAATAAAAAAAACAGTAAGTGATCAGCGTGTACTCTACAGACGAGGTCAATTACACAACAAAGATGTCAGAGTCCCAAAAAGGGCCAGTCCCCCTGAGCATCATTATCATTCATATCATATCTCTCATGACATTAAGCATTAGCAAATAATCACTTGTTACGCTCAAGTGATTCCCAAATAAGGTTAGTAATGTCCAGATTCTGCTCTTTTCTGTTTCTGTTTTTCCTTTTTTGGGCTGCCAGATGGTGGCACCTCTCAGTTTTGTATTTCAGTTTGTTTCCCTCATTGCTTTCCCATGTTTAATTGTATTATTGTGTTCATTTATTGTATTATTGTTTTTGTCTGTGTCTCGTAATCCCTTCCCCCTCTGGGTTAATTGTGCATTGTGTCCTCCTGTGTCTTGTTAGCCCCTGTCTATTTAAGTCCTTTGTTTGCCTGACTCGGGTGCTGGTTCCTTGTGTACCGCCTGCATGTGTTCTGCCTGCCTGTGTTCTGGCTGCATGTGTTCTGCCTGCCTGTGTTCTGCCTGCATGTGTTCTGCCTGCCTGTGTTCTGCCTGCCTGTGTTCTGCCTGCCTGTGTTCTGCCCTGACTGTTTTCGGCCCTCGTGTGTTTCTCGAGTTCTGCGTGTTTTCGGATTTCGAGTTGTTCTGGATATTGCCCCTCGTGGCCTTTTGTTTTGTCCTCTGTTTGTGTTGCATTTGTAAGTAAAGTTTTTGTTTAAAAAACTTTCCTTTTGAGTCTTCCGAGTTTTCACTCTGCGCCTGGGTCCAACCCCCCGAAACCCTGACAAGTAAGGTTATTACTTCTGAGAAAGCTTGGACAGAACACACTCATCCCACCCAGCCTCCCTCCACCGAGACTACAGTGTTGGTTATCAATCACAATTATGGACAATATTGACTACGTATTGTATTAGTTAGTACAATATTAATATTAGTTATATACATATCAAAAAATAATTCATCCACACATATTAGCCACAACGTATTAATATAATAACATATTATTTTAATATAAACCTGGTAACAACTGGTTCACCCTTCCTATACATACTTCCCAGTAGAGTTTTATTTTGGTAAAATGAGCTTAACGTTAAGGTCACAATGACTCCCCATCCTCGGCATTTGCGTTCAACCTCTAGCCATATAGATGCTAACGGGGCCTGGAGCAAACCTCAGGTTCTTACCTCACATGTGTCCCACCACCAAGAGTTCAATGCCAGACTTGTCTGAAGACACGTGTCACACGTTCATTCGGTAAACTCCGCCAATCATCTCAACTAATCATTCAATTACCACTTGATCAGGTGCGTGAAAAGGCAATGCAAATTTTATAATCATAGAGACTTACCGCATGTTCAGCGTTGACCTACTGTATTAGAAAATGCAGCAATGCAATGCAATTAAATGCTCGCCAAGTGAAAATACTGGGAAGCAAAAAATAAAAAGTTATGGAAGCAGGGGAACGTGAAGTAAAAACAGGGGTATCTAGGAATGGCGTACATCTAAGTACAGGCGAACGTTTTACTTGTCAGACTCATCAAAACTTTTAGTCCACAAACTTAATCATTATTAGTTTATTTTTTGTTGCAGTTTTCATATCTTGACATAGATGAGGGAAAATGTGCCATAAGAAAATATTCTTCCCTCAGCACAATTCATAATAACTGAAAAGTTGCATTTGGCATTTCCATGTTAACCTGGGAAATATTTTTCAGTTAGGCTGTAGCCCATTGATCAAATTACATTTGGCCATTTTCCTTGGTATGCAATTAGCTCAAGATCAGGGAGACAGTTCCCCTCAAAGTCTCGAAAAGAATCAAGTGGGAGGTTTTCTACATCCTGACTGCAAACATACTTAGAGCTGAAAATCTAAATAGCCCCATAAATATGTTAGCTGGCTGACTGAATTCTTATTGATTAGGGTAGTAATATTCTGTAAGTTTTTTTTTCCTGTTACTTCATTGACTATTTTAATATATTGATTTATTTATTGTTCTGTCTGTTCTGTGAACCTGTCATGCCAGTATTCAATATGAATTCACCAGCTGCTCGGATTTATTGCAGGTTTTGTGTGTTCTGTTTTTTTTTCTGACTCTTAAAACAGAGTCTGTCTTAAGGTCTCAACTACTGAGTAATTCAGAGTGATACACTTTATCCACTAGAATGACTCAATTGACTCATTATTGATTGTCCTTTCAAAATAAACAAAATATGCAAAACATTATCATTCAAATTTGTGGATTTGCTGGTGACAAGAGACATGCTGCCAACTGTTTTGATCAGTCCTTTGATGTTCTACACATGCAAAACAGCATTGGGGTAAACAGCTGACAATATGCTTGAATAGACCTTCATTACTTGCTTCTTTAAAAATGTGCATAATTTTGTGATAATGTTATGCACATTTTCAATAAGAATTTTTGTATTGAATATTATTGCCTCTATTATTTTACATTAAATCATGCTGCCTAACACTAATCTCTTTCCCTTTATGTTTTTTTTTTTTTTTTTTGATAGCCGTTTCACCCTCTCCTGTGTCTGTCTCACAATTTTTTGTGTCTTTATGTGGTGGTCAATTGTAATAAGCAATGTGTACACCCATTTCAGTGATGCCATGCCATTTTCAGCCAGAAGCCTCACCACAAATTAGCTTAGATCGAGATGGAGGAAATTACTGAGCCAGTTTTGGAATTATTCCAAGACACTGGGGGGCACTCAACTTTTAAGTGTCTTGGGATCTTTAACTTAACTCTCATATTATGTTGAAAAAAGGAAGTTGTGAAAACACTCCATGTAAATTTATTATCCAAAAGAATTAAAAGCCATAAAATTTCACCTCAGTTGGGACCTCAGTTTATTGTCTCATCAGAAAAAAGGCATCTCCTACAGCACAATATCCCCATCACTGGCCCTGAGCATTGGGGTATGCTTGGTTCAGAGGTAAGAGCACTACCCCCCACTGGCCTAGCCATACCACTTCCAACAGCAGTTTAATTATTCCCAGGTCTTTCATCCAAGTATTAACCAAGCCCATAGGTGTTTAGCTTTGCCATTCAGCAGGAACAAGATACATGGTGGAACATCTGTTCTACTTCAGCACCAATCTAGTTTGTGCATCTTTATTTCCCTCCTTCCGTACTTATCCGTAACATATCCACTAGTGTGTCCTCTTATTGTTATGCACAACTGCACATTATTTTATTGTTTTGATGAACACCTCATAATAAGTACCTTATTGTATAATTAGACATGTGTCGGCCGCAAAATGATTTCTGAACTCAGAGTGCCTACAGGGACACCTGGCTGTCAACTGCTGAAGTTCAGATTGACAGGCCAGGTGATCACTTGCTCAAGATTTTCTCTGGGCTCTTGTTATAAATGGCGACACATGTAGCAGTGCCACTACTACTACTACTACTACTACTACTACCACTACTACTACTAATAATAATAATAATAATAATAATAATAATAATGATAATAATCATCATCATCATCATCATCGTAATTGATGTCATGATCATAGTAATAATCACCACCATTATCATAGAGATTTCAGTACATTCTATGCCACTGCCACCTTGACTAATTGTACTGCAGTTATGATTGAAAAGGCAGAGCAGAAAACTGTTCATTTTTATTTTCATAGAAATAAGATGTTTTCATTCATTGTGTAGAGTGCAAGCCTTTTTACTAGAATTCTATAAAAAATGAAATCACAAGGCATGTGGATACACACAATACATTAGTTTCTAGATGATTATTGGAATCCATGTGATTATTCACAGAATACACATCATTTTGACATTGTTGTTTGGGTCTTTGCACACTAATGAAAAGCTCTGACAGGCAGGTTTATGCTTACAAGCGGAGAAGGGTGAAGTTCAAGGCTTACAGAACATGACGTGGAATACTGACTCACGTGTGCAAATAATGCATCGCATGAAACATGCCATCACATTTTAATCATTCTTTGTTTTGTGTCATGGTTTTTATTCCAGTTTGATCACCTCCAGAAAACCTGGTTTTGGCTATGTGATCCTTGTCTGAAAGATCAGTTATTCACACAAACAACCATGTCTGGCAACATGTTTAATGGTGCGGCAGTGTGCCCATTTAATATTCACAGTTCTCATTCATGCACAGATTCAATATGGGCCTGAGGTTTTATTATCCCCAGTTTCTCATTTACACACAGACACAGTATGGTCCTGAGGTGATGAACATCCTTAGCACTCCCTCATCAGTGTGCATAATTCAAGCAAAAGGTCAAGTGCGGCATGCGGGGACAAGAATGTCATTTCATCAAAACAAGACTGTTTACATCTCAGACAGCAGGAAGGAACTCACTCACCGGAATCGCGGACAATATTTTGCATCCATAGTTTTTTGAAAAGACCATTCCTGAAGGCTAGTTTCCACCAGAAATGTCAAAAGGTATGCGTGGCATACCTTTAAGGGCAGGCCTCCTTAAGTGCTAGGAAATTACCGCACCAATCTCGGCTTGATTGCTAAGAGAGAAAGGTTTTGAGGGTAAGATTCGGGGCTGTGAGAATGCCATTTCATCAGAAGGAAAGGTCAAATGTATCACTCACTTTTGCTGTTAAGATAAACGAACAAATATGTGAAGGTAAAAGGTCAAAAATCAACACTCAAACATAAATGTGTCCTCAAGCAACCGGAGGTGATCGCTAAATAATTCACCGCTAAAGTTGATATAAATATTCACAACCACAAGCAACTGGGCTTTGCTCAACTCACAAATGCCAGAACACAATACCGAAGATTCTAGCTCTAATCCGAAGATTCTAGCTCTAATCCGAAGATTTACTGAAACTCAAAAATTATACAGATTAGTCCTGTTTATCACGTTAATCATATTTATAATTTTGTGAATACTCATCACATTAATTACGTCATGTCGATAATACCAATTGCATTAATCATCAATCATGTCTGCATTTTATTCACATGAGTCACCCCCCTGTTGTTTCTGCTCATTTATACGGGTCAGGTAATCATAACTAATATCATGTTGGGTCTTTGTCCCGGTAGGCCTGTGGCCGTAATGCGGCCTCATCATGCCTATTTCAGTGTGTCTAATCAACAGATTTCATTAGAGAGCGTGTTGCAGATTCATGGCCAATGCTAAATTTACATATGAAATTGCAGACAAACTGTATACAATGCTTTGTGCTAAAAACTGAAAAGAAGCATTTAACATAAGACTATGACCACGATTACATATTTAAATCTCAAGTATACAATTCACAATATAGCCCAAGTAAGCACCTTTTTCCAAAAAGCAAAGCCTGGTTAAGCCCTTATTCCAGATGTGGAATCCAAATAAGCTAGTTTGCATGTGCCTCCAATAATCCAAAAATGAAAAGCATGTCAGCTAAACATTTGTGAATATGCAGGTTGTCTTGCAGGTGTTGAATTCGGCCAGCTAGTTTACTGTTAAATATGTTGCAGCAAGCACAAAGCTCTCAATTCTAGACTAACAAGGAGACAGAAGAATTGTGTATTAAAAGAATTAAACATTGTGCAAAACGTGGACAGAAGAAAACATTGTAATAGTGATGCACGTATGGCTGTAGCAGAAAAATACTGAACAAATTAGACACAGGTGGAAGACACAGAAAGCAGTGTGCTTTGTAGGGCTGTCAACATCAATGCAATGACTCATGCGATTCATTTTAATTACAATTATGAATTACAGTGGTTAAAGAGAGGATGGTAAGTGGGAAATCTGGTCATAGATATATACGGCATAGGCATATACGGGACCGCCACAGCAAAAATAACAAACTGTGATTAATTGAATTTTAAGAAGCTTAATGCATTAGTCATTAAAATGATTCACATATTAACATGTTAACATTGACAGCCCTAATTTCAATTTTAAAAAAACAATACCAGCAGTTCACACCCAGTGAATTTTTAACTTCAGGCAAATGGAAGAATTGCTAGGATGCCACCTTTTAACACTGACCAAAGACTGTAAAATTAATATTCAGTTAACCATGTATATGGGAGTAAGATTAGGTTATTCCTTTCATAATGTATGCAAACAGCACAATCAGAATATGACCATAACCAGAATAAGGATCGTTATTTGGAATTAGGAGTAATACTTATTCCTAAGCAGCTCGTTTCCCAGTAACTGAATGAATTATGCATTAAGGATCTGGAGACATCCGTTACCAAATCTGTCAATATCAACCCCGGTGTTGCCAACAGCTGAACACATGCCCCTCTCATGCACCCTTTCCCTGGTAAGAAAGAAATTGTATTTTCAAAGTCAAAAGACTAGTAGCTACACTAATAAAACGTAATTTCCTTCAAAAATAGTCTTCATACTATTTTCCATAACCAAATTGTCAATAGACTGACAATATGGAAAACGACACTACTTCTTTTTGTAATATTTTCTTCAGTAAGAGGGTTCCCAGGAAAGTAAGCCAGCACATTTGTTCTCACCATCTGAAATTGAAGAAAATTGAAACATTCTCATTATGTTCACACATTCATTATTTATTTTTACATGCGTATTATTATTCCACATAATCCCCTTCTGCTTCAACAGTTTGATCTCTTTCCCATGGATTATTTATTTATAAAACCGGAGGCCTTGCTGCATAATCATAAATGAGAATTACCTTGCTTTTTGTTGGCATGCAAGTAATTACATTCAGTAAATATGACATGTTGTGTCAGTGTACTCAGAACCAGTGGCACATGAAGGTTTTCCGAGCAGTATTGTCAATGCATGGATTTACTAAAGATCTCCAAGGCCATTGAACAGACATTATACCCTGTTGTTGCAGACATAACCCCAGTCAGCATTTGGATCAAATCAGCAAAATATTCAATCAACATTTGTTATTAACCTTTGCTGACAATTAAATGCAAGCGTTTGCCTTTTTAGAAGCAAACTCAATGTTTTCATTAATGTTGGTGATTACAAAGGCCCCTGTGTCTTTGAAACTATTTTGGTTCCTGTTTCTCTTTTTTTATCAATCTGCCATCAGGAACTGTTTCTGGCTGGACATCAGTGTGTTACACTGGATCTCAGTTTTAATATTATCTATATGAAGATGATTTCTTTAAAAAATCATCACAAAAATAAGGTCAAAGAGGCTAATTAGCAAAATAAATATGTCATTTACTGCGTCAACTAAATTGGTTTGCCATCTTCGACAAAGGAACAATTATAGAACAAAGGAACCAAAAGAACAAATGTGCAGGCTTACTTTCCTGAGAACCCTTTTTGCTTCTTTATTAGGAAGAAACTTGAAGGACGAAACAGCAGCTTTCTACACTATTGAAATCTTAGTGATATTCTCTGATGATAGCCAAACTATTGAAATTTTAACAGAGCAGCTAGATTTGAATTGTTGCAATGTAAAATTTATGTCTGTCATTTAGTGGAGAGGCACTTTTTTCAATCAGAAGCTTTTGTGTCCTTTTTGTAATAGGCCACTATAGAAATTTTCAGATGGATCTTTCTTGTGGTATCCCTGTATTTAAACGGCATGAGGTAAATATTTCTTGAGTGATGTAACACGGACTACAAGGTATGAACACTCGGTGTTGTCAGTGATTGGAGAGACATGGCCAGGATCCCAGCCACAGGGCCAATCCCTTGAGAGCTTTCTGTACAGAGCTGGCAAGCCTCAACCAGCACAACATCTCAGCCTGCAAACCACCATTCAAACAGCGCTTTCCAGAATTAATTCCAGTACACTATGTGTGAGTGAGAGAGAGAGAGAGAGAGAGAGAGAGAGATGTACAGTATATGCTGAGCAGTGCACACAGAAATCTTTTTACTGCTGACAATGAAATAGCCTTTATGATTTTCCAGGTGTCTATGGTCAGTGGCATTGTGCCCATTCAAAGATATTTGATTCTTGCTGGACTCTCTTAGATACAAGCTTAACATATTTTTTAAATCTGTCATTTGTAATATTTATTAATTATGATTTTGGATTATACAAGTCAAAAGTATTTTTCCAAATATGGCAAATATGGCAGCGAACATACCTCAGTAATCCCCCAATCCCCCCTTCCCCGTGTTAGTTCCTTCCGCGAGTCAGTTGGCATCAGAGATAATAAAACAGTGACAAGATACTGTATTACCTCAATGGTAATACAATAGACATTAGGAAAAGAAACTAATGACACCTTAGTGGTGAGTATGACCACTCACTGTCTGCAAACTGAAAATGAAAAACACTTTCAGTTAACTAGGGAAAATATTGTTAGCTTGATTGCTGGTTATGTAGTTTTCTGGTTTTCCACTTTCTGGTAGCTTCTAGCCCCTCTGGTCCAGTAGTTTTACATTACATTACATTACAGGCATTTAGCAGATGCTCTTATCCACAGCGACTTACACAACTTTTTACAAAAAAAGTTTTCTAGTTCGAAGTTAACACGCTGGGTATCTGGCTAGCTAATATGACAGGAGAGGGGTTTATGGTGACTTGAGGGTGCTGATGCTGCACTTGGCTTTGCTTTTTTACATTTTTTTCTGATATGATGGTCATTGCAGTTGAGGCAGAGAAGACAGAGTGAGAATGAGGGATGCAGACATACATTCTGTACAAGCTGGCACCTAAGCCAGTTTTGTCTCCTTTCCTGTCACTCTCACTCACACACACACACACACACAGTATACTATAATCTTATGACACATAATACATGCATGTAGTCCCATGCTTTTTGCAGTATGAGGAATTGAAATGTAGTACAGTATAGATTCACTTACTCTTCCTTTGGCTTTCTTAATTAATTTGAACTAAATACTACCATTGTAGTCCTGACAGATTTACAGCACCACCATATTTACTGTATGTTGTTGAAATATTTAGTGCGTTTTTGACCACGTGTTGTTACTGCTGGAAGAGTAGTACTGTCACTCTTAGCAATACAATAGGGAAAACAAATGATGAAGAAAACAAAGATTGATATAAACCAAGAACAGTTTGTTTATTTGAGTTTGTGCCGCCTCAAACATTTTGGATGTGCTACGCCCCGTCCATAGTTAATTCATTAGAATGTCATCTGGAAAGGAAAAGTGGGGCGTTTTTTCTTGAGCATTCCTGAGGGTGAGATTGTAGTCTTAGAGTGAGAGATGTGGATGAGTGCAGAATTGAGCAGCCTACTACGCTGCCATATGGTACACAACAGTAGACAACGTGCAGCAAGCTGTCCTAAGAGGCATCCCCAGTCCCCAAACAATACAAGAGCAGAACAAATAAGATCCATTCCTGGTTTGAGATGTGAGCCTATACTGTGGTTCCACTGGCACCGTCCTTGGTTTTATATAACAGCTGGCTTCTCTCGCGCGTACACCCCAAGTGCATTATGGTCGAAGTCAGTTCTGCATCGTCTGACGCTGCCTGTGGGTGATTTGAATCACCCGCAGGCAGCACCGAACTGAAATCTGTTTCTAAAACACATTACTGGGTTCATCTGACAGTTGGCCCGACAGCGAACTTATCTTCCTTCTGAGACAGACACTTTTCCACAAAAAAACCTTTAGTTTTCTTTCGCAGCGTCTTAAAAGCCAAGGAGAAACCGTTTTTTTTTTCCAATCTCGTAAACACGATGCCGGCGTTTAACTTTTCAAGCAGCTCCTATCCCCGACTGCTTCAGCTGACATCTTAGCGATTTAAAAAGAGACAAAAATAGTGTGGGCTAAAAGAATGTTTTGAGTGCTGAGCGATCGCGCTGTAGGGTTAGTACATCTGGTGACACTACAAAGAAGCTCCCTCACACAAATCCTCCAAAATGCGACAAGCTTCTTATCAGCTCATCCAAACCATTGCTGATATGTGACTGTGATAAACAGTTTTTTTTTTTTTAAATACGGGAATGGCAGGTATATCATAATAATCCAGACTAGGATACTGTTATGAGCATACACAGTAAATGTTCATTATCTCAAATGACACTTTCACCCAAGGCAAAACAAAAACATGGACAAATATTCCAGATCAATGATAAAAACACAGCATATTTAAAAATATTTTTTTTGGATATTATAGGACCCAGCTCTAGTCAAGTCCAACTTGTACAGTAATACTGGCAAAGATACCAAAGTAGAAGGTAAATGGGATTTTAATCTCATTTTTTAGAATACTACTAGAGCAAACAAGGCTAACCCACAGAAGTTCACCATTCTAAAACCAAAGCAAAGTGCTTTTTTTCCATACAGTACTTTGTGTTCAAATTATGTCTGAAAGGCACCACACAAATAAAAATACACTTAATACTTCAGAGACCCAATGCTAGGGATTTCACACAAACAAGCGATTTTTCTTTTAGAAAGCAATTATGGTGTGAATAAAGCAAAGGCGAGGAAAAAAATTGTGTTTATCTAAAACATCAATGTGTAAATGTTCTGTTATTTTGCAGGCGCTAAATATGCAGCCGTTCTTTACAGTCATCCGCGGGAAAGTGCTTTTCAAGAAAAGTTTTTTCTGATACGCTTTAGCACCATAAAGTGTTTCTGTTGGGATTTTTTTTCCTCCAGTTCCTTGATTTTTTAATTCCAAGCTCTTTTTTCTTTCTTTCAGAGCGAGCTGGCATTTATTAAAGGAAACTCTTCAAAAGGCACTTTTGCGCAGGCAGGCAGGGAGGGAGGCAGGCAGGCAGGCAGGAGCCCAATCTTGACAAGGAAACGGTGCTCATTTGACAGTTTGGCTGTAAAGCTGAATTCATGAGGCGCCATTATCTCCTAATTATAACAGATGTATCAGGGCTTTTACCCTGCGAGAGCTAGAGAGCACCTGCTGGCTCAATGCACACCCCTCAGGCCCAACCAGCATGCAGAGCAGACAAGCTGAATGGTGACAATTGGATTACTCCAACACCTGATTTCCTCCCACTGTGACAATTCAGTCCACTGTGATGCGCAAGTGCGTGCGTGCGTGCGTTGCATGCGTGTGTGCGTGTGTATTAAGATTGTAAAATAGGTTCTATAGGGGGGGAAAAACTGACCAAGAAAGGATATTGAAAAAAACAAGACTGCAGATTAGCTTTCATAAAGGAACAGGGCTACGGTAACTCCTCTGTTTTGCACTTACTGAACTGCTGCTTTGGTTCATTGTTTGGAATGATGTCATCATTTGGAATGGTCTGCATGGCTCACTGCATTCAGTCCCCACTCCGCTCCAATGCCCTTGCTCTGACTGACTTTTTCATTTATCTGCCCCTCCTATAGAATTTGAGGAATAGTCGGTTTGGCGGTAGCCAAAGGACACGCTCTGAACCGTGACAGGTCAACACGGAGCGTCCAACTAGTGACAAGAAAAGTGTTGTCTGTTCCGCACTGGCTGCTGGAAAGGAAATACAAAGCTCTGTGTAGAAGGGGGGGGAGCCTGTCAGGAGCTGTCTGTCTGGGGCAGCTTCGTTGATGCGAAAAAACACAGTTTGAGGAGGACGGAGGTAGAATACACGCCGTTCCCAGGTGGCGAGAGTGACAGAAGGCTTCCTGAATCTGGGGAAGCTTGTGTTTCTGCTAAGGGGAATGAAGCGACCTTCTCTCACTGGCGAGACCCAGTGAACGTTCTACCCGTTGTCAGTCCCGCCCTTGCGTCGGGCCGACACCTTTTCAGTGGGTGGCTGAAGAGGTGGCTGCAGCATGAGTGGGCTAGAGGCCGTCTCTTTGTTCCAGAAGCCTTGGAGAGTGAGGGTGCCCAGAGAGGGGGAGCCACACTCAGCCAAAAATCGCGTGATGAAACAGGCCTTAGAGAAGGCGAGTCTTCGCCTCCCTCAGGCTTATCACGCTTACTGGAAAACTTTGATTTGTTTTCACAATCAAAAGGATACTGCAGTAAGATGACAAAAACATTTTTACTCTTAGTGGCATGTAATGTGTCATTCTCAATCTACTTCAAACTAAAAACACATTCTAGAATAAGAAAATTCTGTCATGGAACAAACTATGTTAAAACAGCAGTTTCCCACATTGTTTCACTGAGTAGATCATCTTCCATCTAGTGGTGACTTTAAGCAAAGACTCCCCTCTGGGCTTTTCTATAAATTGCACCAGAGCATAACTATGTGCATCACAGCCTTCCATTTTCTGATGCCCAAATCCGTTTTAATCCCAAGAAGCCAATTCATCCTTCAAACCCCGGTATAACAAGCCAGCTCTGTGTAAATAAAGCAGTCCTCATTTAAATTGAATGAATGAGAGAGAAAGAAAGTTACAAACTGAAATAAACAATTATGTTTAGTGGGCGAGTACCAAGTGGACACTTCTTTTTCATAGCATAGCTTGAACTGTCTCATGTAGCCTGAATTAGCCTCACCTTACATCGGAAGAAGTCCTGCAGATCCCCAAAGGCTCCACTCACAGTTAAAAATACTTCAGAGCTTCTCAAAGCCTCCTCATCTGGCTTGATTTCAATAGGCATCTGTGAGACTTTTATGCTGAAGTAAGGTCTAGCTGCAGCGCAGCAGCTGAATTGGAATGACACTAGAAGGGAATGCTAATTCCGTATCCAATGTTTGGAGCCACATAGAGCCCGCCATCTGCTTTGCTGTATGCTTTGTAATATGGTTTCTGAGAATCTATCTTGACAGTCCCCTCCATCATGGCACCTCTGTGACTGAGTCTTCAGCAAGCTCAAATCTCTCATCTTCCTTGCCCTGGCCCACTGCTTCCCAACCCTCATTTGTTCTCTCAAGCCCTCCTTCATTTTTCCCCCCAAAGAGAAGATCATGGCTACGGCGGGAAGCCAAGTCACAGGCTTTGACGGGATAAACAGATCTCCGGAAGCGTGTGGGTTGCTATGGCAGCAGTCCTTTCAGGCACAGTTCGCTTCTGGATGTTGGATATGTTATACATAGGTTTTTAGTGTTCTTTATATGACAAATATGGAAATAAAGGTGTAACTGTAAGTGAAGGCTGGTCAGAAAGTGATATCTGAGTTCTAGAGCTGGAGGTGTTTCTAATTTTGTTCTCAATCCAAACCCAAACTACATACATAATAGCAGGGCTACTGAACTTCAGGTCCTGTGGACTGCAGGGTCTGCAGGTATTTGCTCCAACCATGCACTGCACCACGTGATTTCACTAACAAGCTTACTTTCTGAATCAAAAAGGTAAAACAATTAGTGAAATCAGGTGGTGTAGGGCACGGGTTAGTGTGAATACCTGCAGACGGCAGTACCTGTAGCTGAGCAGAGCTGCATTATGGCTTCATGAACACAGGTGCCACTATGTGCTGAAATTACTCTGCATTTCAGATGGAATATTCTGACTTAATAATCAATCAAATTGCAATCAACCTCAAATTAACAAAAAAATAATAAAAAATCTCTAGCAATTCAGGACTTGACTGCCTACCCCTGTCCTAGATGATACACATTGAAATGGATATAATGAGGGGATGAATGGGATGGCACTGTTATTCTGAATAACGAAGTGCTTCTTAAATTCTTCGGAAGCAGTTGCTACGAAGTCACAATATCTGCATTGGACAAGGGCATAACTTTAGTTAGAATATTGTGAGGGTTAAAATGCATAGACTACAAGAACTGCAACCTTCAAAGAGGGCCTGGGGTATATATACATATTACACTGTATAATACAACACATCTGATATGGGCTTAGAGCAATGTGAAGTGAAGAGTGCAAATTTGAGTGAAATCCCACAGTGCTGTCAAGGGTAATACAAAAAGAAAAACAGGCAGATAAAAAGAATCACAAAAATGATTTCAACCATTATGGCTTTACAAGCTAATAAAGTAAATTGTGCATGGTGTCCCCAATCAGCTCGCAGCCCTAAATAACACATAAGCATTTCTTAATATGTTATTAAGTCGTTTTATAGACCCGGATTCGTTTTTTTAAAGACCCAATGCCACCCTGGCAAGATTGAGCCAAATTGATTAAATGTACTACAAAAGTCTTTTAAAGGATTCAGATAAAATGAATGGTCTTTCTGGATGCCTGCCAAACTCATCCAGCTTGAAATCCTCAGTGAAGCCCATTTGGCAGGGAGGACATGGTGCCGGTCCGTTGATTTCTTTAGGAAACCGTGATGTCACTGTGATTTTTCACACTAACTTTCTTTTAATTGCATCACTGAGCATTAGGCTAGCAATCAGATATGGCATGCAGCTGCTTGATGTGACTACAGGGCAAGCTTTTAACTGGTCTCTTCCTGCTAGCGAGAAGCGAGGTGGGGGAGGGGGCTGCCTGTGTTCTGATCACTGAATCTGACTGTGCTTCTCAAAAGGAAGAATTCTTAGCTTTCGTCAGTGCACAATGAGATAGTCTGCACTACCTTTAACATGTGGCCCAAGTGCCACACTGCCCATTGGATAGTGTGCGTAATTGCTGTTCAGCCCCATAATGGACCGTTTCTCTCACCTTCTCTTCCTCTTGCCACCTCAGCAACGAGAGTACCTGCGGAGCCGCCACCCACCATGGTCTTCCTTTTAAAAGGATTCCCTCCACTGTAGCCCAGTCATTAAAACTGACAACACTCTAACTCCGTGACTGTAACCAAGCAATTAACAGGATTCTCCCTGCGCTATTGTAACCACCCTGCACAACCTTGGACCACTGGACCACCCTACTGGCACCATTGTACCAACTGACATAACTACAACATCCATCACAATCGTGTGGATATGAAAGGATCGTTTTGTTTTAATTGCCTCAGTTTTTTTTTTTTTAATTCAAGACTCTCTCAAAGGTCTTTTCCTTGTGTCAGGGATCCATTTTCCATTTTCCCCTAACTGGCTCAGGGTCTCCTATTCTGCAGTGAAAATAATTCTGTCCAGTGCTTTTTAATTAATTGTGAATTATTTATGAATTGACCTATCGATTGTGATATATTTCTCTGTTTTTTTTATTGTGGTCATGACTTGACATGCAGTATATTGTTCAAACCACTCATGACATAATGTCTACAGTCTGGTACAGAGATTTTTGACTGGACCACAACAGTGCCAGCCCTACAAACGCGAATGTTTGTGACCGAGTGACTGAGTGATAAAGTTACACCATTGGTTGGCCGAGTTATGAAGTTACACCATTGCTCGGCCGGATGAAGTGTGTTAGGTCCAGCCATATACTAGGTTTTGACCTGGTCTTGTTGTTGATTTACTTTATAGTGGAATAAATGCACAAGAAAATATATTATTTGTTTGTAAAAAAAAAAATTTTAATTTTAAAAACCAAGCATCTCAGCTCATCCATTTCATTAATTTTACACACCAAACCACAGATTCATTCACTTTCACATGAAAACTGTAGTCAAGCTCTGTTGCGTTTTGTGTTTTGCAAAACAATCAAAAATCTTGAACTACTTTACATGCAGTATGGGATGCTTACCAGCAGCTCATTTGTGGGAAAGTAATATCTTTGAGATTATTTTTTGGAAAGATTAATATTGCTCCTGCTCAACTTTGGTTAAATGGGATTTATCTACCCAGATCACACACTTTAATTGGCAATTCAAGCAAACACTGAAAAAAGACAGGAAACCATGGTTCACAACAAATATTCCTTTGCATTTGGTTTCACCACACACAGTCCATAATACTGTAAATATCAAGTATGAGACATTGCTGTCATCTTTAGAAATAGGGTTTACATGCACACCAAAGAGCACAAAACAGACAAAGAACTGGATGTACAAATTTAATAAGGAAAGGAGGTAAAAAATAAATGAAAAAAGATAAGTATGCTTTCTCATATAAATGAAAGCATTTTAGTTGTGAGCCTTCATCAATGCAGAATGGACCATGTGTTTATATTTTACTACCAAGTCTCTAAAACTGGCTGAACTTAAAATTCATTCAATGGACTTTGACAGAATAAAGATGTATTTACATATTCTGTATTCTTTAAATGACCAAATTGATTTTCCCAAATTGAACTCAATCTCACATACATTCTCTACAAAAGAAAGAAGAAAGAAAATGCTATGGCTTCAAACAAAATGAAGGCAGGTTTTGGATACACTTTCCAGTTAATTATTCACTTGACGTGCTGTTTGATGTGCTTGTTCCCATTCCTGGTCCTTCACACAGCCTGGGAAGTCTTCAGGACCTTGGACAGCCACGGCCTCACACACAGGCATGCTCACCACCGAATAATCTGCAAACAGCTCAGGTGCTGCCCGCTGCCTTCACAAGGCCCTTTATAAAGCCTTTATTTAGCCTGACACACGTTGGAGAGAAAGACTTTACCCCAATCCCTTCTGTGCTTACTTACCTCCTGTAGCTTTGACTTTATTCAGACTTCAAATCTACACAAAAGATGTCTTTTATTGACAAGCTTGCCTTCTTAAAATAAGGCAAACAAATGGAAGGGCGGTATCATATTCTGATTGCAGCACTGTGCCAAGCAGACCTGTACAGTGGCAAATAACTGGCCTTAGCCTCACCCGGGCAGGGTTTTTTTAAGTCGGTGAGATTTTTCTCTTTACATCATAAAAAGCAACTCTTCTGGTTGATTAGGCACCTACAACTTGCCTACACCCACCGCACACGAAGAGTGCTCCCCCAGTGGAGCCACTATGAAAGAGCAGCTTGTGGATAGCACAGTGAACTGAAGCTGTGGCTGACATAGCTTAGCGTGCTAATTTGCCCTCTTCAGAATCGGCAGAGTACACTATACTGATGAGATGGGCACACAAATATGATCAGGAACATCACTGGTTAAAAAACCAGCTATTCGCTTTTAAATTCATATTTGAATTTTTAACACATAGTTTTGGAGGTCAGTGGAAATGTTTAGCAGTTCCTGGCCCTCTCAGTAAATTGGTTGGTTTCAGACTTCATTCAAATTTAAATGCTTTATAATGGACTTATAATTTTTAGAGAGGTTTTAGATTCCGTAGACCCCTATACTGATAAAAAGATTCTCAAATTAAATAAGCAATTATCAATTGAAAATGATGCGGAAGTTTCATGAGTCAAAACAGTTGATTTGTAGTGAAATATTTGATTATGCTATGATTTAGAGCAAAGCACAATTTAGATATTTTGGATCCATCTGGATACATTAAAGGACACCAGGGTACACAGCTAACTTGTTGCTTCATAGACAGTAGTTCTGCATATCACCCTCAGATTTTGCATACTTGTGGTCAAGTCATACTTGTGGTTTCAGATATTTTGCACCTTACAATTGGAACAGTCTTCAAAAGAAATACTTGACAAATTATTTTCAATTGCTGACTTCAAACATGTAATTCCTGACTGTGTGACTGAAATATGTTCCTGTTTTTAACCTCTGCTCGGCTTTTAAATTACTGTTACATTACTGTTGTATTCCTGTTTTGATGTTTATAACTCATTTGTCTACGGTCTTACTTGTGTAACTTAATATAACTTTGTGTTTTATGTCAGATCCCCTTGCAAGAGCTTTCTCAATGGGGTTTTTCTGATTAAATAAGAGTTAAACAAAAATAAATGAAAAGGAGTTCATGATCTAGGACATATGTAGTTTTACCTGCTATATGTGCATATACATATATGTGATCTCTCATTATTTAATTTCAAACGGAATAACAGCTCCATTTTTGCATTTTCGCCAAAATAATTGAATTTGTGGCACTTTATTTCTACCTAAATTATGAATATAATCTAATATAAGTTAGTATTGTAAATGGTACAAGTGTATTGCTTCATTTTAAGCCATTTTCCAAGTCTCTGTAATGCTCACATCTGGAGTTTAAAAAATGTAAATTGATCACGCCCTTAAATGGGCGAGGACTGGCCAGATTTTGCATCTGTGCAAACGAAGACTGACACGCTTACTGACGAAAACATATGAGGAAGGTCCTGCATATCACTTCTACTGCCGACATTAAAAGGATGCTTGAAATTTGCTTCGAAACTCATCATCAAACCGCCGTGGGAGAGGGAACATTTCGAGCAAATTGCCTAATTTACCCAAAAGAAAAGGCAATGTAATTATGTAAACAAAAAGAGTTCAATTTCTTGATTCACTTCAATTAACTCAGGTCTCTGGACATGGTCCTCGGTGGCTTCATCTCTTTCAATCAAAGGGTTACTGCTGTGCAGCCCTGCTTTCTGGAGCCATCATTAAATTAGTATCTCAAATCAAGATAACTGCCTCTCCACTCGGAGACCAAGATAACTTTATTAGAGGATTGTAATATCTGATCTGTGTAATTAAACAATGGCGGTAACAGATTCTAATTAAACAGCTAATTACAGAGACCCTGCCGCTTTCAAGATAACACCGGATAATGCCGCACCTTAAAGCAAAGTGCAGGAAGGCTAATAAAGCGCTTCTCAAGTAAATTTTAAAATTCTTAAGCATCGACCGAAGGTCCCTCCCCACTCGTAACTGAACAGTGATGGAGAGACAAGAATTTAATCACGGGCCACACTGCAATCTTTTTTCATTTCATTTCATTTCGCAGTGCCTTGCAATTAGCTTTTTTTTTCTGCTCTCTTGCATTCAGTGGCACATTGTCAGCTCTCAAAAATCATTTGGATGAGTGACTGTATTTCTCAGACTCGGCCTTGCTTATATCTCTTGCATTTTCCTAAACCAGGAAAACTGGATACTGCGCCTGTCCTTGGTGCGAACTTGGAAGGCTGGGGTCCTCTTATTCAGCAGATGAAGGGATCTTGAAATTTCCTCCATTTGAACAAAAAAATCTAACTTTCTTGAGCATAATTTTAACAAATTTGCAACATCCTATTGTTATCAGAAATTGAATAGACTGAGTTTCAAACAAGGCTTCAGAGTGCCAGTTGCATACGGCTCCTTACATTGTTACCTTAATCAGCTATATTAGCTTTCCATGAACATATAAACTGCCTAGGGTTTCTATGTGTCTGCTGTTTCTGCCAGTCTTTCCCCCTCATCATCTCTGCCTATATTTTATGTTTCATTCATATTCTCTCCCTATACCATTGATGTTCAAACATGGGGTCAACAGCTTTGTCCTCATGGCCAAGTGAGGTCCTACTAATACACTGTAACTAATCAATATTCCAAATGCAATGCACAGGCTCTTAATACAACCCCTTTCAAACCCTTTCTGCTGTATGAGAATATATTCTACTGAATGAAAAGTAAAAAAATATATAAAAATATCAGAACCTTATTTTTTACAGCAGTATAACCCAGAGAAACCCCTAACTGTTTAAAAATTTAATTTTAAATGTAGTTTGGCAGCTGGATGTTTTGAACTAAGAAACCATTTATAATTTGTTTCCTGCCCTGCTAATTCCCTGTTTGGTAGCAGATATCTAGCAGACATACTACATTTGTTAAAGACCATAAGCTACATAGCAGGTTATCTGAAATATACTGAAACTTTGTTATATTAGGGCATGGATGCACAGTCTTTTTATCCCAGTGCTACAAAACCTGATTCAACTAATTCATTAATCACAGTCTTTAATCAAGACCTTATAGAATTAGGTGTCTTATTGCTGGGCTACAACAAAAACCTTCACCTGCATTTGCCCTATTTGGATAAGATTGGACACCCATGAATTAGGCTAATTAGGGGCATCTCTTTCCAAGCACAACAGTTAGTGTATAATTATTTCAAATGTTGCTAGGTACATAAATAACAGGATGAAGATTTCTTTTTTTTTAAATCTATGCAGAGAAATATGGGCAAGTAAATGACACCACAAAATAATTCTTACATAGAGATTTTAGACATCCCAACTGCTGCTTAGCAAACACTACCCATCATGAGGTAGTTGCAAAAAATATGCTATGTTATTTGTACAGCAGTTTTCAGGCCACTTCAGCCCAAGTACTTTACAGTAACACAATAAAATATAGAACAATACACATATTAAAACAGACTGCGGCTATTGAAGTGAGACTGAAGTCAGTAAATGGTTTATTGTATTCTGGGTATTTTCATTGGAATCATTTGGCCGAGCCTGTTTGATTTGGGCCACCTAATCAGGCACAGAGTTTGTAAGCTTGTTTTTTTTTCAGTCTCAGTGGGATGAAAATGGTGTGAGGTAAGGAGCTTATTCTCCTGGTAATTTGTGATTCTCCATCCCAAAAGCAGTTTGTAGAAAATAAAGTTTTATGAAAAGAACCGTGTGTTGGCATGTAAGCTATATGTGTAAGCAAAAGCCCAAAATGGGTGATTTAAACTAAAAGATAATACTAATATCCTTGCATTTAAATAGCACTTTTCCGAATGCTCAAAGTGCTTTACAGAAATGAAGGGGAACTCACTTCACCCAATGTATAGCACCCACCTGGGTGATGCACAGCAGCCATTTTGCACCAGAAGGCTCACCACACATTAGCGAAGGTGGAGAGGGAGAGAACATTTTTTTAGCCAATTAAATCAGGGGATGATTTGGTGGCAAATTTGCGAGAGCCAGATCTGGGATTTAGCCAGGACACCGGGGAACCCCCTATCCTTTGCGATAAGTGTCATGGGATCTTTAATGACCACAGTGAGACCTCTGTTTAATGTCTCATCCGAAAGACGGCATCTCCTACAGCACAGTGTCCCCGTCACTGCACTGGGGCATTGGGGTTTATTTGACCCCGTCACTGCACTGGGGAATTGGGGTTTATTTGCCCCCTGCTGGCCCACCAACACCACTTCCATAGGTTCCAAAGATCATAGGTTCTCTGATAAATTACGTATAAACACAGTGATGTTATGTGTGTAAAATAACAGCCAATAGTGGCAGATTTAAATAAACGGAAAAATTCAGAATTTAATTAAATGCACAATTAAGCAATACACTCTCAGCTCATCCCCCCTTTTAAATGTTGGTTGATAGTTGAGTTTTGGTTTAAAATTATTGCCCTAAAGCCTACATTTAGTGGTCACCAGTATGTGTAAAAAAAGATCCCCTTCCCCTACACAAACTCAGTCGTGCTCATTATTTTCCAGTAGGGGATACGCAATGGTGAGGAGAGGGATCATTATAATGTTTAAAAAATCTTTAGAATAAGACCTATATATATATATATATATATATATATATATATATATATATATATTAAAATACTGTTTATTAGGGTGTGTTTATAAAAGTTACTTTAATCTGGTGACAGTCTATGTAACCCTAATATGCTTAAACTGTGCATTCAATGGATTGGGGGCCAGCACTAAAAAAAGAAATACAGCTTTTAGGACACACAGTAGGCCTTGAGCACAAAACACAAGCTGCCTGCTAGGGACATATTAAGTCATAAATTTGGGGCTGCACTGTTTAATGCCTTATATGTCATTTAAAGAAAATTGAAATTAACTCTGGTTACCAATGATATCCAAGGCATGCCAAGGGATGAACAGACGCCAAGATTTGGGTAATGTCTCGTACTGGCTAAAGGTCTAGCAGCTGCATTCTGTGCTAGCTGGTGTTGAAACAGATATAACTAGGTTGTGACCCTAATACTGTAAAAGTTTTGGCAGTTTTGACAGTATTCAGTAAAAGAAGGGTTTTGGACAAAGTTAAATATTTGATGGACAGTCATCTAACACAGATTCATGATTTGTACCACCTGAATTAACTGATTGATTCAATGTCTGCATAACAGAGCATAACAGAGATTGTATGCCTACAATAGATGTCTCCAAGTGGCAGCATAAAATAAACTTGAACACAGAAAACCAAACTGGCCCTAAAACTGGGGACTCCAGAGAAGGACACTCCCTGATTTTAAGAGACTTCTCTATTTGAGGAATTAAACCACTATACCAGTCGCAGTGTCAATAAGTCCAGTGCAACATCTTAATTGCTCACTCAAAATAGAATGCTCAACAGTGTCAATTTCAGAAGTCTATCAAAATGAGAATCATTTGAATTTAGATGAAGGTTGTGACTCACACAAAGGCAGTCTCTGTACTTATGGTAGAAACAACATTCATCTTTTTAAAAGACACAGTTCATCTAGGAATGTGGTTTTTGGTTGAAAAACATGTTTACTAAGACATTAGAGATATAAGGTAGTTTGGAAATGGGCCTATGATTAGGATTAGGACAGAGGCAGCCATATTGCGCCTTTTCAGAATAGGTGAATCCGCAGCAGAATTAAAATATGACTTCACCCTTGGCAAGACAGCAGTTAATAATCTTAAAAGACATAGTGACTAATTGTATCATATTCAAGGACCCTTCCAGGAACAATGCATGCTGTTAAATACAAAGGTACTGGGACAGTGATACAATTTGTGTTTATTGGTTCTGTACTCCAACACATTGGAATTGAAATCACACAATGAATATGAGGTGCTGACTGTCAGGTTTAATTTGAAGGTACTTTCCATCCATATTGGGTGATCTGCATAGGAATTGGAGCCCTTTTAACGCATAGTCCCTTCATTTCAGGGGAGCAAAAGTAATTGCATAAAATGTAAATAAATCACTGATATTTACATTTGTTATAGGATGTCTGGTGTTTACCATCTTCTCAAGAAAATATGATACAAATGTTACACAGATGTCAGGAGAAATATCATGATTACCACCAGATGGTAGTTTTACAATGCTATTATGGTATGCCAATGTTATTAAATGCAATTGCAAAATTACTCTGATATAAGCTCTGGGAAATTTAACAGCCTCATTGTATTTCTACATGAGACCCAGCATTTTACTTAAGTGAATGTCTAATTTAGAACATTTCCATTATTATTCAGTTCTTCTACTCCCCCTTTATTTATCTGATGTCATTATTTATACAGGGGTGATTTTACTAGAATGATTGCTAGAATGTTTTTCCACTGACTTGCTCTACACTGTTGAGTTTTTCCGCAAAGACAAAAAAGTGTTTGCCACTTCATTAACACTGGATTCTGAGAAGTGAAAAAATGCCCTGAAATAAACTTGACACACTATTAGCAGATTAATATTAATAGTAAATTAGTAATACAATCTAGTTTTACTAATCTACTATTAGTAGAATGAACTAAAGTGTAGGCCCTCATTGTATGTGTGACCTTGTTAAATTAAATTTATGTAAACGTTTGAAGGAAAAGTACCAGCAAGATGACTGGCAGCAATCTTCTGCTTTGTTATATGCATAACAGTAAAGTCAAATGACAAACTGTTGGTTCAAATCTGTATTCATGAGATCTTGTGCTATTGCTGAACATGGGAGTAATGAGTGTCTATTTTGTTGTGCTGTGAGAGTATGTTCCAAGTGTTTATAAAAAAATAAATAAAAAATTCTATTTAACCCATCTCCAGAAAAGGCGTGATTATGTACTGCTGACTTTGCAGTATTCCTATTACTGTTTGTTGTAGATTATGAGTAGCTGATCATAATTTGTATCATAAAGGTTCACCTGTTCCTCACTCATTAGGAGAGAAATTAGTTTGGTAAGCAGGATGAGGAGGGAGCCCAGGACATGAAACCTATTCAATAGGTTCAGGACAGAGCTGACCAGAGGTCTACAGCCCTCCTTGATCCCCTCCTGAACAGACCCTTGGCCCACACAGTTTATGGTAAGAGCACAGGGAACATTGTAATTCAAGGGGCTCTCCAAGATGGAACACCTTTGCAGACCCTGGAGTCTGCTCTCGACAGCCTGATGCACTCCTCCAGAATGACAATCTGGCAGTGAAGATCATGATTCAGGCTGCATTGGAATTCAGGGTGGGATGCTGTTTCTTCCAGCATGATGTGCATCTGACTGGATTTGCATTTCATCACCTCGCCAGTGTTCACAGCATCCAGGCTTCTGTTCTCATTGCCACCGACAGAGCTCATCTTTCCCAGTTGGAGGTAAGGAGTCAGCCTTGGACTGATGACAATGGTCCTGGCAGACAGGACCAACACTGTCTGTGGCAGTGAGGGGCAGTGAGAAGAGCTGTATCTGATGGTGAACACCAGCTAGTGAGGGCCAACTGCTCCAGGACATGCAGGATGGATGATATAACGTTAATAGCTAAAATACAAAAACTGTAAAACAAATCTGAAAATAAAAAATAAAAACTGCAGCAAGTCAACTATATATGAAACCTGCATTGCTTCAGTATATATCCAGCTGTATACGTGAATGCAATGTAAATACTATGTATTTGTGTAAGTCGCTCTGGATAAGAGCATCTGCTAATTGCCCGTAATGCAATGGTACACATGCTTATTGCTTTTGCGTGCATGCATTGGGTGCAGCATTATAACATTGCTATAGCATTATAACGTGATAACCAGGGATGGTTGCTAGGATTTGAGACTTGACATTGGGGGCTTAGCCCAGAACATTGTAGGGGAGTCCGGGGCATCGTCTCCCAGACGGAAAAATTGTGATTTTCAACAAATAAATGCACCCTGATACGGACAATAAAAGCTTACATCAAATAAGATTTTTGTATAGAAAATGAACAGAATTATAATCTTTGTGAGTAGTTCAGACAACAGCCGGAAGGGACCCTTAAATGGAAATACAGTATGACCACCTGCCACACAAGACCTTGCCAATGCTTTTATCAGCAAGAGACTGCCTACGATGGGACACATAAGCCACATCTGTGGTGTATTACAAAATGGTCCACAGTTCACTAATTAACGTCTGAAAAAATTGACTCAAAGCTGTTTAACGAGCCACACTGCATAGCAACACACTCTCAAGTCTCACTCTCAATAAGTTTTTTTTTAAATTATTTCACCTTTGGTGCCTTACAGCCTAATATCAAGACAAATTACATTAGAATGTGCATCACGCATCTGCACAACCTACTCCATACTTTCAAAGTGAAAGAAAACATATAGTAAATTGAATTAACAAATGAAAAATAAAAATAAAAGTCTTCATTGCAAAATATACACACCCCTTGTTATAACAGCTCTTAATCCTTTCAAGAGTAGGTTTTTATTTTCTTCAAAATTCTTGGTCAGTATTCTAGAACCCCTTGCTTTCAATTACCAGTAGTGACTGTTACATTAGCATTTGATTGTACAGCTAAGAACATTTTAATCACATAGGCTATCTGTGATCTTACATCGTAAAGGTTAAATTGCTCCTGCTAAAAAAGTGTCTTAAAGTTATCAAAGAGCTTAAATTAGTTCACTTAGCAGGATCAACATGAACATTATTTGTTAAGTCTGTAGATGTCTTGTTTCGGTAAAGTGAAAAAATGTTTTTCACCTTAAATCATTTATCTATTCATTAATCATGCTAATTGTTTCTTTGACAAGCTAACTGTTTTGTTAGATAAGTGTATGGACAGTGTGTGGACTAGCTGGCTGGTCAGATATATTGTTAACTAGCTAGGTCGCTGTCTGGCTAGCGGAACTGAATTGTTCTATCCGAAACATCTGGTATTATTTAATGCAATGTCCCGTTGTGGATTATTGGCCACGCAATTCATTATGAGAAACATGAATTGTACACCATAGTATCATCCCTGGCCTGCCATCCCCCCCTGGGTCCGCACAGACCTGAGAAGCTGCAGGGCTGCTGCTGCACTCTCACTCTGACCCTGACTGTGTATCTGCCCTCACTGCCTTTTCTTTGTAACAGCTTCCTGGAACAGTCCCATATGGTATATCCATTTCATGTTGGTGACTAAAGAAACCAAAGACTTCTTTACCAATAGTATAAACAGTGGTGGTATTTTACCAAATTATTAACTCCAGTGTTTAGCGAAGTCCCTGCATCACTCAAGCAGAGCGATCACCGCGTGCAAGGGGAAGCTACAAGCTACAGTGATTACGCAGATCTGCGAGTGCAGAGTGCTGTGATATTGTGCACTACTTTGAGTGGTAAACAAATGCATTTTGACGAGGCTGGACAAAATATTTGGGGTTAGCCCTGAAAGCCCAGGCCTAACGACACCAGTGATGATAACATCAGGTTGGGTTATAACGCCGTGATACTGAATTATGATCATACCAAACAGTAGAATCTTGGGCAGTTGGGACTGATGCATACATCTACACTTAAAAGATGCATATTTTTATTTGTAACTATTGTATTTCTGTACAAACTGTAATTGTTACACCAAAAAAAAACAGGACGTGAAGATGTATAATCATAAATAATAAATAATTCAGCAAATACATTTTTTTGCTCGCCCCAAAAGTTAAAGCCAGGAAGTTAAAAGGTAAAGGAAAAAAATCATGACTTCAAGCATTTATCTTAATGTGCTATGCAGGAGCAGTGACATTACATTTTAAAAAATTTTTCCATAGAACCTAAATTTCTGTCACTTCAGAAGCTGACAAATCGTGTGAGGGCTTAATTTCTCAAGTGTTGTTTATCAAACTTCATGACACACAACGTCAATCAGACATAGTCATAGATCATTTTTAATTAATAGGCATGTTTGGCTGAAGGCACTTAGCATAACCTTGTCAAGCTCTTCAAACACAAAAGCATTAAAACCATCCTCCTGTCCATTTAGCATATTTATGGAATTAGGCAGTTACTTGACAAATTAACAGAATTAACAGTAAATAAGAGTGACATTCATTGGCAGCTACTTTCCATGAAATGAGCCAAAATACAGAATTTAGTCAAATTCTAACAAAATTTCATTAGAAAAAATGGTGTAATTCATGGTGACTCAGACTACTGGCAACAAAGATAGATAGACAAGTTGGGGAAAGTTAGTTAACTAGGATTTAGTTAGGAGTGCTCCTCCCTTCCCTGTGTCTTGGCAGGGCTTGCCATCTGTGTCAGTCTGTTTCGATTGCTGTGCAGCCAGTAAATACTTTCAAGCTCAACAAATTTTGTACAAACTAAAGGATGGAGCTCTCACACAGTGCTTTATGGCTGACATTGGGATGAACTGAGTTTGATGTTGCACCACCCTTGTTCCCTTGTTAGGCGTAGAGGGACATGGCTGCAACTGCGCTCACCACCCATTCCAAAGCACCACAGGAAGGTACTGCCATTTGACAGCAGGTAAGTGGTTTACAAATGAAAAGTGAGACTTTTCTACAGCATCGATGCTTTTGTGTAATTTTCTAGGCATATTACAGGCCCACTGAGATAAATGGTAAACTGTAAGCAAATTTTAAGTGACAATATATGTGCGAAATTAGCTTCAATTGTGTTTTCAGTGATTTTTCTCAATGCGTAAGTCATTCTGTTTCCAGACACATTCCTACCGTGGTAAACTATCAACACCTTCTCCCTATTGTCTTGTGGGTTAGGGGCACTGACCACAGAGCTCTGCAACAGAAACATTGACCATCTGAACAAACTGATGGACTGGGTTGTGGAATTGGGTTGGACCAAGTGAAATGTGGAACATCCTCTGGAGTGATGGGTTTGGCAGAATTCAGTGCCAACAGTCCTGCCCCTATTCACAAAGCAAGAATGAAATGGTTTGCTGAATTTAGTGAGAAAGAACGTGACTGGCCTGCAGAGAACTCTGACCTCTACCCCATCAAACACCATTGGGATGGATTGGAATGCCAGCTGCGAGCCAGGCCTTACGCCCAACATCAGAGCCTAACCTCACTAATGCTATTATAGCTGAATGGTAGCAAGTTCTGGCAGCCATGTTCCAAGATCTATTGGAAAGCCTTCCCTGAAGAGTGGAGGCTGTTACAGTAGAAAAAGTGGTCCAACTCCATATTAATGCCCATGGTTTTAGAAAGAGATTGCTAAGAGTAGGGGGTTCTCCCTGGTGTCCTGGCTAAATCCCAGATCTGGCTCTCGCAAACTGCCACCAAAATCATCCCCAGATTTAATTGGCTAATATATGTTCTCTCCCTCTCCACCTTCGCTAATGTGTGGTGAGCTTTCTGGTGCAAAATGGCTGCCGTGCATCACCCAGGTGGGTGCTACACATTGGTGTCGGTGAGGTGAGTTCCCCCTGACTCTAAAGCATTTTGAGCATTCGGAAAGGTGCTATATGAATGCAAGGATAATAATAATAATAATAATAATAATAATAATAATAATAATAAAGATGTTCATCAAGAACATGGGTGTGACATTCAGGTGTCTACATACTTTTGGAAATGCAGTGTATCTGAAAATGAGCTCTCAGGAGATTATTTAATTGAGCATAGGAAAGCAATCAGTGTGCCTTTATGAGCTTGATTTATAAATGCTTGGAAAGTCCAACAGAAAGTTATCCCAACATTCTGCTCTAGTCATAGTACCCCCTTGCTTCACTTTTAAGTAAATGCATATCATGGGTCAAATGAAGGAATTCTTATTTTAGTGGCTACAATTATGAAGATTCACAATGCTTTTCTTACCAGGTATTGGAAGCCATTTCAAGAGTGTACATCTTCTCCATATTTGCATCGACATGTTTCAAGTAATTTTTCTTTAACAGTGTTCACTGGGGATCTCCTGTGTGCAATGTCTACTCATAAGTGAAAATCAATGTCTTTCAATGAAGACAGAAAAGACATGAGATGCAAGCACACTGCCAACTGGAGCCAATTAGGATAATGACAAATAGAGTACTGGTCTAGTTTGAGCTGGCCTATTGCCCAGCACTGTATAACTTAAAACATGGAGACTTGTGCCCTCATTTACTCAGGCATTGTAGAGAAGCATGAGCCATTACTGATGAAAAGAGAGCATTTAAACTTCAGCCAGGCGGTTCTGATGACAAACGCGGATAATAATAATGATAATGCCTAACATTTATACAGTGCTTTTCTCACACTCAAAGCACTTTACAGTGATGAGGGGGAGACTCTCCTCAACCTCCTCCAATGTGTAACACCCACCTGGTTGATGCACGGCAGCCATTTGGCACTGGAAGGCTCACTACACAACAGATGAGGTGGAGAAGGAGAGGGATTTTTAGCCAATTAAACAGGGGATCTTTCGGTGACAGGTTGAGAGAGCCAGGTTGGGAATTTAGGCAGGACACAGGGGACCTCCCACACTTTGTGAGAAGCATTGTGGGATTTTTAATGACCACAGTAAATCAAGGTTTAACATCTGACAGGGTTCTTGCCCTTTTCACAAATCAAAATTCCAGACTTTTTCCAGAATTCTTACAGACTGATCCCACCCCCTTCTTTTTGTAATTTTCTAAGACACATGTGTTTCTGTTAGGATTTTGACCTTTTGTGTTTTATTTACCATTTCAATTCATAAAAGCATGAGTGAATTAATGAATACAGAATTCAATTAAATGTTATTGTTATAAAATTGTTTGCATTGTCTTTTCTATTTGTTACAAATAATTTCATTTGGAAATAAATAGGCCAATATGTTTGTTCACTAAATATAAGTTTACATTTTATTATATTTTTTGTGCAACTTTCAACCATTAGTCTGTTAAATTAATATAATAAATAATTTTAACAGGTCCAACTAATTGCAGTGTTTATGCTTTGATAAAACGGTCAGTCAGTTTTCTATATGATCTCTTTGTGGTTGTTTCGGACATCAATATAGTCACATCAGGTAACAGTAGCAGAATTGATTATTACCTGGACCGTGTAGCAGATCTTCTATGAAAAAAGGAGGACACTGGCAGTGATCTCAGAGTACCAGCAAACAGACAAACAGAAAACACAAAATGTTTGTGCCCTGCAGGTGGCTGACTAATGCTCCCATGTTGGCGATGTCATTTTCTTAGGCACATTTTGCAAAGCTAGTGTTTGATTATTGTTGTATACGGTCTTTTATATTACAGGTTTTCCAGCCATAAGTCTAAAAACAAACAACCTATTTTCACACTTCACTCAATTCTACAGGGCTACCGGTACCAACCCAAGAACATCTGGTGCATTTTCCCCTTGGTAGTTAAGGCAGAATGAAATTGTTTATTTTTATTCTTAAAACGCTCAAAGACAACCCGTTACACAGTTTTTATTTTTAATAACCGGCTATAACTGCACCCTAGACTAAACGCAATTAATATCACAACAATTTTTCTTGAATTAGAAAGTTCTTTGTTGCTCAGGTTGAAATAAATGACATCCAGGCAGGTAGTCATCTCGAACAAACATTAGAATGCCTGTGTGGGCAATTATCTTTTTTCTTCTTCTGTTTTTTACAAAGCACACAGCGTTACTTTTTATTCATTTTAGTATATTTTTGAGCTTTGTGAATTTTCTGGTGTATGTATTACTAAGAGTAAAATTTACATACTTTTCAAGGCCTGGAATTAATAAGTAATTCATAATTCCATACTATTCAGACCTTTACAATAACCCTTATCTCATCTGAAACACATCTGAAGCACAGTGTCTTTATTTATGTAAAGGAAAGCACAAAATTCTGTTTTTATTGGTGGGGGGGCAAATGCACGTGTTCTAAATATTGAGGGGGACGTATCCCCTGCGTCCCCACCAAAATCTAAGCCTATGGTCCCCATCACTGTACAGAGACATTGGATTTATTTGACCAGTGGGAATTATTACCAAGTACTGGCCCACCAACACCAATTCCAGCAGCAACTTAGTTTGCCCAGGAAGTCTCTAAGTACTAACCAAGCCCAGACCTGCTTAGCAGCAGCCATTCAGAAGGAGCAGGTAACATAGTGGTATGACTGCTGGCTTGGGGAAAGGGAGCAGAGGCCAGCTTTGAGGAATGGGACCCGGAGTCACACTGCTGTCACTTTTTACTGTGAGCGGGAGCTGGCCAGCTAAACACCTGAGACGCAGCTGACAAAGAGCACTCAGACAGAGTCATGGTTCTGGGCATTGTTCATCACCTCTGGGGACACTGACACAAGGAGGACCAATTTTGTGAGCGACAATAAACCCAGTGTAACTTCACCGAATGGAGGGAGAAGCTTCCCGACTGATTACCGCCAATAGGCACACTACATCGGATAGTTCTGAACATTCACACAAAGGATGGGCACATTGCTTTCCATCAGCAAATAATTTGCTGCCAAAGTATAGCTTCCAAAATTTGGCTAAGAATCAAGTAGATGAGTATGGGGTTAGCAATGGAGGGTGGCAAAACTCAAATTCACAGGTGTCCTTGCATAGTCTACCCTAGATTGGAGTACATGCATTGTTGGGATGGTTTACATAGATCAACAAGACCATACTTGATTGACAGTGTGTTTGTCTTAACTTGTAATGTATTTTTTATCTTTTATTCTTATTACAGTTGAGAACAAGCAATTGCGATTATTAGCCCGTTTCAAGCGTTACGCCAGACTCAGTAGACCACAGTCTGGTAGGGTGCAGACTGCATGTACCCAGCCAATGCTTCTTTATTATATTGCTTATATCTGTGTCCAGCAGCTGTGCTCTGCAGCCTCTACAGTAGCAGACTATGCTACCCATCCAACCGCTGCTGGCAGTCTGCAGGCGCTTAATTAACTGCTGCATGGGTATGTAGATTTCCATTAGTCCCGTATCAACATTCTGAGGGCAAACACAGGCACGCACGATTCTAATGGAAAAGGCAAAAGGCTTCTTAAATAAACATGGTTTAAAAGGGAAGTTCACCGACTGTTTTCGGTTTTCTGGCACTTCTGGGAAATCAGACAAAAGCCCTCCTCTGGTGAAGAGTACTGTTTTTGATAGGGCTCCATGTTATGGGCAAAATGCGCGATGCGCGATTAACGTGTTGGATGTGACGTGCATCCGATGTGCGACATTAAATTCGATGAGACAAACAAGTGCAAAAGATCAACTTATCTTCTTACATTTTATATACACAATAAGCATAAGAATATTCTTTGGAATAATGAAACAGATTCATCAAATTATCTTACTTTTTACATTCTCTAATTTTCGATGAATAAAGAGAACACTGCCAGATTATTAAGAGAACTTTGGAATCGCTTGCCAGCAGATTCTTAATTAATTCAAAATAAATGAAAGCAGGCTGTGAGCAACGATCAGTTAAAAGATAAAATATCTGCCCATGAATTCCTGCCCACCAGCTGCCGCTGTGCGCCAGGAGACAGCCTGCGTCTCAGTCCACCCAGATGCAGAGAAGTTACAGTCTGCATATGCCTCATCCCTCCCCATCAGTGGTGAAAGATGATTCCGTGCAGGACACTTGCAGATTGCTGGAAGCTCTCCAGATTAATTATAAAATGTCTGACAATAGGGAGGGCGCATTTCTTCTCCCTTCTGACAGGCGCCTCGGCTCCGAGGAGGAATTTATCCGAGGATCTCGGCGCACACAGGACCTTACTCAAATAGCCTGATTTATAGGATATAATTTCGCTCCCAACCTGCTGAACCTGTAAACCGCATTGATCTGTCCCTTACAGCCTTACGAATGGCCACCATTTACAAAAATGACATACCATTAGCACCAAGGCACGGGTCACTAATATGGAGAATCATAGCTGCGGGGGAAATTAATGAAGTGAGTTCTTTTTACGAAATAAAATCTTATTTTCATACATAAACATGACTAAAAGTACACAAACACTGTGATGGCCATTAGAAATGAGAGCAAAAGCTCTTGAGTGGTTCACCCAGTTGAGGCACTTGTGTGAAGCACATTGGAGAGCCAAATGATCCACCCTGAATATGGAATGTAACACAGCTAACCGGCCAGGAGTCCTGTGGAGTGACACATAATTGGCAACAGGGCCGTCATGAGTGGTAGGGTCCCAGCCAGCAGGGTACTCAATGGGGAATCCATTCTGCAATCTGCTTGCACCAGCCACGCATTCCTGTGGTGCTGTAACTGCAGTGTTCCTGCTGACGGATTGCAGGGTGAACAGAGCATTCACCTGGCTGCAAGTTTCAGAGGATGCAGGTGCAACTGCATTGAGATGATGCGGTAGCAATGGCACAGGCCTTATGGTGAGTAATTGGAAGCTCGGGAAAAGTCGGGAGAAATTACATTTTTCAAACAGGAGAGCAAACATTCAACCTTCCTTTTGCTTTATTCAGACAAATATAAATCTGAGAAGGTACCAGTTAGAGAAGGAAACAGAGCTCAGAGGATGCCATGGCGAGGATCGAACCCCTGACCTAGTAGGGGGACTGGTATAACGTACCTGGGCCAGCCACCCTACAGACTGCGCCACACAATCAAATTTTGATTGCACCAAGCCATTACATTTTAAAAAGGCAAATAAATAATGACACCAGGTGTGCTTTTATAAGCATTACAATGAACTGCTGGTTTCTAACACGACTGGGTGTACAAAGCTGTAACTTCTTGTTTTAAGGCCAATTTTTTTTTTTTTTGTTCAAGTTAGTATCAAGCTGCTGTGATCCATCATGGATGATAACAGGAAATTAATGTTGTTTTGACATGTTATTGGTTCATTTCCCATCTTTTGTCAATATCTGTGCAGGATCACAGGCAGATAATTGCACTAAGCAAAAAGTGCTGTTGTTTTTGTGGTTTAAACTAAGAGCATTTATCTAACCTTGCTTTAAATCTTGACAGTTGCTTAGCTGTGCCAAATTTATCTATAAAAGATCTTGGTATTACATTGACCCTGGTCTCACTTTTGATACCTATATTAAAACATGTACAACGTGGCTTTTATTCACTAGCAGAATAGTGCTAATATCAGATACTTCTGATCAATGCCAAGGCTAGGTTATTGCAATGCTACCAACAGGCTGCTCTAATATTTCATTAAAGAACCTCCAGCTGGTTCAGAGCGAAGAGATGCAGCTGCTCATACTTATACTATAATAAACACGTATGAATATAAAGTAAGTATGGGCTGATTTTAAGGCTCTGCTTTCTTCTAACTTTCAAAGTGTTGCATGGACTAGCACTGGTGTATTCGTCAAACAGGGTTCTACCTTACAAGCTTACAAGGTTTCTTTGCAGGTTATCTAGTTGTCCCAGATAATTCATGGGTAATGCTGATTTTCTTAGAGCTTCTCTACTATGGAGTCACTTTACAAAACTGGACACAGCCTCAATATTTAAGTCTAGCATTTACAGTGAAGCCTATAATCAGTTATAGTCTGGACACAGAGCTGCAGAAGCGTGCAAGGATAGAGTATTATGGGCAATAAAATTTAGCTGTCATTTCTCAGCAGCTGTGACCCCTTTCTCGCAGACAGGCTCTTGAGCAGTGGGTAGGTTTCTAGCATTTCTCATGCCTGTGCACATCCTCTGTCTCTGCCCTAGTAGTTACACTGCCATAGAAAAATCTTAGCAGGGTCAAATGTTACCAACTGCACTCCGTATTTTTGTCTTCCACCCATAGCACTTCTCTATTCTTGTTTCATGTATCCCATTGATGATGTGCCTGTCCTATCTCCCTAACCACTAGTGACCCTGCTGTCTTGCCCTGCCCACTCCCCCCCCCCCCCCAATCCTCCACTCCAGCCCACTACCTCATCCCAAGATGTCTGGAATGACAATTGAGTTAACCCAATAATTACCAAAAATCTTATTTACATAACTGTCAGTCATCAAAGAAAAAAAACGCTATATATTTCTGAAGCCTCAATTTTTGTTGATGGAATCAGGGGAATATCCGTGCTTACTTCAAAATTCTGAGAAAATAATATTAGTATAATCCCATGATCTCTTCAGTGAGGTTGTGATACCATGTCTCCAGAAAACAGAGATGGTTTTATAAGGAGCTGTGGACTTGAGTCACATTACTTGGAATCAAGTCTGACTCCGCAATTTTCATAACTTGCAACTCGACTTGGCAGAGAGGGAAATGACTCGAGACTTGACTTGGACTTTACATTAACTTGTGCTATGATGATTCAAAAATGACTTTAAAAACTAATTTTAAAAGCACTCCTACTTTCCAATTTTATAATAAATCATAGTCAATCTGACAGTTTTCTTTGTTTCTGAGCAGACTGTGCTCAGGAACAGGGCCGTGCACAGACATTTTGGGGAGCATTCTAAAAAGTGAATCTTCTCCATGCAAGCAATAGTTCTGGAATCGAGCACATTATACGATCACTCGATCTGTGAAATAATTGAAAATCACAATCCCTAATATATCTAGCCTACACTCAGGCATTCCTCTGTCACACACAGGACTAAACAAATACATAATGTGCTCGCTCTCTGTCTCTCCACCTCTCTCTCTCATTAGCTCGCTTGATCCCTAGCTAGCGAGAGTGCCAGCAAGAGAGATAGACAGTGATCTACCTCTCACGCTAGCTAATACATACACAGGAGTAAATAAATACATTAACTCCAGTGACCAAGGAATGACTGGGTATAGGCTATATGTATTCACAATAGTCTAGCTAACATTGACAATGTTAAAGAGGCATTCCTTTCCACAACTATTGATGCTCTGATATGATCAGTTCATAGAGTTCAGTGGGTATCATGCATTAGATTCCAGTACTTCCAGTCACACAAATAGACTGTTCTTTCCAATCAAGGACGAGATGGCTGGTACCTACTGTTTTGCGAAATGTTGATTTGTTTCTAGTCTTGCTGTTGTGTTTGTGAATTTGTTTCGACAAATTTAGTTTTGATTTACTTTTTGTCATTGTGTTCTCTAAGTTGTGAAAGTGTTTCATGAAATGTTGTGTTTTCGAAGCGGTGTTTTTTGGGACATGTTGTGTTTTTGGGTTTGTTATTTTGTTTCGTGAAATGTTGTGTTTCTACGTTGTTGTTTTGTTTTCTGAGTTGATAATGTACTCACTGCCTTTGGACAGAGGGACTACAAAGTGCACAAAAACATGTATGGTATGCAAGTTATGTGGTGCAAAAATCACTGGTTCAATTGCCACAAGACTGAACATCTTGAGGCGCTACAAGTCTTCCCACATGGTAAGGATGGTAAGCCAGATGTGAATCAGTTAGGCTAAGTTGGCTGGCTCTCTGGTCAGGTAGTTGCATTCTCCTGCTCTTACCAGCAAGCATCCCGCAAGTGCCCCTCCATGTGCAGATTTGGCAATAACTGATCTTCATTGTGAAAGTAGCAACACTAGTGCAGGCTACACAGATCACTCCCCCTTGGTCCACAATCGCTCCTACCACTGCCCTCCATATCAGATGTAAATTACAGTTTACGTTCCTTAATCCAGTTGTTCGCAACTTGTAAACTGTGTACTGACATAGAAAGTGAATTTAAAATACAATTATACAGAATTCCCTAGCCCTGTATCCTATTTGACCTAGGAAAATGTATCAGTTAAACATATGTTGTTTTTTAATGTGTTTGCAAAATGCAAAGTGACAGCTTTGTCTAATAGCCTGCTCACAGGGTTTAATATTGCGTAGACAGACACAAACCCCTGAATGTCCATTTGCTCTGCAGTCAGAAGTGAATTTTGATTTGTTTCACTTTTAGGCAAGGTTTTCTGTTGAAGAAGGCTTAGAGAGAGTAACAACATTCAGCTACACAGAAAGAGTAGCCCATTTAAAAATAAGGCACAGGTAATATGAGTAATGATTCCAATCAATAATTCAAATTCTTCAAAATCTCTAGGCTTTATTTCAATGTCGGTTTCATTCACAGATGACCTTTAAAATAATAATTAAACAGCGGCTTGACTTTAAATGGAATTTAAATGTTTAATGGAGTTAAAAATGAAAGAATCACAGTAAACTGGTGATAAAAGAGTCAAGAATGTCAACCAAGGACAGCTTGGTAGCGCTGTACTGATTAGAGGGGGCATGCCATGGCTATGGCACGTTAAGTAGAGTGAAGGATGGGCATCTGGCAGTATACAAATCAGACATTATCCTCATTCCAAAGATCAGGACAATGGAACCAGAAAATGCCACATCTCTCCCGCTAAGGAAGGAGACGTACCACCATTATGATATGTTGGAGGACAGTGCAAACCTGAACATAGCACACTCTGGGAGGATAACGCAGTGCTGCGTGTAGCACAACGTAGGAGAATAACACAGTGCAGAGTGCTGCACTGTGAGAGGATAACGCAGTCAAGAGCATGATGCACTGTGGAAGAACAGCACGGTCCTGCATTTAGCATAGTCTAAGACTACTACACAGGAAAACACAGTCTAGATGATGATGCACTGTGGGATAATAGTGCAGTCCTGCATATAACACAGTGTAGGAAGACAACACAGTCTAGAGCAGGTGGTAAGAAACCCTGTTCCTGGAGATCTACTGTCAAGTAGGTTTTCATTCCAACCCTAACACAGCACACCTCATTCAACAGCTAGATATCTTGTGGAGCTGTTAATGTGTCGGGTCAGGTGTGCCAAATTAGGGTTGAAATGAAAATCTACAGAGCGGTAGATAAGCAGGAGCAGGGTTGGTTACCGCTGGTCCGGAGCATGACGCACCGCGGGAGGACAAAGCAGCCCTGCGTGTACCATCCGTGCACGAGGAGAGTGCACGGATGGTACACGCAGCGTGAGAGGATAATGCAGATGACAGCTCCGCGCTCCACGGGAGGATAATAGTTCTGAGAGTAATGCAGTGTGGGCGGATGAGGCAGGCAGAGCGTAGCGCGTTGCGAGAGGATAACTACAGCACAATGCTGTGCAGAGGCAGAATAGATCCCTGAGAGGAAAAGACGGTGTGAGAGGTTAACACGGACCAGAGCAGGTAGCACAGCCCAACACTCAGAGCTCCTGTCAAGACGTTTAGAACTAATGAAATTAATTCATTTAATGCTCATGGTTACAAAGGTCAGCCATGGTTGGAAAAGAAACACACAAGTTCTGTGTTAAATACCATCCCTCAATGGCAGAGGCCTTTTAGGTTCAATTTATTATTTTATTATTCAGATGGAAGTCCCTTTCAGTCTGAAGCAGTGTTGCATTTTTTAAAACCCTATCAGTGGTTTGTCATTGTACAAAAAAAAAATTGAAAGCTGTGTCAAAATTGAATTCACTTTAAGCAGAGTCATTTATAAAATTGGCAAAGCGATTCTGGACATCAGGGGTAAGGCATACGCAAAGATTAGTGGATAGGTCAAAGAAATATGGGCGCGTGCGAGTCGACATCGGTCTGCAGTCGGCTTGCCTGACTTAGGCGGAAATTACAAAAGTCCAAGGAGATCGAATTGGGACAATTTTCTAAAAGAAAACAAAAAAAACATGGAGGAGTTAGCAGTGCAGTTCATGGTTACAGATGAGTTAGAGGCAGCAGGGATGCTCTTTTTAAAAAATCTTGAAGAAATGCAGAATTACGAGAGAATGGAGAACGTTGTTTTAATTAATACTAACTTACATTACTTCATGACTTGTGTTGTTAGGGTGGTCAGTATTTATGTTCAGTGAATCTACGCCACTTCAGCTAAGTACCCTGAATCGTGCCACAGTGAAACTCCAAACTCATCAAAGTTCTTAAATAAATACATATATTTGCCATTGGATTTA
This sequence comes from Anguilla rostrata, assembly GCF_018555375.3. Classification (NCBI taxonomy): domain Eukaryota; kingdom Metazoa; phylum Chordata; class Actinopteri; order Anguilliformes; family Anguillidae; genus Anguilla; species Anguilla rostrata. The sequence goes on from NC_057935.1 coordinate 40,489,935, forward strand.
AAGCCTTAGCTATCGTTTTAATTGTCGAATAACTAAACAATTTAGCTAAACTGTCACCTGCTGTGGTAAAACCTTAGGCTGCTTATGTTCTTCTGCTCATATTCAGTTGTTTTTTTCATCTGTAAACTTATAACATAGCCTAAACCACACTTTTCATCTCTGTTTAGACAAGCTAGCATGTTAGGAATGCACGCTTAGTCAATTTAAGACATCATAGCCATATATTGTAACGTGACAATCTGTGTAACCACATTAAGTATCCTACATGCATTTTTTTATAGACGTGTAAGTGATGGTTCTAAAGCATAACACAGAATAGCTTTACCAATATAAAGCAAAAATTCTAACAGAAGTATAAAATGTTCCCCTATTTTAAGGATTGTCCCTAAAATCACAAATTATGTATCTGAGGTGATGCCTTTATACAATTCAGCTTTTCTTCATGCCTTTTTGCCTTTTCATGGGGCTTCTTTACAGTTAATGTATTGAATGCATTTCTAGTGACATATAGGGAAAGTGTATTCATCCTAAGCATTCATAATTTTGCTATGATATAATAATACTTGGTTGCATATCCTTTCCCTGAAAGGACTGCATGAAGTCTGCAAGCCGCAAAAATGACAAGATGCTGGGTATGTTCCCTGGTGATGATATGCCAAGCCTGCAGTGCAGCCATCGTCAGTTCTAATATGGATGGAAATAGCCTTAAATTAAGGCTTAGAGTCTGCACTTAGCCTCAAAGTCATTGTGTCATTTCACATCCAATGTGCTGGAGTAGAGAATGATCATCAAACACAGGCTTTTTTTCTCCATAAAAGTTCCAACCAATACCACCAAACTATAACATCCACCCGCATTATCACGAGTTGATTTATCAATACAATGATCTTTGTGAAATGAGGGGTGATGTGAGAGAGGGGTGTTGGTGTCATGACCAACACCCCTCTCTCGCCAGTCCCGTCGTCGGTTTGTTTGAAGGCGCAGCGATGTTGATGAAGGTGTCCGTGACTAGCAAGGCGACTGCTTGACCTCGTGTTGTCATTTCCACCTTAGTTGACGCAACTCCAATTTTTATTTTTGGACAGTTTTAGACGCAATCCGACACAGAGTCGATGGAAATTAGGCCGTATGTCTACAATAGTGGATAGGAATATGGGTGGAGTCCTGGATAAGAGTAAGATATGTGTATGGAGCAGCGCACAGAATTAAGGGGTATGTGTGGAGTAACAGATAGTATTAAGGTGTATGTGTGGAGTAACAGATAGGATTAAGATGTAGGTGTGGAGTAACAGATAGGATTCAGGTATATGTGTGGAGTAACAGATATGATTAAGGTGTATGTGTGGAGTAACAGATAGGATATATGTGGAGCAGCAGACACGATTAATGGGTCAATGTTCTCCTTTTAGATTAATGGCAGAAAAAGTTATTTTTTTACCACAAACTTGCAGATTTAATTTAGCTTATTCAAACACAGGACCTTCTTCTGCCTACACCCCGGAGAAATTTTAAATGGGTAAGCCCCTCTCCCAGTATCACACTTTATTCCAGAACTGCAAATGGGGAGAAGCCTCTGGAAGCCTACTCCTCAGCACCCGAGATAAGAAAATCATGGAATAACATCATCTCCCTGTGACATGGCAACCTCCAGTGTCTACTGCCTGCTATGCATCTAAATTGTCTGGCTTCAACTTGTACCAGCCCGCTGTAAATGAAGACAGAAATAGTGCCAGTTGGCCTGTCAATTTACTCCTCATACCTGGAGACAAAAGGGTCCCCAGATGTTCCAGGCTCAATCTGTTAGCACTACTGAACTAATCTGAATCAACTCAGAGAGACAAGAAACTGTTAAATATGCCCAGTCAGTCCATAGACCTATTTAAAATGCTTCTCAAAAATGTGCCTCTTCTTCCAGGAGCAACTATAGGATGTCAGCATTGTTTAGATGGGTGAGAGAGAAAGAGCGGATGGGGATATTAAGCATGCAACTTAAGCACAACGGCTTGTTTATAGGAGTAGCTGTTCAGTTTGCCAATCCTGTCACGAGAATTTCCATTTCATTTAGATAAATGTTCCTGTGACCTCCACAAACCAGTAATCTTTATCATTTTCCACATCATTTAGGAGGCTTTATTGCTGTTAGCAAATGGAAACAAAGCGCGGGCCAGAGGAAAAATGCGAGCCGTCCAAGCGGCTGATAGAAGCGAAGGCAGTAATGGAGCCGTTTCTGCGTGCGCTCAGACCGAGACACACGCCAAGAGATGCCAGACGGGACCCACATTAAGAAACAATCGGCTACCGCGCAATGCCTTTCACCTTGTTTTGTGTAAACTCGTTCTGCTGACAGACAGTCTATATCGGCCAAGATTAAATGACTTAATTCCACCCTTCCTCGGGCCTTCCCCTGTAAATAACACTGGTAAATAATTACAGCTGCGAGGTGTCATTAAAACGACGTCTGAAGTCTTCGCCGCGGCCTTTTTAAACAAGATAAGTTTGTCTCAATTGCTTTTTCTGACGCGAGGCATTCCAGATAAAGCGAGTAAAAATGACGCCGCCTTGAATGAAAATGAACGGAGGGGCAAACTAAATGGTGATGGCTGCAATGAATCAGCAGTTGAGAGAGACCAATGAAGAGCGCATTAAGCAAATGCGGTCCTTTAATGATGATGCCTAAGTCTAACAATGTTATCAATGACACTTTATTACTGATAGCAAAAATATTAACAAAAATGCTAGTTTTCTGTTGCAGATATACAGACACTGGCCTGCATAACCAACTGCAACATCCCTTGCCTTCACACATAAGACACAAATGTTTCTGTAAGGCACGTGCAAGTGCGTACGTTACATTTTCACATCCACAGTTTTCAACTTCCACCTTCCTCTTCCTCTCACACTTTTCCTTAAGCACACAAAGTACTGAAAGCCTGCCAGTTTCAAACTCCTCTGGAAAACATTTTGCTCATTCGCCAACAAAATGAAATGACACAAATAAGGAGATGGCAGCTTCTTCCTGTTTTCAGATGCCGAAGCTCAGTCCCCTGGGCTATCTCCCCGCTCCAGGCCTTATTCTCTGTCTGGCAGCAGATAGACAGGACAGGTGCCAGCTCTCCTCCCTCAGTGACCAGCAGCCATCTCCTCCCTTGCCTAGCAGATCCATCAATGCATTCTCCTACCTTGCAGGCTGTATTCCACCGTATGCTAGTGGAGGGCAACAGGTCTCATTTGGCAAATCCACAAAACTATCTGAGAAATCAACCTCTCCTATCGTAACTCTGGCCCCACTGCATCATATTCTCAATGTGCTGAACTGAGGGCAGAGCTACAGCTGGAGCTTCAAATGGAGCTTATCATCCTTCTTGCTTCCAATCAGCCATACATCTCAGTAGCTGTTGTCCTCAGTAGTTTAATAACAACCATGTGTAAGAGAAATTGAGTCAGGGTTAAGTTAGGCTATCACCTGACATTTGAGCTGTGTTAAATGTTACCTATGCTACTATTCAAAGAAAGAGGGAAAGGGCAAGGCCATTAAAATTTTGTTAATAACAAGGGGTTATGACAGACTGTGACATGTCAGAGTATAGGTTAAAAACTACCCATGTTAACAAAGGGCTCTGCTTAGTTCTGGTGCTGCATCAATGTGCCAATATGTCACAGTCAGTCTTAGTCCTATTTTAATAACTCTGAGAAAGATTTTTGGGGGAGATTAAAAAAAGAAGCAGAGGAAAGACACTGCTTGTGTTCGTCCAAGATGTTCAGAGTACCCAATAAAATTAATTTCCAGTGTCACTGACCCCGCATGCTCCAGAGGGCCAATACATGTAGGAGGATCATTAGCTAGCTAGCAAGTTACTTCACGATAACATTTGTATACAAATAATCTATTTTTACTACATTACCCAGGTTTCGAGAAGTCAAAGTAGCTAGATAAATAGCAATACTCCCAAGCTATTTGCCCATCAATTGCTAGAGTCTTCCATTCATGTCTGAAGCTGAGTTAACTAAGCACAATTTTCATGGTCAAAACAGCCTCATTCCAGTGAAGCTTCCAAACAGCACTGCTTCCCAATCGCTTTTTAATGAATTACAGTACTTGTACTGCCAGAGACGTTCAGTAGTCAGAGAGATTTACCTAGCCATTTAGCCACAAGCAACCATAGCTTCCATAAGTTTGTGCAATAGTAGGATCTGATAGCATCAGTCCACTCCTAGAATAGCCCCCTCAAGACTAATAAGGATATATTGCCTTTTCCCTGCAATAACAATGGTTAAAATGCCTAGTTTCTGTAATTTTTCCAACTTATCTTTTTAAGTATATATTTTACAATATCCCAATATTAATAGCTTGCAGTTGGTTAGCTGTTAGCTCTTAATTAAAAGCTCTTTTATCTGGAAAGATGTACTGTACATGGACAACTCACACTCAGTTATGCACACATAGGTAAAGCACGGTTAATTGGATCTGAACAAAGTTTCAAGCCAGTGATATCTAGTGGACTCACTATGGAATGGGCCCTGGCTGCCATCTTGTCCACTAGAGGAACCTCTGGTTATTCCAGGCTACCTCAAAAAGGTAGAGTATGATTAAGTTCTCCATCACTACAGATGCATTTACACCTGGTATGATATTCAGAGATGTCCAAGAAATAGCATGGAGAACAAGGCAAAGAACTCATTGACAACAATTATATCAACTTCAGTTGGGCTGGTTAGAAACAGGGAGGTTGCTCCCAGTTTATCCCAATAAAGCTCTCTTAGTGAAGCATGACAGAGGAGCTCAGGCAGGCTTGGGTTCAACAGAAGTCTAGGCGTTACTAGTTAGCCAGTATTTAGCAAACGGCATTTTCCAGTGTGACTTACAAGGCAAACACAAGTGCAAGACGAGGTATTCAAGTGGGGAAAGCCTAGTACCAGGGGGGACAGAAAGTGCAAGAAGTGCACACCCGATTGACAGTAATACTACTGAACATTAAATAAAGTTTTATTTATTTAATAAGCATAAAATAAGCAAAAGCAAAGAATCACAGGCTCTGAAAACAAAAAAAGAAGTTGCACCTAATCAGGTCATAGGACCGGTGCATGAGCCTACACCGGTGTAGTTATCTCCATGCTGTCAATAGCGGCATTTTGGAATTACATTTTTTAAATAAATGTAAAAAATAAATAACTGTGCATTTGCAGATCTTCAACATAGCCGTTATAAGATTAATATTAAGCCTGTGTGTCCTAGTTATCAGTGATCAATGACTGCGTTAAAAGACTTGGTGCAGGGAGGGCCGGCCCGTGGCATAAACGGTCTATGCGGTTGTTTAGGGCCACAACCGCTAGGGGGGGCCACACGACCACGAGGGGGGGCCACACGATGTTTATCTAAGGTAAATAACGTTATTTTCATAATTACGTTATCCATCCCCTATCGCGGAACTAGCGGTATAAAATTTAAAATCGTAACACTGTGACAAGCATACAGCACATGTGACCAGGAAGTGAGGGTCATATGTTCCGAAGCTGCAGAACAGAGGGATCGGTGACATGTTACGTAGATATATCTTCAAGATATTTAACGGGGCAGTATCCTTGGTAACCTGGTGAGCTGCAGATGCCTGATGGCAGAGGCATGGAAGCCCATGAGGAGAGAGGTGCAGTGGTCCAGACAGGAAAAGACCAAAGTTTCTTCTCCCAGAGGTGGGCTGAGCAGGTGGGGAAGAATGGGACAGATCAGCATCGGCTTTGGACCAATATCATTTCCATCTGCTGTCTTTTGTTTGGTCCTGTTGGCCCGGAGGAGTAGGTGGGTTTTCCTGTTCACACTGAGCCAATCAGAGCTGGCTGATCTGATCGATAGGGGTCAGCGTGCATATATAATTCTAGAAATATTTGTCAATATTTAGTTCTTAAAATTGTGTTGCCTCTTATTCTAATACATAGCTCTAATGATTAAAACAGTCCTAAATTAAAATTGTTGTTCATAGTCCCTCTAAAATGATTATCGTGTATGATAAAGGATTAATGGTGCCGTATCAGCCACTTGTGACATAGAGAGCACAGAAGAGTGGTGTGACATGAAATAGCCAACACCACTGTACTAAATGTGGAGACAAAGTTACCAAATGTGTCTCAAGAATAGTAAATCAGTCAGTTGAATCAGGAAACTGGCCTCTGGTATGTGAGCATGTGATGATGTTATCACATTATGATTATATCACATATCATTATACGACTGATCTAATGCTACACAAGCATATGTGGATAAGCACACTGGCCACAAGGGTGAAATCCTGGAGTAGTATTTTGTGCAGTAACAAACAGTGTCTGGTGCTAAGCTCTGCTTTTTAAGTGTACAACACCTAACTGGTTTAAGCAGGGAGAAATGCCATGGCTCAGAGGGCAGAGGATTCAGGTTTGAAATTATTCTTAACTGCCACTTCTCTTTTCTGCTTTTGCTACTGCCTTTGTGTTCCATTCTTTTTCTTCCCCCCAGTGCCCACCTACTTTCCCATTCTAAACATGACACAAATTTCTCCAAAAGGAATTGGATTTCAAGTCTTTAGTGGCTTTATTCGCTGAGTTCTGGTACGGGCTCTCAACACTCTGCTGCACTCAGTAATGGCAGCTCTTAGGAGCCGCGTGGCGCTGATGGCTTCTATTCAAATCTGCCCCTCGTTATTTGTTGTATTCACACCAGTGTCTCTAAATTATTAGCAGCTAAATGAGGCACGAATGGCCCACTGGGTAATGACATGTGGTTTTATTGTGGCACAACAAAAAAGGGAGGCAGGGCAGTATTGTGCTTGACACAAGCGCAGGTGTTAATGCATTCAGCTCGCGCGTCATAACAACACACGCTCTAACAGGAGTGGAGGTACAAAAAAAAAACATAGTTCACCGGACATATTCTGGTATTAATTTAAAACAGCACATTGAACCCACCAATATTTAGTTTGACGACTCCAACACCCTTTTCTTTATAGGTTTCATCATAATAACATAAGCTGGATATATGTGATTTTATATGAAGCTGCATGTGAAGTCTGAAAACATTTACATTGGCCATTATGCAGTTTCCACAATTTAGACAAATAGATAAAAATTATAGTCTTTAAAATGTGCATTACCATTTAGGACAAAAATATACACCAAAACTATGTGCCTTAAATGTTACATGTGGAACTGAAATCTGCAATGGACAATTAATATGGGGCAATGGCTGTACAAACACATACACACGTAAGTCTTACACTTATACAGTAATAATAATTGTAATAATTATAATAAGCATAGTCTTTAAACAAAAAAAATAGTACAGTAAGAGATCTGGCCTCTTGAATAACACATTTATTCTGTGCATTAATATGTTTGATACTGACCTGAGAAGTATAGCAGCTGGAAATGATTATATGCCAGTCCGTCATGATAGTCTTACTTCACCCTGCCCAACAGGTGGAGCCGACACCAAGCAGAGCACTGCACTGCCAATTTGCCTGAGGTGTGCAAACACACCAATATGCTCCATCGCAATAAGAACCGAAATTCATTTGTGTTTAGGGAACAAAATAGTAATTTCAATGTCAATATATTTCCATTTTAAATTATCATTTAAATTAACAGGAATGTTTCACCTTTAATACACTAATTAAACTATTAGAGGGGAACAGAAATTCATTTTTGAAGTGCGATATTTGATAATAATGCACTTAACCCTCATCTAATGAAGCAGCACATGACTCAGCAAGGATCATAAAATTATGGATATTGTCACAATTTGTATGCTGCTGGCAAAATCAAAATAATTTCACAGTGCCACAAAAACAACTTTGCAAGCACAGCCTGTTCTTCTTTTCAAATCAGGAAGTGGTTTTGCTCAGACTGTATAACATAAAAAAACATCTCAAAGTGATGTCATTGTGTCTGTAATCTTCCACTGAAACATTTCAGCCCAACAAATAAAGACCCTTGCATCAAGTTTAAAAAAAAAATCCTTTCACAAACATCTGTAGCTGTTCTAAAAGCACTGTTGCAATTTGTTAACTACTGGTGCAATTTAAACAAAGCGTGATGTATTCAGTAGGAATTTGTAAGTGATAAATTTGTTGTTGACATTGTTGCTGCACTTACTAACTCAGCTGGGGTCTAGGGATAATTATTTTTGCGGTATTGTGGAAATACTGTCTTCAAGGGGAGCCGGAGATCTTCGATGACTAAAAATGCAACCCTGAGTATTTCACCACGTTTACCAAACGGATGTAATAAACCACCAGGTGGTTTATTACATGCATTTGGTAACCCCTTCACAGGGTGCCCACGTCCCCTTTCATTGGGTGCCCACGTACCCTATCATAGGGCACCCATTTACCCTTTCACACAGTCTAAGCTCAATAATCCCAATCAAAACAACACTTCCCTGGTTTATATTTGAATATATATTGCACTGTTCCAGGGGAGAAATTTTAGCTAGCATTCAAGCATCTGCTTATGCATAAAGTTAAAGTAAACAGTAGCAGGGTGAACACATAATAATTATTCATAGAAATAGCCGGGCTGTGCATTGGCTGAGGTGTTCTCTGCTAAGTTCCCATATGAATCATACATCTCTCACTTCCATGTGCAGCTGACCTCAGGGCAGGTGGTCATAATGTTACAGGGCACCTCACGTCCCCAGGGGGCGTCGAGACGCCGGGTTCGGGACCCGGGCGCACGCGAGAGCGCTGTATGTCACCGCAGTACAAAAAGCCAGCCCCGGCTGCGGAACAGGGGCAGGGCACCGGGAGCAGACAGCGCCACCGCTCTTCTTCATTTATAATGTACGGGGGAAAAAACGATTTTTCCATGACCATGTACGATATATTAGAAAAGCACAGAGCGCTAATTCTTCCTTGACCTCAGAGAGAAGCTGGGAAAAAGAAGGCGGAGCCAGTGGGAAGACGGGCGTCGTGAGGCGGCGAGGCGGGGGGAGACGCGGGGAGCGCTCGATGTTCAGAGCGCTCACGCCGCGAGGTGACTCTCCTGGCCCTGACAGTCTGTGTTCATCCACTGGTGGGCGAACAACCGGAAAATCCAATCAGCGCACCTCAAAGACTCCGGGTCAGGCTCAGTCACCTTTTCAAGAGAGATTTCACCTTTTCAGGCTATTTCACCTTTTCAGGGCATTTCAAGAGAGTTGCACGAACATTTCAAACCGAGATGCCCCTTTAACAAAAACCTCTACTCCCTCATTTGTTTTAATACTTCAAACAAATTATGCAAATGCCTATGGAAAAAATCTATATATCCAATCTTACTATCATTGTCATTCACAGTGATAATTGTGTGCTTCATTTTCAAGCAGATGCGGTATTGCTGCTTTTTGCAGTTGTGTTGCTTTTGTATGTAAAACAGTTGTCTACTCGAGAATATGTCACTGCCATCTGGTGGCTGGTTTGTGTATGGTATGGGATGCAATATACTACTGGTTTGGGAAAAGTATGGGATGTGATTGTATATACTGTGAGATATGAAATGCAACTTTCTGGTTTGGGTATGGTGCAGGATATGATATATAGCTGACTGGTTTGTATATGGTGTGGGATGTGGGGTGTGGAATATAGCTCACTGGTTTGTGTATGGTATGGGATGTATAGGTGACTGTTTTTTGTATGGTGTGGGATGTGAGATATAGCTAACTGGTTCATGTATCTTGTGGGATGTGATATATAGCTGACTGGTATGTGTATGGTGTAGGATGTGATATGTAGCAGAACATGTTGTGTATGGTATAGGATGTGATATATAGCTGACTGGTTCGTGTATGGTGTGGGATGTGATTTATACCTGACTGGGTTATGTATGGTGTGGGATGTGAAATACTGGGTGCTGTGAGGGTGGAGCAGACAGTCCTTACTCTTTCCCTGTAATATGACAGCCCTCCAATCCAGAACAGTCGTAAAAAGATGCTGCCCTATGGAAGGCTTTCACGTAATGCCTCGATGTTTATGAGAGCCGTAAACAGTATCATGGCCAGTGTGTCCCCTCTCTACTCCCTCATTTGAACGAATCATACTGTAGCCCCTTTTAACTGTTAGATTCTGTACAATGGTTTAAATGAAAATCAATTCATCACTCGTGGTGACAATGATGTAATAAAATAGCACACAAGTAAAGAGCCCAGCAGGGCCTGCGAGGCAAAGAACATGTCAGTGGGGAAATGCTTGATTTCAGAAACAAGACTACTGACTTTCAAATTTTGGCGGGTTGGCTCTCACACTCGAAAAGAACCACGCCCCAGCTTCAGTTACATGCCTACCATCTCCTGTGGTTTCAGATGGCTCACCACAAGGAGGGTAAGACCAAGGTTTAACAGCTCTTCTCTTTCTCTCTCACTCACTCACAAACACACACACGCACACTCACCAACACACACAAATGCACACACGAACACACACACACACACACACACACACACTCACCTACACGCACACACACATACATACACACCTACAGACAAACACACACACAGCTACAGACATACACACACACTCACCTACACACACGCAGACACACACACACACACACACACACACACACTCACCTACACAGAAACAGACGCACACATACCCACTCACCCACACACAGGGACGCACACACACACACATACACACAGACTACCTTTCTGAGTTGCTATCAAAAGACTTGTACAGATACAGAGACCTGACAGTATGCCTTGTCTCATTACTGAACGCAGCACAGACAGCACTGGGATCTGACCTGTGCACACCTGTCATAAGATCCTCAAAACAGGAATCTGATCTGTGTATATGATGTGTGTGCAACAGTCAACATATTGTTCGAACAGGGATGTGATATTGCAGGCCAGGGGCTGAACAAATTAACTACATAGGGAAGTTTAACTAAATTACTTGTATATCTCTCTTGCCCATGCAGATATGGTTTGAATATTGTAATGAGCCAACAGAACAAATCTAGATGCAATTTTTGCTTTTTGCTTAGATCTCGCATTCTTTTACTGATCCCGGCATAGCACAGTCACACAAATGTTTGTAAATCTATTCTATTGAATTCAGTCTTTCAGTGGCAGACAGTCATGCATTTGCCCTGATTTCTCATGCAGTCTCTCTCATTTCATCGGACTTTAAATCTAAAGAAATAAACCTGTGCCCATTTATAGATTGGAACGGATTAGATGAGGACTGCCGTAGTGTCGCCTTACATTACTCTCTATTTTTCATGATGCTCACACTTCACTCGGTGAGGGACCATTTACATCCTGAGTTTTGTTCCCCCTTAAATGAAATCGCATTTCTGTCAGACAAATAGAATATGAAATGAAGACCATCTCAACTTTCCTGGGCTGCACTGCTTTTACTAAGACACATCGCTTATCATTTACAAGCTCCGCTGTTTCCATGCTGCAGCGGATTGAAGCTGGCTATGAATCATTTATTTTTGAGGGACTAGAGGAAAACACTTTAAGAGCAATGCTATGTATGGCCTATAAAACCTGGAACTGAAATATCACCAGGGTGTGATATCTCTGTAAATAACGTGAAGATGAAGCCGTTAAACGATTCGGCTGTTAAGCAGGGCTGAAAATGCTGCCGCGACCAATGCTATCACGCTACTGTTGCGTATTGCATGCGTTAGGCACAAAAAACACGACGCTACGCCATTTCAAAAGCGCGCTACTGTCGACACCCAACACGTGTTCGGACTGGGCATTCTGTCTGGTCAGCGCGCTACGAGCACCAGCGACGCAACAGATGCATTTGGACAACTGCCCGGTAAACACCCCCAACAAACGCAGATGGATTTGGTGTGAGAGGCCAACATTAAAACTGCAGCCCTGCTGCAGAACTGCTTGAGGGGACTTTGATGTGCACATTCACCTGGGAGATGGCCAAATGGTCAAAGTCAATTAATTTATATATGACAGATGGGTCTCTGTGGTAACCTTTATAGTCATATAATCAGTGGCAGCTGGTGAGCTGGAAAGAGGAGAGACAGTAATCTTACTTTTAAACTGGTTATTGGGCTCAACCGGCTTTCATTTATTTTTCTTGATTAACAAGCGTGTCAAATAACTGAATAATCCATTGGCAAGTAATCCCAAAGCTTTCTCTTAATTGTGTTTCACGACATAATGCTCCTTGTCTTCTCTCCCTTTATTTCTACCTCTTTCGGTTCAGAAAAAACTATTTAACAATTAAAGAATTATTTAAAGAATAAGCAGTGTGTCTTACAAGTGTTGTGCGCACCATAGAAGGCGAGCAAACAAACTTGATAACATCAGGTGATCTTTCATGAGCATTTAAACTGCACAGTCTGAACAGATCAGATCAATGGATCTTTGAATCTTAGATTCTCTGTGAATCTTAGGAGATAAGGGTATATTCATCCACAGTATAATATAACAGAATGTTATAGAATAATTGGCTATACCTACTGGTATTGATTACCTGGATAAATAATAACTTTTAATTTACCAAGGAAAGTAAACAGAAAGAGGGTGAGCGTAACAGCAGGTTTAAAGCTAAGGTTTAAGGATCCCATTTCCGGTTCATCACTACAAATGACTTCTAAGACCACATGGCAAGGCCATCAATAAGTGTCCTCTTAGTGACAGCACTAACAGCAGCTTATGTTACGTTCCTAATGTAATGAAACTGTATAATTGAAATGTTCTGCAAAATAGAGGCAAGTGAATGTCGAATGAGACACAGGGAAAGTGTTCACTTGGACAGTCAGTATCGTGTTACATCTAAAATCTCTTTTGGCATCCAACCACTTCCTCTCCCTGGGTTTATCCTCTGACAGTAGCAACCTGTGTGTTTTAGCATAAACAAACAGTCTTAATTTCAACAGAAAAAAAACAATAATATGGCATTACTCTTGAAAAATTGAAAAAATTGTCTCAGGTCAGGAAGGCTCAAGGCTACAGTGTTCCACATATCCCATGTTCTACCCTCGCATGTTTTCCTAAAGCCAGTGCTCCCTGGACTAATGTTCTGATTGGAGGGAATTCCCTAAGGCCGGCAGTGTCTGCCACACCGTGACCGTATCCAATTCACCACAAATGCTTCAGAGAGGGTATGTGGGTCGGTCCTTGAGTACTGAATGGATTTCTTGGGATCGACAAGCGACACGACACAAATCAAGCCCTCGTGGATAGAGAACGTGGCGGTGGGCTGCAGGGGGGCAGGGAGGTATTACAGGCACCTTCAACTGTAATAGAACGTGACCGTTCAGAGGTCAGGCTGTTCCCCCTGGCCATGGTGTGCTGTATCCCCCCCCCCACACCACTCCTCTGAGCCCTATCTCCTCAGGGCGGGCAGCCGTCTGTCCGTCAAAGATAACAACGCATCAGAAGTACAGAGCAAACACAAGAAGTTAGGACGATGTTGAACAGTTACACAATGCCTTAGTCTTTAAAACAGAAGCTTCGAACGTCAGCCAGAACTCCTACGCACTGAGGGGGGAAGGACCTCAGCGGTTAAGAGTCTGGTACTTCGGGAACCCGCCCTGTCACACTACGCACTTTAAGTGCCTACTAATTCAGGATTGACCTTTATGAAAGTGATGGAATCGGCTTTGTCATCCATTTCGTCAAAGCGAACTAGTTCACACCGGATTTTCTGACCGCGCAAACCCGCTCTCACAGGGCTCGATAGCATGTGAACACCAAGACGCAATTCGGCAGAGAAGACTGCGATCTAGCACGCACGCAAAGAAAATAAAAACGAATCGACACTTCAGGTTTTTGGTTCTCACTTTCACACAGACCCTCGGAAAAGGGAAGTAGGAGCGCGCCCAAGCCCGCGTGAGAGTGACTCATCGGTTCACCTTATTGATCTCTGCCCCGGCCCTCCGCCTCTCAGACGTCCGCTCTGTTATTGCGAGTGAGGCGACGGTGCCCATCGAACGGCGACGGGGACGCCCGTCACCCGGGCCGGGTTCAAGCCGAGTTCGCTCTTCGCTTCAGAGCGCGGGGAACGGGTGCCAACCGACGGAGGAGTTATGCGAGAGAGCGCGAGGCGGCGGAGGGGGGTTTTAAAGCGCACGCCCGCCTCCTCCGCGGCCGTAACTCTGTGCTTTTTAATGCGTTTGTGTTTGTTCGCCCCGTGATTTAGAGGAGGGGGCCAACAGCAATGCTGTTTCCACATAAAGCCTGACCACCGCAAGAATTACGGCCTTAAAACTTTTAAGCCGAGTCCTTTCCGCAGAAATGTTTTCCTTGCTCCATCTCCCATAAGCCATCATGTTTTCATCCCTTCGCTTCAAATCAAGATAGGATCGAACGGACCGGCTGCCCATTTCGTTTAACTTTGGATCAACTCACCGTTTCCCTAATGCTACAGATACACACATTTCACAACACACATCTCACTTTCCAATTTTTGCCCAAAGTGGGGTTACATCCATGTTAGTAGGCGATTAATCAACTCATTTATCTAAAGCAATTTACACAGGACATGAGCTTTCATCTCAAAATGATTGCCATGAGGATTTTTACTTAACTTTGTCAATTGCCTTGGTATCAACCGTGTGGGCAAAACTGTGCTGTCACGTGTCTCTATGCGTGTTCACATTCAGGAACCACATCACGAGACAGGATAATTTTGTCCTCTGTTGGCACCACAACTACTTCAGCTAAAGGAACACAGAAGCACATGTTCACGGAAAAAACATCCAGCTAAAAGATATTTCCATTCTATCCTTCCAGCATGATACCAAAACATGCCACCATAACAAAAGGCTTTGCGCATAGCCTGCATAATAGATGGCTTTAATGAGATTATTACAAGTACATGTGACATAGAAATCGCATAAAAATGAGTTTTGTCATATAGTTTACACAACTATCTGTAAGATAATTCAAACAGGCTTCCAATAAATCTTGGAGCTGCTTAAAAATAGCCTAATTTCTACAGTATGGGAGAGCAAGATAACCTGAGAAAGAGAAAGAGAAAGATGGCAAGAGAAAGGTGACACTGTGGCAGATTGCCTGTCAACGGTGAAAGACATTAAGCAAAGACAAGTTATGACAGGTTATAGACAGTGACCAAAGCCAGGCAAAAACAGGCTGTACCCTGGCTACCCAGACAGGACAGGCTGTGCTCAGACTGTAGAGCAGAGAAGCAAGATGCTTGCTGTGCTTCCTGCAAATAACACAAATAAATCCCAAATTTTCGGCCCTGCAGGGCACATACAATTTGCCCATCCTTTTCTGAGAGGACCTTAGTCGTACGGTACTTGGCCTGCCATAGCCTGAGGGACAGGGAGTGAAACACAAACCCAACACAAAGCGCCCGTATAAAATGCTGCGTTATGCTACACATTTACCATTAAAAGTTTATATAATTGCCTTTATTTTTATATCCGTGCTTTTGTTTAATATTTCTTGAATGACATTTCAAGTTATTAGATGCAGCTATTGTATAACTGAATAATTCCAATCTTGGGGCATTTGTACACTTGCTTATTTGCATTTTCCAGTTTGACGCAACTGGACAACTGTCATTTTTTCATTCTACAACACCAAACTGTAATGGTAATTAAACGGAAAGGCATGAAACCTTCATGATGACTTTAACAGGACCCACAGGAGACAGACAGGGTGTAACCGAAGACGAGGCGTGGCTCTTTCTGATTACCTCAGAGCACACGTTAACGGAAATGCGATGTCTCAAGAGGTTCCCTGCCAGCATTTGAAAATCATAACTGAATTAGAAGACTGAGTCACAATGAGGCCTTTCCAGGAAATTCTACACATCAAAAAAAAAATCCCCCCCCCCCAAAAAAAAAACTGTACAGTATGTTTAACGGTTACTAGGGACAGATGTCAAACAACCTGATTGTTATTCACTTGAAGAAGAATAGCATTTCATTCAGGTAATGCCCACAAAATACCATTTCACTGGGGTATTTCCACTGTTAGTTGAACTGCTTTTCTAATAATAACTTTCATGATATGACTGCATGCAGATTTTAAGACAAAAGAAAAATACAGACGGGAGAACAATTAGGAGCTGTCTAACATGTCGGTCCAAAATCTCCCATAGGTGTTCAATTGGGTCGAGATCTGGTGACTGCAAAGGCCATAGCATATGATTCACAGCATTTTCATACTCATGAAACCATTCAGTGACCCCTCGTGCCTGTGACTGGGGGCATTGTTATCCTGGAGCAGACCACTCCCATCAGGATAGAAATGTTTCATTATAGGATAAAGGTGATCACTCAGATTAACTTTGTATTGATTTGCAGACCCTTCCCTCTAAGGAGACAAGTGGACCCAAACCGTGCCATAAAAATCCCCCCTCTTCTCTTTTTCTTAACATATCGCACAAACGCGCTTTTGACCACAAATTCCAACCCTATTTACTGATGTCTTTCCATAGATATAAATGCAGATGTCATTTTAGTCACTGCCATCCATGCCCCAATAATGAACCCTCTTTCAAAGTCTCCTATCTTTTCCTTAATCCAAAACCAAGGTCAACTGGGCCTGCTCAGCATTTTTATACGTGCCGCAGAGCATAAGATGTTAATTATATCACGTAGTAAACCTGTATGGAAGTATCTGCATTCGTTTTGTTTCATCACTCATTTATTCAGGTTCTTCTTTTAATTTGTCACCCGTCTGTATATGAACAAACGCTGAGAGGAAAGCTAATTCTACAACTGCTAACATCCTTCACTTTAGGAACGGAATGCTCAAGATGAATTATGCGCGGATTGTGCCTTTATAATTGTGTACAGAGCACATGCAAAACACACTGCAAGTGGAATGAAGGCACAGAGCTCCGCACTCTCAAGGCATTCAGTTTCCCCTAAGAGCCGCACAGCGTCCGTTGATGTATTGGCCAGCGACGTCATCTTGTCACTTACATATGAACCCAGATGGACGCGGCCCTGGGGAAATGGCCCGGCTAATTGAATTATCCCGATTCAACAGAACCCAGCCACAGCGCCGGATATGGGCAGCTACTGCACACCCTGCAGGCCCCTGCTACTAAGATTGATCAGACATTTATTTCATTTGAAGTGACAGTAAGATGTGGCATATGCTGCCTGTTTGAGATCTGAAAGGCAAGAGATATTTAGAGAGGGGGGGGGTGAGGGAGGGACCTTTTGAAGCCTCAAGCAAAACATAATTTTACTTCAGTTTGAGCAGCAAATTTTAAAGTAATCTACATTTTGAGTTTGATGGTCATGAAAATTAAAGAAAGAACTTCAAGAAATGCGAACTGTTGCAGTATTGCTCAAAGTTAACCCCTTTGCGCAAATGCCAAATCTGGCCAATCCTCGCCCATTTAGGTAGGTGTTCTATTTAAGGCTTTATAACTCCAGATGTGAGCATCACAAAGACTTGGAAAATGGCTTAAATGATGCAAGACACCTGCACCATATACAAGTGTATTGCTTCATTTACAATACTTAGATGAATTTATATTCATCATTTAGGAAGAAATAAAGTGCCACAAATTCAATTATCTTGACAAAAATGCTAAAATGAAGTTGCTCTCCTTTAGTTCGAAATGAAATACTGAGAGATCACATATGCAAAACAGGTAGAACTATATATGTCCTGGATCATAAACTCCTTGACCACAACTGTGCAAGATCTGAGGGTGAGATGCCGAACTACTAAAGATCTATGAAGCAAAAAGTAAGCAGTGTACTCTGGTGTCCATCAGTGTATCAAAATCTATCCAAAATGTCTAAACTGTGCAGTGCATTGTCATGCATCATCTAATAAAGCTAATAAAGCTAGCACATAAGGCTTGCTGTTTCCCCTCATAGTTTGGTTGCAGGAGCATTTAATGTTTGAGTTAAGCAATCTCAGGATGCAGGCATCTAGCCACAAGGGGGCTTACAGGAAGGGGTTAAGAAAAAACGTAGTGTGGTTTATGTCTGTGGAGCACAATTTCCCATAATGTTTAAAAAAAAATTTCAAGACAAACTTGTGTATCATTAGTCGCCCAGATGCATCACTCCATGAGCAATCCACAGAGTCTACGTCAGTGGTTCCCAAACTCGGTGTTCCAACTGCAAACCCATAATTTTAAAAAGCTGGTAAATGTTCTTAATTAGCTGCTTTTCATGTTTAGAGGGATTATTTGCCCTCTTAATACACATTATGCCAGAAATAGCTGTATATGTCATGACTAATAAAAATCCCAAGTTATATTGAACATGCAAGTTGTTGAACATGCATTTTATTTCTTTAACAATTATTAACATAATGCAAATTTTCTTTGTCTTTGAATTCTTCATTATCTTCCAGATGGTTAGTTTCATTGGCCAGGTAACTGTACTTTCACCACTTAGGTGTCTATTGATTCATCCCAATCTTTAATTTGATCAGTTAAAAATAATTTATCTCTTTTCATGCAGTTGTTCTTCATGGAATGCATAGTGATTGTTTTATATAATGTGGTGTAAGAAGGTAAATAATCCTTCTAAACATGAAAAGCACTAAATTTCTTAAAAAATTAACAGCTTCTCAAAACTATTTGCTTGAAATTGTAGTTGAAACAAAAACTAGCATTCACAGGGGGTTCCCAGGACCAAACTTGGTCCGGGGAACCCCCTGCGAATGCTGGTTCACAGTTAATGAGGGTGTTTGTTTTGATGCTATATCATGTGTGAACAGCGTACTCACTCTGGAGAACAGTTTGCACTTCTCAGCGATGATATTGGTTCACTTCTCCATCTTTATTAAAGATTAAAAGAGAGCAAAGAGTCGCTGTTGTCCATTTCTGCAACAACATTTACCATCTATTGACTTTTGTGCTCGCCGAGCCAAAGTAGACTGTCAAGGGGGGTGATATCTTGGCGACCGCTGTCATAACATTCAACGCAGATAAGGTAAGTACACAACCCCTGCAATGACTCACATGACCAAGGTAACTCTGGGCACCTGCTGAAACGCTCAAAAT